>NC_041386.1:119885498-120038316 GCF_002162155.2 Triticum dicoccoides | reverse complement strand
GTCGGCGGGGCTGCGTGGGCGGCGGTGGGTGGCAACTCGGGGCTACGTGGGCGGCGGCGGGTGGCGACTCGGGGCTCGCAGGGGGGCTTGGGGTGGCTATTTAAGAGAGGGGGGCGGCCTTGCTTGGGGAGGGGGTCAGCGGCGGAGGTGTGCCCGGCTCGGTCTCCCCGAGTCCGGCGGCAGCTCGGCGAGGGAGGCGGTGGCCTGGCGGGCCGGCCTGGCTCGGCTGGGCCTTTGGCCCAGTCGGGCGCGGGATTTTTTTAAACAATTTCGCCGAACTAAGAAAAATTCTAAAATAAATAAATAAAAATCTAAAATTGCCAAAACAAATTTTCACCGTCTAAATAAAATATTTAGAACAGGATGAACATTTTCTTGGCCCTAAATGCAATTTTTGAAAACATGCATTTTTTCCTAAATTCAAATAAAACCATGAAAAACTCTAGAATAAAACCTTATTTGATTTTTTTATTAAATCCTCAATATTTCTTTATTTTGGGAAAGTCATTTTATTCCCTCTCTCATATTTTTATAATATAAGTAATTAATGATAAAATAAATAAAATCAAACGATCCTATTTTCAAAATTTGAGAAAACTCAAATATGAAAATAACGAAATCCCCAACTCTCTCCGAGGGTCCTTGAGTTGCATAGAATTTCTAGGATCAACCCAAAATGCAAATAAATATGATATGCAGTGATGATCTATTGTATATCATTCCAAATTGAAAATATAAAGGAGCAAGGGGGGAGGCCGGCCGGCCCTTGGGGCGCACCAAGGAGGGGAGGAGTCCTCCTCCTTGTAGGAGTAGGACTCTCCCTTTCCTAGTCCAACTAGGAGGAGGAAGGGGGAAGGAAGGAGAGGAGAAGGGAGAAGGAAAGGGGGGCGCCGCCCCCTTCTCTTGTCCAATTCGGACTAGAGGGGGAGGGGCGCGCGACCCTGCCTTGGCTGGCCCTCTCTCTCCCCACTAAGGCCCATGTGGCCCATTAGTTCCCCCCGGGGGTTCCGATAACCCCCCGACACTCCGATAATTATCCGGTGACCCCCGGAACTCATCCGGTGTCCGAATATAGTCATCCAATACATAAATCTTTATGTCTCGACCATTTCGAGACTGCTCGTCAAGTCCGTGATCATATCTGGGACTCCAAACTACCTTCGGTACATCAAAACACATAAACTCATAATACCGATCGTCACTGAACGTTAAGCGTGCGGAACCTACGGGTACGAGAACTATGTAGACATGACCGAGACACGTCTCCGGTCAATAACCAATAGCGGAACCTGGATGTTCATATTGGCTCCCACGTATTCTACGAAGATATTTATCGGTCAAACTACATAACGATATATGTTGTTCCCTTTGTAATCGGTATGTTACTTGCCTGAGATTCGATCGTCGGTATCTCAATACCTAGTTCAATCTCATTACCGGAAAGTCTCTTTACTCATTCCATAATTCATCATCCCGTAACTAACTCGTTAGTCACATTGCTTGCAAGGCTTATAGTGATGTGCATTACCGAGAGGGCCCAGAGATACCTCTCTAATATACGGAGTGACAAATCCTAATCTCGATCTATGCCAACTCAACAAACACCATCGGAGACACCTGTAGAGCATCTTTATAGTCAGTTAGTCACCCAGTTATGTTGTGATGTTTGATAGCACACTAATTGTTCCTCCGGTATTCAGGAGTTGCATGATCTCATAGTCATAGGAACATGTATAAGTTATGGAGAAAGCAATAGCAACAAACTAAACGATCATCGTGCTAAGCTAACGGATGGGTCAAGTCAATCACATCATTCTCCAATGATGTTATCCGTTAATCAAATGACAACTCATGTCTATGGTCAGGAAACATAACCATCATTGATTCAACGAGCTAGTCAAGTAGAGGCATACTAGTGACACTCTGTTTGTCTATGTATTCACACATGTACTAAGTTTCTGGTTAATACAATTCTAGCATGAATAATAAACATTTATCATGATATAAGGAAATATAAATAACAACTTTATTATTGCCTCTAGGGCATATTTTCTTCAGTCTCCCACTTGCACTAGAGTTAATGATTCTAACACCCATGGAGTCTTGGTGCTGATCATGTTTTGCTCGTGAGAGAGGCTTAGTCATCGGGTCTGCAACATTCAGATCCGTATGTATCTTGCAAATCTATATGTCTCCCTCCTTGACTTGATCGTGGATGGAATTGAAGCATCTCTTGATGTGCTTGGTTCTCTTGTGAAATCTGGATTCCTTTGCCAAGGCAATTGCACCAGTATTGTCACAAAAGATTTTCATTGGACCCGATGCACTAGGTATTACACCTAGATCGGATATGAACTCCTTCATCTAGACTCCTTCATTTGCTGCTTCCGAAGCAGCTATGTACTCCGCTTCACATGTAGATCCCAACATGACGCTCTGTTTGGAACTGCACCAACTGACAGCTCCACCATTTAATAAAAACACGTATCCGGTTTGTGACTTAGGGTCATCTAGATCAGTGTCAAAGCTTGCATCGACGTAACCGTTTACGACGAGCTCTTGGTCACCTCCATATACGAGAAACATATCCTTAGTCCTTTTCAGGTATTTCAGGATGTTCTTGACTGCTATCCAGTGATCTACTCCTGGATTACTTTGGTACCTCCTTGCTAAACTAACAGCAAGGCACACATCCGGCCTGGTACACAACATTGCATACATGATAGAACCTATGGCTGAAGCATAGGGAATGACTTTCATTTTCTCTCTATCTTCTACAGTGGTCGGGCATTGAGTCTGACTCAACTTCACATCTTGTAACACAGGCAAGAACCCTTTCTTTGCCTGATCCATTTTGAACATCTTCAAAACTTTATCAAGGTATGTGCTTTGTGAAAGTCTAATTAAGCGTCTTGATCTATCTCTATAGATCTTGATGCCCAATATATAAGCAGCTTCACTGATACGTCTCCAACGTATCTATAATTTTTGATTGTTCCATGCTATTATATTATCTGTTTTGGATGTTTAATGGGCTTTAATATACATTTTTATATTATTTTTGGGACTAACCTATTAACCGAAAGCCCAGTGCAAATTGCTGTTTTTTTCCTATTTCAGTGTTTCGCAGAAAAGGAATATCAAACAGAATCCAAACGGAATGAAACCTTCGTGAGGATCATTTTTGGAACAAACGTGATCGAGGAGACTTGGAGTGGACGTCAAGGAAGCAGCGAGGCGACCATGAGGTAGGGTGGCGCGCCCCCACCCTCGTGGGCCCCTCGCAGCTCCACCGACCTACTTCTTTCGCCTATATATACTCTTATACCCTGAAACCTCTAGGGGGAGCCACGAAACACCTTTTCCAGCGCCGCAACCTTCTGTACCCGTGAGATCCCATCTTGGGGCCTTTTCCGGCGATTTGCCGAAGGGGGATTCGATCACGGAGGGCTTCTACATCAACACTATAGCCTCTCCGATGATATGTGAGTAGTTTACCACAGACCATCGGGTCCATAGTTATTTGCTAGATGGCTTCTTCTCTCTCTTTGGATCTCAATACAAAGTTCTCCTCGATCTTCTTGGAGATCTATTTGATGTAACTCTTTTTGCGATGTGTTTGCCGAGATCTGGTGAATTGTGGGTTTATGAACTTGATTATCTATGAATATTATTTGATTCTTCTCTGAATTCTTATATGCATGATTTGATATCTTTGCAAGTCTCTTCGAATTATCGGTTTAGTTGGTCCTACTAGATTGATCTTTCTTGCAATGGGAGAAGTGCTTAGCTTTGGGTTCAATCTTGCGGTGCTTATCCCAGTGACAGAAAGGGAAATGACACGTATTGTATTGTTGCCATCGAGGATAAAAAGATGGGGTTTATATCATATTGCTTGAGTTTATCCCTCTACATCATGTCATCTTGCCTAATGTGTTACTCCGTTCTTATGAACTTAATACTCTAGATGCATGCTGGATAGCGGTCGATGTGTGGAGTAATAGTAGTAGATGCAGAATCGTTTCAGTCTACTTGACACGGACGTGATGCCTATATTCAATATCATTGCCTTAGATATCATCATAACTATGCGCTTTTCTATCAATTGCTCGGCAGTAATTTGTTCACCCACCGTAATACATGCTATCTTGAGAGAAGCCACTAGTGAAACCTATGGCCCCCGGGTCTACTTTACCTCATATAAGTTTCCAATCTACAATTCTAGTTTACTATTTATTTTGCAATCTTTATTTTCCAATCTATACCACAAAAATACCAAAAATATTTATCTTATTATCTTTATCAGATCTCACTTTTGCAAGTGGTCGTGAAGGGATTGACAACCCCTTTATCGCGTTGGTTGCAAGGTTCTTATTTGTTTGTGCAGGTACTAGGCGATTTGAGTGTAGTCTCCTACTGGATTGATACCTTGGTTCTCAAAAACTGAGGGAAATACTTACGCTACTTTGCTGCATCACCCTTTCCTTTTCAAGGGAAAACCAACGCATGCTCAAGAGGTAGCAAGAAGGATTTCTGGCGCCGTTGCCCGGGAGATCTACGCACAAGCCAAGACATACCAAGTGGCCATCACAAACTCTTATACCTGGCATTACATTATTTGCCATTTGCCTCTCCTTTTCCTCTCCCCCACTGCACCTTTTTCGTTTTATTCGCCATTTTTCATTCGTCTCTTTTTGCTTGCTTCTTCTGTGCTTGCTTGTTGGATTGATTGATTGTCACGATGGCTCAAGATAATACTAAACTTTTCCAATACCAACAATACTGATTTTATTAGCACTCCGATTGCTCCTATTACCGATGCTGAATCTTGTGAAATTAATGCCGCTTTGTTGAATCTTGTCATGAAAGATCAATTTTCTGGCCTTCCTAGTGAAGATGCCGCTACCCATCTAAACAACTTCGTTGATTTGTGTGATATGCAAAAGAAGAAAGATGTGGATAATGATATTGTTAAATTGAAGCTATTTCCGTTTTCGCTTAGAGATCGTGCTAAAAATTTGTTGTCTTCTTTGCCTAAAAATAGTGTTGATTCTTGGAATAAGTGCAAAGATGCTTTTATCGCTAAGTATTTTCCTCCCGCTAAGATCATCTCTCTTAGAAATGATATTATGTATTTTAAGCAACTTGATCATGAGCATGTTGCACAAGCTTGGGAGAGGATGAAATTAATGATACGTAATTGCCCTACACATGGTTTGAATTTATGGATGATTATATAATTTTTTTTATGCTGGATTGAATTTTTCTTCTAGAAATCTTTTAGATTCGGCCGCGGGAGGCACTTCTATGGAAATCACTTTAGGAGAGGCTACTAAACTCCTAGATAATATTATGGTTAATTATTCTCAATGGCACACCGAAAGATCTACTAGTAAAAAGGTTCATGCGATAGAAGAGATAAATGTCTTGAGTGGAAAGATGGATGAACTTATGAAATTGTTTGCTAATAAGAGTGTTTCTTATGATCCTAATGATATGACTTTGTCTACTTTGATTGAGAATAATAATGAATCTATGGATGTGAATTTTGTTGGTAGGAACAATTTTGGTAACAACGTGTATAGAGAAAACTTTAATTCTAGGTTCTTCCCTAGTAATTCCTCTAATAATTATGGTAATTCTTACAACAACTCTTATGGATATTTTAATAAGATGCCCTCTGATTTTGAGACTAGTGTCAAAGAATTTATGATTTTGCAAAAGAATTTCAATGCTTTGCTTGAAGAAAAATTGCCTAAGATTGATGAGTTGGCTAGGAACGTGGATATAATTTATATTGATGTTGATTCTTTGAAACTTAGATCTATTCCACCTAAGCATGATATCAATGAGTCTCTCAAAGCTGTGAGAATTTCCATTGATGAGTGCAAAGAAAGAACCGCTAGGATGCGTGCTAAAAAAGATTACTTTGTGAAAGCGTGTTCTTCTAGTTTTCATGATAATAATGATGAAGATCTAAAAGTGATTGATGTGTATCCTATTAAATCTTTGTTTTCCAATATTAATCTTGATAAATATGGGACTGGAGATGAGTCAAGTTTAGTTAAAAGGCGTCCTAGTGATTTGGAGTTTTTAGATCTTGATGCAAAAATTGGTAAAAGTGGGATTAAAGAGGTCAAAACTTTACATAGCAATGAACCCACTATTTTGGATTTCAAGGAATTTAATTATGATAATTGTTCTTTAATAGATTGTATTTCTTTAATAGTCAAAATAAATCTTTTACCAAACATATCGTTGATGCTTTAATGCAATCCTATGAAGAAAAGATTGAATTGGAAGTTTCTATCTCTAGAAAACTTTATGATGAGTGGGAACCTACTATTAAAATTAAGATAAAAAATCATGAACGTTATGCTTTATGTGATTTGGGTGCTAGTGTTTCCACGATTCCCAAAACTTTTAGGTGATGTGCTAGGTTTCCGTGAATTTGATGATTGTTCCTTAAATTTGCATCTTGCGGATTCCACCATTAAGAAACATATGGGAAGGATTAATGATGTTATTATTGTTGCAAATAGTAATTATGTGCCCATAGATTTTATTTTTCTTGATATAGATTGCAATCCTACATGTCCTATTATTCTTGGTGGACCTTTCCTTAGAACAATTGGTGCAATTATTGATTTGAAAGAAGAAAATATTATATTCGAATTTCCATTAAGGGAAGGCATGTAACACTTTCCTAGGAAGAAAATTAAATTAACTTATGAATCTATTATGAGAGCCACTTATAGATCGCATACCAAAGATGACAATACCTAGATCTATTCTTGTTTTTATGCCTAGATAGGGGCGTTAAACGATAGCGCTGTTGGGAGGCAACCCAATTTTATTTTTGTTCCTTTATTTTTGTTCCTGTTTAGTAATAAATAAATCATATATCCTGTTTTATGATTGTGCTTTTTATGTTTAAATTAGCGTTTGTGTCAAGTAAAGCCTTTAGGATCTTCTTGGATGATTGTTGTTTGATCTTGCTGATAAAAACAGAAAGTATGCGCTCACGAGAATAATTTCCATTTTTTACCAGAGAGCGATAAAATACCAATTCCAACTGCAGTATATCAATACACAAATTCTTTAGGATGTCCTAATTTCTCAGGATTTGTGGAGTTACAAAAGTATTCGAAACCTACAGATCACTATAGACTGTTCTGTTTTTGACAGATTCTGTTTTTCGCGTGTTGTTTGCTTATTTTGATGAATCTATGGCTAGTATCGGGTGGTATGAACCATAGAGAAGTTGGAATACAGTAGGCTTAACACCAATATAAATAAAGAATGAGTTCATTACAGTAACTTAAAGTGGTGGTTTGTTTTCTTATACTAACGGAACTCATGAGATTTTCTGTTGAGTTTTGTGTTGTGAAGTTTTCAAGTTTTTGGGTAAAGATTTGATGGATTATGGAATAAGGAGTGGCAAGAGACTAAGATTGGGGATGCCCACGACACCCCAAGGTAAATTTCAAGGACAACCAAAAGCCTAAGCTTGGGGATGCCCCGGAAGGCATCCCCTCTTTCGTCTTTGTCTATTGGTAACTTAACTTGAGGCTATATTTTTATTCACCACATGATATGTGTTTTGCTTGGAGCGTCTTGTATGATTTGAGTCTTTGCCTTTTAGTTTACCACAATCATCCTTGCTGTACACACCTTTTGGGAGAGACACACATGAATCAGAATTTATTAGAATAATCTATGTGCTTCACTTATATCTTTTGAGCGAGATAATTTTGCTCTAGTGCTTCACTTATATTTTTTAAGAGCACGGTGGTGGTTTTATTTTGTAGAAATTATTGATCTCTCATGCTTCATTTATATTATTTTTATATTCTTTTAGAACAGCATGTAATTTGCTTTGGCTATAAAATTAGTCCTAATATGATAGGCATTCAAAATGGGTATGACAAAAACTTTCATATAGAGTGCATTGAATACTATGATACTTGATAGATGTTTTGAGATATAAAAGTGGTAATGTTAGAGTCATGCTAGTTGGGTAATTGTGAAATTGAGAAATACTTGTGTTAAAATTGTCAAGTCCCGTAGCATGCACGTATGGTAAACGTTGTGTGACAAATTTGAAGCATGGGGTGTTCTTTGAGTGCTTTCCTTATGAGTGGCAGTCGGGGACGAGTGATGGTCTTTTCCTACCAATCTATCCCTCTAGGGGCATGCATAGTAGTACTTTGCTTTGAGGGCTAATAAATTTTTGCAATAAGTATATGAGTTCTTTATGACTAATGTGAGTCGATGGATCATACGCACTCTTACCTTTCCGCAATTTGCTAGCCTCTACGGTACCGTGCATTTCCCTTTCTCACCTTGAGAGTTGGTGCAAACTTCGTCGGTGCATCCAAACCCCGTGATACGATACGCTCTATCACATATAAGCCTCCTTATATCTTCCTCAAAACAGCCACCATACCTACCTATTATGGCATTTCCATAGCCATTCCGATATATATTGCCATGCAACTTTCCACCGTTTCGTTTATTATGACACGCTCCATCATTATCATATTGCTTTGCATGATCATGTAGTTGACATCGTATTTGTGGCAAGGCCACTTTCATAATTCTTTCATACATGTCGCTCTTGATTCATCGCATATTCCACTACACCACCGGAGGCATTCACATAGAATCATATTTTTGTTCTAGTATCGAGTTGTAACATTGAGTTATGAGTAAATAAAAGTGTGATGATGATCATTATTAGAGCATTGTCCCATGTGAGGAAAGAAGGATGGAGACTATGAAAAAAGAGAGGCCAAAGAAGCCCAAAAAAGAGGCAAAAGAAGCCCAAACAAAAAAATGAGAGAAAAAGAGAGAAGGGACAATGTTACTATCCTTTTCCACACTTGTGCTTCAAAATAGCACCATGGTCTTCATAATAGAGAGTTTCTTATTTTGTCACTTTCATATACTAGTGGGATTTTTTCATTATAGAACTTGGCTTGTATATTCCAATGATGGGCTTCCTCAAAATGCCCTAGGTCTTCGTAAGCAAGCAAGTTGGATGCACACCCACTTAGTTTCTTTTGATGAGCGTTCATACACTTATAGCTCAAGTGCATCCGTTGCATGGCAATCCCTACTCCTTGCATTGACATCAATTGATGGGCATCTCCATAGCCCATTGATTAGCTGCGTCAATGTGAGACTTTCTCCTTTTTTTGTCTTCTCACATAACCCCCATCACCATATGCTATTCCACCTATAGTGCTATATCCATGGCTTGCGCTCATGTATTGCGTAAGGGTTGAAAAGGCTGAAGCGCGTTAAAAAGTATGAACCAATTGCTCGGCTTGTCATCGGGGTTATGCATGATGGGAGCATTTTGTGTGATGAAAAATGAAGCATGGACAAACTATATGATTTTGTGGGGATAAGCTTTCTTTGGCTATGTTATTTTGATAAGACATAATTGCTTGGTTAGCATGTGTCGGATCTCGGGTTCCGGCAAAACCCTCAAGGTTCGAACACTGGGGTGCGTGCGAAGATATCCCCCTACCGATCCATGTCCTAGCTTCGCTAAGATGTCACGGGCTAACTCGACGAACTCGCAACACAAGGGACACAAGATTTATACTGTTTCGGGCCACCGTTGTGGTGTAATACCCTACTCCAGTGTGGTGGTGGTGGATTGCCTCTTGGGCTAAGGATGAACAGTACAAGGGGAAGAACAGCCTCCTAAGGCGAGGTGTTCTTGTGCTTGGTGGGTGTGAGGATGAGATAAATGAGTTCCAGGCCCCTTGGATCGATCCCCCTACTGTGGTGGCTAATCCTATTTATAGAGGCCCTGGCCCTCTCCCCAAATATTGAGCGGGAAGAGAGCCAACAACGGCCAATTCGAAAGGGGACAGTTAGTGCAGCTTATCCTGACAAAAGCAGTCTTCGCCTGCAAAAGGCTCTGGTGATGACGCCGCCTTGGGCTCCATGGTGATCTCCGTCTTGCCGTCCTGCTGGTCTTGGTCTCATTGCACTGATATGGAAACCTTTGCTTGACGCCTCGGTACTCCGCGCCTGCGCTTGCTTCTTTAGCACCAAAGAGGAAACAAGGACACTGTGCACGCTGGCGCCCGCCTGATCTTGATCGTCATGGCTCACGTCACTGAAACCTCGCGAGGGTTGCCTTGCCTTGAACTCTCCGCCCCTCGCGAGCCAGCCTAGTGAGGCCGCTCCTGAGGAGGTCTTGTGTCGTCCGCCTCGCGAGGCTTGGCCCCTCGCGAGGGTTGTCGGTGTCAAGACCGGCGGATCTCGGGTAGGGGGTCCCGAACTGTGCGTCTAGGCCGGATGGTAACAGGATGCAGGGGACATGATGTTTTACCCAGGTTCGGGCCCTCTTGATGGAGGTAAAACCCTACGTCCTGCTTGATTAATATTGATGATATGGGTAGTACAAGAGTAGATCTACCACGAGATCAGAGAGGCTAAACCCTAGAAGCTAGCCTATGGTATGATTGTTTGTTATGGTTGTTGTCCTACGGACTAAAACCCTTCGGTTTATATAGACACCAGAGAGGGTTAGGGTTACACAGGGTCGGTTAGAAAGGAGGAGATATCCATATCCGTATTGCCTAGCTTGCCTTCCATGCCAAGTAGAGTCCCACCCGGACACGAGACAAAGTCTTAAATCTTGTATCTTCATAGTCTAACAGTCCGGCCAATGGAGATAGTCCGGCTGTCCGGAGACCCCCTAATCCAGGACTCCCTCAGTAGCCCCCGAACCAGGCTTCAATGATGATGAGTCCGGTGCGCAGTATTGTCTTCGGCATTGCAAGGTGGGTTCCTCTCCAAACTCTGTGTACCTGTCGAAATAATGTCCGGTTTCTTGTGAATGTTGCACTCCTTGGCTTCCACGCCCAATAATGGCCACTTTCCACGTGTCGAGTGAATGTGAAGGGCCAGGGTGTTTTCATATTTACCCCCCTAGCTGTGTGAATGAGCTGCCTATTTAAAAAGACGAGGATTCAGATCCAAGTCACACCATCCTCCCTTGGCGAGCCTTCATCGCAGCGCGCGCGACTGAGATCCATTCCATCATGGCCGGTCGATGCAGCTCCTCCTCTCGCTCCCCTAGTTCCAAGCCTGGAGATTGGGAGAGATGTTCCATCCCGCACAGCAAATTAGTGATGCTTCAGACCAAGGGATTTATTCCCCCAGCGTACTTGGTCCCGGTTCAAGCCGGGCTCGCCACCTATAATGGGGAGAGCAAGCGGAGAGCCTTCCCAATCCCTCCAAGGGAGAGCGGGTATGCCTTGTCCCTTATTTGGTAAGAGGGCTCGGATTCCCAATTCATCCGTTTCTTCGGGGGCTCCTGGAGTTCTACGGCCTCCAGTTGCACAACCTTACGCCTGCTTCCATGATGCATATCGCGGGATTCGTAGCCCTTTGCGAGTTGTTTTTGGGCTGTGAGACTCATTTCGCTCTATGGAAGAAGCTGTTCTGCCTTGTGCCCCGTTCTCAGAAGGGGTCAATATATCAAGTGGGGCCGAAGTGTGGTGTGTTGCCGGGATCGGATACCTGTCCGGAACCCCAAAGAAGACGTCCGATGACTAGCCTTCAGAATGGTTTTATATAGAAGACGTCCCCCTCCCGGATCCTATTCGGATCGGCCTTCCTCAGTTCCACAACACCCCTTTGAAGAAGCACTGGAGCTGGCGTCCACGGAGCCCCCTGGAGGAAGATGACAGGGACGTTCTTTACCTGATGAGCCGGATAAGTTTTTTAGCTCGATCCGGATTGACCATGATCGAGGTCATGGCCATATGTATCATGCGGGGGTGTAGCCGCTTCATTATAGAGGCCACCCCATGTGGGATTTCAACGGGGAGGATGATGCCACCCGCTACGGCCGTAAAGGGCCGGGATCGGTTGCTGATCTAACAAAGATCTTATCCACTTTGTACAAGGGAGAAGAGGAGGAATTCCTTCATGTCAACCCGCAGGGCGGATTTTCTATGTACAATCCTCCGAGCTGGGTAAGCGGAGACCTTTTCTCGCCCATCCGTTTCATATTTCCGCAGTCAAGTATTCAGTCTAGCGATTTCTATGCAGGAACTGCGCCAGGCTGTAAGGGAGATAAACAACCCCCCTCCACAACCTGAGGACCCTGCACAGTCCCTCGACCCGGCCTCCCAAGAGGATCCGGACATATCGGTGGAGCTGATCGATGGGGTGTTTTACCAATCGAGCAATGATAATGCTTTGGTGGCCATTACGGCTGATTACCCTAGGCTAGTTCCAGCCTCATAGGTGACTGAGACTGAAGTCCCGGCACTTCAAAAAGGGATCCGTCCTTGCGTGTTTTTGATCGCTGTATAACAGCCGTGTTTTGCAGGGGAGGTCCTCGAGGCAGAAGGTCGAGCCTGTGGCGACTGGCCAACAAGGGGCCGCGAGGCCAGGCAGGCTGAAAAGACCCGCAGTCCGGATTGAGACACCGGCGCAGCGGTACGACGCGCCGTCTTTATTGCAAGACATTATTCTCAGAGGCGTATTAACGCCCGTGCCTTCTTTTCAGGAAAAAGAGCGCTCGCCGGACTATACCCGGAGAGGCTACCAACCGCGCCTCCAGAAGCCAGGCTCCAAGGCCGGATTCGGGGGCGGGAACAAATACGAGGCGTGCGCCGGGTTCTCCTCCGACAGAGGATGCGGATAAACTGTCCGCCACCCATTCCGAGGTGGAAAGTGCCATGAACCACAGGCATCGCCGGACTGTTCTGCGTGACGCTTGTTTCTCCCAAGAGGCATTGGATGCCTTCAACTCGGGAGACGCGCACCTCCGTGCTGCTCAAAATGGTCTAGCCAGAGCCACGGAGCAGTATGTAAAAGACATATGGGTGAGAAAATTTGGTGATTATATATATCAGTAGCCCCTGAGACTTGAAACAGTTAGGATAACTGATTTAAGGATCATTTGTTATGCAGGTTCTTACAGAAAAGAATACTCAACTGTCCCAGGAGCTGGAAGAGTGCAAAGCCCAACTTCAGACCGCACTGGCCCGAGCAGGGGAGCCCAAAGAGAACCCCTCTGGTAACATTTTCTTCAAATGATAAGTATCATATAGAATGCGGCGTGTATGCAATCTGACGAATTAAATTGCAGATGACACTGGAGTAAATCCGGATAAGCAACAGCTCCAACGCCAGCTGAAGGCCGGTGAGAGCGTGCTTACGAGGGTGAGGAAGGAGAAAAATGATCTCTAAGATGCCAACACCAAGCTGGGCGTGGAACTACAAGATGTTCGCGCCCAACTGTCGGACTCTGTTAAGGAAAATCGGCGGCTTCGACGCGGCATATTTAGTAAGTGCTAGAACGAACTTTGAAAAAGAGTTCGGCGAGGAAGTTGGCTGACAGAGTTATGTATGTAGGTATGCTAACAGGTCGTCCTGCCGAGGAAATGCCCGGTTCAATGGGTGACCTTCTTCCCGAGCTCTCACAGCTGCACGAACGAGTTCGGCAGGTAATGCAAGGCGTCGCCCAGGCCTTGTGGCCATCCGTCTCCATACCCGAAGACCTTGGAGAGCTTGCAGAAAAGCTAAAGGGAGCGCGGCGGCGCTTCCGATTATGGAAGATATCGGCCTGCCGTCAGGGCGCCAGGGAAGCCTGGGAAATGGTGAAGACACGATACACGAAGGCTGACCCGAACCACATGGCCGAAGTCGGACCTGTGGGGCCCGATGGGAGGGAGATCCCTATGAGCTTAGTGTATGGTCAAGTAGAATTGGCCGCAAAGTATTCCCAACAGGACTGTAGACTAGACAACCTTTTGGATGGTATTGAAGAGAATTCAACCAGTCAAATTGACTATGTAATTTTAAAGTGACATGTATAATGCCTTCTAGCCGGATTGTAGATCGTTTGTCATGGCGGACCTTTTCGCTTCGACCTCGGGACCCGACGGTCCGGAGTGTATCCGAATACCCTCTCGGTTATGTAAGAACCGGGGCATGCGTGGAGACCAGGCGTAGGGGTCATTAGTGCTTTATCAGACAAGTGCCCAACTAGTTATGTTATATTACATGGGTAGTAAGAAACATCTTCCAGGGAGAATAGTTCTGTTAAGGGTTCCTTTCCCTGGGTAAGCATGCCCTAAAGTGCATGTCCGGACTGCGACAAGAAGCGTAGAAAAAGCATCTGGGGCAGATATGGATAATAAGTAAAAGTCATCTTTTGTTCACCGACTGAATATTCCCTTAAGAACGCTAGCTTTCGGCTTCACCCAGTCTGAGGTACATGTCCGGCTGACCCGGTGGTCACAATCGCAGAGGTGCTCCCCTTATGCCCTAGCCAAATTAACGGGAACGTAGGGCATAAATTCAAGAGCTAGGCAACCCAGCTTGGCCAAAATTTAAGTCATATCGATGCATATAATGGTGAAAAAAGGTACATGTGGAAGTATAACACATGTGTTGGGCGTGAGGCCTAGGTAAAGAATTTAAGCGTTTGTGAAAGAAGCCCCCAAGTATGAAGAGTGCGGCTAGCGCATCTGTAATGTACAAGTGAGGCACAAGGTGACCCTTGAAGGCCTAGAGAAATATAAGAAAGAAAGGGAAACAAGACAGATGATGCATATGCAGAAAATGGACAAAGGGAGGGGACTAACATAGAGTCCGGTGCTAAGCGTAGAATCTTTGAAGCCTGGCTGCATTCCATGGGTTCGGCTCGAGTCGACTAGTCGATGCATGCCGCAGTCGGTACGCCCCACCGGTGAGAACTTGGTCGATAGTGAAGGGACCTTCCCATTTGGGCTCGAGCTTGTTCTTTTTCTTATCGGCAGCCGTAGAACTAGTTCGCCAACATTATAAGTTTTGGCCCGTACTTCTCTGCTTTGGTATCTGCGAGCCTGTTGCTGGTAAAATGCGGAACGGGCTTTGGCTACGTCGCGCTCTTCCTCCAAGGTGTCCAGACTGTCCTGCCGATCGAGCTCGGCTTCTCTTTCTTCGTACATGCGCACTCGAGGTGAGTCATGAATTATGTCACAGGGCAGGACTGCCTCTGCGCCGTACACCATAAAGAACGGTGTATATCCGGTACTATGGTTTGGCGTGGTCCGTAGCCCCCAGAGTATGGAGTCGAGCTCCTCTACCCACTGCGTGTCAGACTCCGTTAAGGAGCGCACTAATCTCGGTTTAATGCCGCTCATTATAAGACCATTTGCTCGTTCGACTTGTCCATTGGTTTGTGGGTGATAGACTGAAGCATAATCGAGCTTGATGCCCATTTTGCTGCACCAGAGTTTGACCTCGTCGGCCGTGAAGTTCGTGCCGTTATCAGTGATGATGTTGTGGCAGACGCCGTAACGGTGTACAACCCCGGATATGAAATCTATCACCGGTCCGGATTCGGCTGTTTTAACCGGTTTAGTCTATCCATTTGGTGAATTTGTCCACCATGACCAATAAGTATTTTTTTCTTATGGGTTCCCCCTTTAAGGGGTCCAACCATGTCAAGGCCCCAGACCGCGAAGGGCCATGTAATGGGGATTGTTTGGAGGGCGGTGGGTGGCATGTGGCTTTGATTTGCAAAGAGCTGGCAACCGGCGCAACGTTGGACCAAGTCCTGTGCATCTGCCCGGGCCGTTGGCCAATAGAATCCTGTACGGAAGGCCTTGCTTACAAGAGCCCGGGCTGCGGCGTGATGACCGCCGAGTCCGGCGTGAATTTCTGCCAAAAGGTTCCGTCCTTCCTCTTCGGAGATGCACCTTTGAAGGACTCTGGTAGCGCTTTTTTTGTACAATTCTCCCTCATGGACTCTGTAGGCCTTGGATCGCCGCACTATGTAGTGTGCCTCATTTTGGTCCTCCGGAAGTTCTTGTATGGTTAGGTAGGCCATGAATGGTTCTATGCACGGGGCAATAATGGCCATTATTTCGTGGGCTGAATGTGTTAGTTCGGTGGCGGGGCCTCCGATTATGTCAGAGAGTTCGGTATCGGGTATTTTGGCCGGGTCCGGACTGTTGTTACCGGTGTCCCCTTCCCATGCTACGGATGGCTTGAAGAGCCTTTCCAGAAATATGTTGGGAGGGACCGCGTCACGTTTTGCGCCGATGCGGGCGAGGATATCCGCCGCCTGATTGTTTTCCCGAGCCACATGGTGAAATTTGAGCCCCTCGAACCGAGCTGATATTTTTAGGACGACATTGCGATAAGATGCCATTTTCGGATCCTTGGCATCGAAGTCTCCATTTATTTGGGATATCGCGAGGTTCGAATCCCCGCGCACCTCTAGGCGTTGAATGCCCATGGATACTGCCATCCGGAGACCATGTAGGAGGGCCTCATATTCGGCTGCGTTGTTGGAGTCCGTATACATTATCTGTAGTACGTATTGAACGGTATCTCCTGTTGGGGACGTCAAAACGATGCCAGCCCCCAGACCAGCCAACATTTTGGAGCCGTCGAAGTGCATGATCCAGTTTGAATATGTGTTGTACTCTTTAGGGAGTTCGGCTTCCGTCCACTCAGCGACGTAGTCAGCCAAAACTTGTGACTTAATAGCTCGCCGTGGCTTGTAAGTTATGTCGAACGGGAGGAGCTCAATGGCCCATTTGGCAATCCGGCCCATCGCATCGCGGTTGTTTATAATATCGTTAAGTGGTACTTCCGAGGCTACCGTTATCGAACACTCTTGAAAGTAGTGTCGCAGCTTCCGGGATGCCATAAATACCGCGTACGCTATCTTTTGATAATGCGGGTACCGTGATTTGCATGGAGTAAGGACAGTGGACACATAGTAAACTGGCTTTTGAAGGGGGAATTTGTGTCCGTCCACTTCTCGCTCGACAACGAGCACTGCGCTTACTACTTGATGAGTTGCCGCAATGTATAATAGCATTGGTTCGCCAATGTTTGGTGCGGCCAGGACTGGGTTTGTTGCCAATATGGCTTTTATTTCGTTGAGTCCGGCCGTGGCGGCATCCATCCATTCGAAGTGTTCGATGCGCCGGAGGAGGCGATAAAGGGGTAATGCCTTTTCTCCCAAGCGGGAGATAAAGCGGCTTAGAGCCGCCACGCATCCAGTCAATTTTTGTATTTGTTTGAGGTCTGTTGGGGTAGCCAACTATGACAACGCTCGGATTTTGGCCGGATTAGCTTCAATACCTCTACTGGAGACAATGAATCCTAGGAGCTTTCCGGCTGGTATGCCGAAAACGCATTTTTCCAGATTGAGCTTGATGTCATATGTTCGGAGGTTGTTGAATGTGAGCCTCAAGTCGTCTACTAGAGTTTCGACATGCTTGGTTTTAACAACCACGTCATGCACGTATGCCTCCACTGTTTTGCCGATCTGGTTTGCCAGACATGTCTGAATCATGCGCTGATATGTTGCGCCGGCGTTTTTGAGCCCGAAGGGCATTGTGTTGAAGCAGAATGGGCCGTATGGTGTGATGAATGCCGTTGCGGCTTGGTCTGGCTCCACCATTTTAATTTGATGGTAGCCGGAGTATGCGTCGAGGAAACACAATGAATCATGTCCTGCGGTAGCATCAATGATTTGATCAATGCGGGGGAGGGGGAAGGGATCCTTTGGGCAGGCCTTGTTAAGGTCCTTAAAATCGACGCACAAGTGCCAGGATTTGTCCTTCTTTGGTACCATCACCAGGTTTGCTAGCCAGTCTGGATGTTTTATGTCTCTGATGAATCCGGCCTCCAACAACTTGGCTAGTTCTTCTCCCATGGCTTGTCTCTTAGGTTTGGAGAAACGTCGAAGAGCCTACTTGACTGGCTTGAATCCTTTTAGGATATTTAGGCCATGCTCAGCCAACCTGCGTGGGATTCCTGGCATGTCTGAAGGGTGCCAGGCAAAAATGTCCCAGTTCTCGCATAGGAACTCTCGCAGTGCGGCGTCGACATCAGGGTTTAATTGTGCCCCGATGGAAGCTGTTTTTCTAGGTCCGTTGAATGGACTTGGAATTTGACTATTTCGTCCGCCGGTTTAAAGGAGGTGGACTTGGATCTTTTATCGAGTATCACATCGTCCCTGTTCACCATGGAGCGTAGCGCAATTAGTTCCTCGGCCGCTAGGGCTTCAGATAGTGCCTCGAGGGCCAGTGCGGCTGTCTTATTTTCGGCGCAGAGTGCTATGTCCGGATCACTAGCAAGATTGATGATTCCATTGGGCTCGGGCATTTTGAGCTTCATGTACCCGTAATGGGGTATGGCTTGGAAGATTGTAAATGCCTCCCGCCCTAGTAGAGCGTGGTATCCGCTGCTGAACGGGGCCACTTGGAATGTAATTTCTTTGGACCTGTAATTATCTGGCGTGTCGAATACCACATCTAGTGTGATTTTCCCAGCACAGCATGCTTCCTGACTGGGGATGATTCCTCTAAAGGTTGTGCTGCTTTGCTCAATGCGGCTCCAGTCTATTTCCATCTTTTGAAGAGTTTCCTCATAGATGAGGTTTAATCCGCTGCCGCCGTCCATGAGTACCTTGGTGAGTCGAAAGTCGTCCACGATTGGACTGAGGACTAGTGCGGCTGGTGCTCGGGCTGTTCGGAATTTAGGTTCGTCGCTGGCATTGAAGGTAATAGCCGTGTCACTCCAAGGGTTTATTTCTACTGTGTGGCAGATTTTGGCCATGCTGCGGAGTGTTCGCTTGCGTCTGTTATTTGATGCGAAGGTCTCAAAGACCGTTAACACCGTATTGTTGTCCACGGGATGGTGCTCTATGGTATTTGGGAGGAGTAGATCCTCACCACTTTTCGCCACCTGCCGGAGTATCCAACATGCTCTAAGGCTATGCGTTGGTATTGCATCCGCTGTACTATGAATTTTGCAGGGTCCGTTGAGGCATCCCTCCAGTATGGTTCCTTGCCTTGTAAAGGGCTTTTGCTTTTTGGTAGTTAACCCAGGTGTATTGTGATAATGCACCCTTTTATTTCCGACTGGGTTTGTGTTCAGGGCCGGATTATCCCAAAATTTTATTTCGGTTTTCCAGGCGCTTTCCATCGCACAGTACTTTCGTACTATGGACGCCAAGTCAGCAAAGCATGTAATTTCGCGGCGACTTATGGCGTTGAGGATTCCCTTGCCCGTGCAATTATTGCAGAAGAATGAAATTGCATCTTCCTCGCGGCATTCCTTTATCCTGTTCATGACCAGGAGGAATCTGGCCCAGTAATGGTGTACTGTTTTTTCGGGCTCTTGCCTAATTTGGGATAGATCACGTATGCTTGGGTGGGTGGGTGGAATTGAATCCTAATCCTCACCCAATCTGAGACTCAGGGGCCAAGGAGTTTCCGAACTCGGAAGTTTGGATTCTTGGATGTTTTCCGATATATCTGGCTCGCTGCCTTATTCTAGGTTCATGCCTTGAGTGACGTCCTCCCCTCCGCGGGTATCCGGCTTGGAGGGATCAGGAATCCGGACATAGCTAGTCCTTAAGATAGATGAAGGGTTGCCGCATTGTTCCTCCACCACTACAACATGATGGGTGACCTGGGGAGAGTTGATCTCTCTCAGATCGGGTTTAGGCCCAATCTGATTATAGTCTGTAGCAACTCCCAGGGCGGCGATGCGATCCAAGAGCTCATTCAGGGAAGAGAGTTCCATTGGATCTAGCTGCTCGGCGAGTTCCGAGTTGACGTGAAGATTGCCTTCGATGACCCGAGAAGTCATCGTCGGCGCAACGGCCGAATAGGCTGTCACAAGAAAACCACCTAGCCGGAGAGTTTGGCCGATAGCCAAAGCTCCCTCAACAACAGTGCCGTCTTTAAAGACGGGATGAGACATCCTTCCTGATGGCGATGGCACAGCGGAACTCTCAATGAAAGCACCAATGTCGGTGTCAAAACCGGCGGATCTCGGGTAGGGGGCCCCGAACTGTGCGTCTAGGCCGGATGGTAACAGGATGCAGGGGACATGATGTTTTACCCAGGTTCGGGCCCTCTTGATGGAGGTAAAACCCTATGTCTTGCTTGATTAATATTGATGATATGGGTAGTACAAGAGTAGATCTACCACAAGATCAGAGAGGCTAAACCCTAGAAGCTAGCCTATGGTATGATTGTATGTTATGGTTGTTGTCCTATGGACTAAAACCCTTTGGTTTATATAGACACCGGAGAGGGTTAGGGTTACACAAGGTCGGTTACAAAGGAGGAGATATCCATATCCGTATTGCCTAGCTTGCCTTCCACGCCAAGTAGAGTCCCACCCGGACACGAGACGAAGTCTTCAATCTTGTATCTTCATAGTCTAACAGTCCGGCCAATGGAGATAGTCCGGCTGTCCGGAGACCCCCTAATCCAGGACTCCCTCAAGGGTCTTGAGTGCTTGTTGGTGAAGATGGGCCGTACGGGCCCGCTCGCAGAGCCACGCCGTGGGCCGCAGGTAGGAAAGTCTAGGGACCCCCGTTCCCAGAATGCCGACAGTAGCCCCTGGGCCCAAGGCGCGCTCAGGCTTGGCTTCGAGGCAAAGCCAAGGGTCAAGTGCGGAGCGACGCGGGCCCCAATAGCCTGCAGCCTTGGCCGACGCGTGGTGGTTGATTGGACGTGGGCGTCTTCACTTCCCCACGCTGCCTCGGCAACTGCCCGACTTGACAAGTCCTTGCGACATCCAAGGAAAAACCATCATTACATGTGATCGTGGGGGTGCTGGTTGGCCTTCTCCTGCTATAAATGGGAGGGGGGCGGAGCCCCCATCGCCCATGTCTTCCCATTCCGCTTGCTTCTCCCCCTCTGCTCCATCACCGCCACCAATGGCGCTGTCGAGGAGGTTCTCTGCCGCGGAGAAAGGGAAGGCCCCTCGCGAGGGGCCCGGCTCTCCGGCGCCCAAGCATGGACGCGGTCGTCCCCGCAAGCACACCGCGACCCCAGCCGCGCCCCCGCTCTCATGGTGGCGCCGCTGCGCATGGCAGGGGTCGCTCCGGTCGCGGCAGCCCTGTCGATGAAGGGAGACGTGTCGTGGTTGCGCGACCTCCCCGGCCGCGCTTCCACTCGGTGGAGGTGCTGCCAGAGTTCGTCGTCTGGTCGGAGAACCCGACCGACAATTGGCTTCAGCTCCCGCATTTCTTCGTCGACGAGCTGCCAGCCTCTGATCCAGGCGGGTGCTGGCTGCAGGCGGACGGTTGCTACAACAGAGCTTCTTGGGTCGCGGTCGAGGTCTCCGCCGCGGGCAATATAGCTCTGGCCCGCGGTTGGCAGACGTTAGCCCGCGCGCGCGGCTTGGGCAGGCGGTGCACCCTCCATTTTAGGTACGACGGCGATGCGACCCTCTATGTGAGGGTGTTTAGGGAAGATGGTCGTTGCGCCGGGTGCTGCCCCGAGGTGAACGACGGCGAGGAGGTGCTCGGCCTTGGCGATGGTCGTGATGAGGATGAGGGCGAACCCGCCCTTGGTGCCGATCGCGTCTCGTCCAGCTATGGTGGCTCTTCCCCCGGCGACAGCATGACCAGCCGCCGTGCCTGCTTTGAAGGCGGTAGCGGGTCGTCTCGTCGCCATGCCTCCGTGAAGTGTGAGGAGGGGCCCGGCTGAGCTCTGGATGATGCCGGAGCCTTCCCCGTGGACCGCTGTAGGGGCAGACGCCACTTTTATTTTGTTCTTCCTTTCCTTCCCGTGTCAAAAAGAAACCAGAATGGGCCTCGGAGGGGCGTGTGTCGAACTATGATCTCAATCATTATGCTATGTTTGTTGTTTCTGTGATGTGTCGTTATTTTGTGTAGAGGTAACTTAGCTTGGCACGTTTGGGGTAGCCTCCTCTTCACGAGGGTCTTGCTTCATAGTGCCTATGAAGGCCTTCCTTGACTTGGCGGGTGCTAGGGAGCTACAAAAAACTTGTTAGGAGGCTCGCTAGGAGGCTTATCGTTCACCCAAGCCTTGACCCAGCGCTTCGTATCGCGATACCCGAGGGGCACGGATTGGGAGAGGTGTGCCAACTTGTGGGCTCAAACAAGGATGCCTTGCAAAAAAACAGTCAAAAGCCAGAGAAAGAGAGAAAGGAAAAATGCTCGCGAGGTCGCCTGCCTAGCCCCCTCGCGAGGTGTGCGAGAGAGAGAGAGAGAGCAGGTTAAACTGGAGCCGAAAACAGCAATAAAAGGCGACAACACCAAATCAACAAAGAACTCCAGAAGCAAATTTCAATAGAAAGAGGGCGAGCCAACTGCGGAAAGCAATTGAAAAGCCGCATCTGGCACCTAGTCTAGTCTTCAAGTCTTCTCACCAGTGCGGAGCTAAGTGCTGCCACTTGGACATAGGAGGGAGCCCCCGAGGCCCGTGGGCAGCACTCTTGAGACTCCGGGGCGTGTACAGCCCCACTCGTTATTATAAGAGAGTGTCACAGGCAGCGATCTTCACAGGCACTGGGCCTTCTTCACAGGCGTTGGGCCTTTCTTCACATGCGTTGGGCCTTTCTTCATGGGTAGAACTTCCGGAGGTGCTGGATGTTCCAGGGGTTCTGGATGGGTACCCCGTCCTGCATCTCCAGGCGCGCGACGTCAGACCTGGAGACGTGGGCGACCTTGAACGGGCCCTCCCACATGGGTGAGAGCTTATGCAGCCCTTCCCTGGAGAGCACCCGCTTCAGGACAAGGTCACCCACCTCGAGAGTCCTGGAGCGGACGGTGCGACAGTGGTACCGCTGCAGCGCCTGCTGGTATCTTGCCGCCTGTAGTGCAGCTTCGCGACGATGTTCCTCCCCCAGCACGAGGTCCATCCCCCACGTGGCATCCTGCTACGTCTCATCAAATGCCAGGACCTGTGTGGAGCGATGCTTGACCTCGTGAGGGAGGACCGCTTCTGCTCTGTAGACGAGGACGAAGGGAGTCTCGCCCGTTGGCTTTGTGGCGGTGGTGCGGATTGACCACAACACGGACTGGAGCTCGTCGTGCCAGCCCCTGCCACAGGCTTCGAGCTTCTTCTTGAAGGTCCTGGTTTTCAGGCCCCTCAGGACCTCCGCGTTGGCGCGTTCGGCTTGTCCATTGCTCCGGTGGTTTGCCACTGAGGCGTAGCAGATCTGCGTTCCAAGGTCAGCACAATATGTTTTGAAGAGATTATTGGTGAACTACGAACAATTAGCGGTGATGATGCAGTTGGGGACCCCGAAACGACTCACGAGACCCTTGATGAACTTGACTGCAGAGCCAGCTGGGATGGTGCGAACGGCTTCCACCTCCGCCCACTTAGTGAACTTGTCGATGGAGATATAGAGGTATCGATAGCTCCCAGGCGCCCGAGGGAACGGGCCCAGGATATCCAGTCCCAGACTATGAATGGCCACGAGAGTGGAATAGTCTAGAGGCCCTGAGCTGGCTGATGGATCTGCTTGGCGTGGAATTGGAAGGCCTCGCAGGACTTCACCAGCTCAGCTGCGTCATTGAGCGCCGTAGGCCAGTAGAATCTGCTGCGGAATGCCTTGCCAACGAGGGTTCGTGACGACGAGTGGTGCTCGCAGTCCCCGCTGTGTATGTTGGCTAGCAGCTCTTTTCCCTGTTCCCTAGAGATGCAACGCAATGAAACGTCATTCGGCCGCTTCCTGTATAACTCACCATCCTGGATGCAGTATGTCATGGCTTGCCGGGCCACATGCTCCGCGTCTTCCTCCTTCTCCGGCAGCGTCCCTTGCATCAGGTATTCCTTGAATTCCTTGGTCCAGCATCCCTCCTGAGGCTCGAGCACCAAGAGTAGGCGCGCTCCCGAAGTCGGGCCACAGGCTGGGGCTCCCGTGGTAGGTGGCTGTGGGAGCTCCTTCCAAGGTTGCGCTGTACTTGAAAGCGATGGTATCCCCGACGGCTTGAAGAGCCGCTCCTCGAAGATGCCAGGTGAGGGAGTCCTGGATTAGGGGGTCTTCGGACAGCCGGATTATATCCTTTGGCCGGACTGTTAGACTATGAAGATACAAGATTGAAGACTTCGTCTCGTGTCCGGATGGGACTCTACTTGGCGTGGAAGACAAGCTAGGCAATACGGATATGGATATCTCCTCCTTTGTAACCGACCTTGTGTAACCCTAACCCTCTCCGGTGTCTATATAAACCGGAGGGTTTTAGTCCGTAGGACAACAAATACAACATACAATCATACCATAGGCTAGCTTCTAGGGTTTAGCCTCTCAGATCTCGTGGTAGATCTACTCTTTTACTACCCATATCATCAATATTAATCAAGCAGGACGTAGGGTTTTACCTCCATCAAGAGGGCTCAAACCTAGGTAAAACATTGTGTCCCCTGCCTCCTGTTACCATCCGCCTTAGACGCACAGTTCGGGACCCCCTACCCGAGATCCGCCGGTTTTGACACCGACATTGGTGCTTTCATTGAGAGTTCCTCTGTGTCGTCGCTATTAGGCTTGATGGCTCCTACTATCATTGATGGTGATGCAGTCCAGGGTAAGACTTTTCTCCCCGGACAGATCTTCGTGTTCGGCGGCTTTGCACTGCGAGCCAATTCGCTTGGCCATCTGGAGCAGATTGAAAATTATGCCCCTGGCCACCAGGTCAGGTTTGGAAACTTAAACTACACGACTGATATCCATGGAGACTTGATCTTCAACGGATTCGAGCCTCTGCCTCGTGCGTCACGTGGTCACGATGAGTACGATTTAGCTCTACCATCGGGCAGTGTCCAGGAGATCGCACATGCAGCTGCTCCGACCCTCAATTCGGACGGGTGGATAGACCCCGCCACGGAGGCCTTACCCCCAGCGACGATCGAGCCAAACATCGACCTTACCTTGCACGAGTGTCGTGCTGTTAAACTGTCAGATCCTTCCCCGGCCACAAACTCCGAACTGCCTGCGCCCGTTCGTGTCGAATCCAATTGGGCGCCGATCATGGAGTTTACCTCCGCGGATATATTTCAGCACTCGCCCTTTGGCGACATACTGAACTCATTAAGGTCTCTCTCCTTGTTAGGAGGATCCTGGCTGAACTATGTCCGGCAGGACTGGGATGCGGACGATGAAGAAATTCGAGGCCCACCCACCACCCACTTAGTAGCCACTGTCGATGACTTAACCGACATGCTCGACTTTGACTCCGAAGACATCGACGGTATGGACGACGATGCAGGAGGCGAAGAGGAACCACTGCCCACAGGGCACTGGACAGCCACCTCATCATACGATATATACATGGTGGATACACCCAAAGAAGGCAATGGCGATGAGATAGCAGAGGATGACCCCTCCAAGAAGCAACCCAAGCGCCAACGTCAGCGGCGCCGCTCTAAGTCCCGCCAAAGCAAAAGTGGTGATACCGGCACAGGAGATGATAATACTCCGGATAGTGCCGAAGACAACAACAGTCCCCTCCAGCAAGATTTAGAGCAGGAGGATGGAGGAGCCATCCCTCCTGAGAGAGCGGCAGATGGAGAAGAGGAGGATGATAATTACATGCCCCCCTCCGAAGACGAGGCAAGACTCGGCGACGACGAATTCACTATGCCACAGGATCCCGTCGAACAAGAGCGCTTCAAACGCCGGCTTATAGCCATGGCAAATAGCCTTAAGAAAAAGCAACAACAGCTTCAAGCTGATCAGGATCTGCTAGCTGACAGATGGACTGAAGTCCTCGTGGCCGAGGAATATAAACTCGAGCGCCCCTCCAAGAGTTACCCAAAGTGCAGGTTGCTACCCCGACTGGAGGAAGAAGCGTATGATACGGCTGATCGGCCACCTCGTGGACGCGATAGAGAGGCATTCCAGCCAAAAACTCAGCCTCCACCCTGACGCCATTCAAATAAAAAGGCATGGGGAGATACGCCAAACCTGCGAGACATATTGGAGGACAAAGCAAAGCATGCAAGATTGATCTATGGATCACGAGGGCGCGCCACTCTGCGAGACGATAAACGTCACGCCGGATACAATAAAAGCAAATCCGGCCGGGCCGAACACAGCGGGCAAGACTCATTTGAGCTGCGTCGCGATATAGCCCAATACAGATGCGCCACACACCCCTTATGCTTCACAGACGAAGTAATGGATCATCAAATCCCAGAAGGTTTCAAACCTGTAAATATTGAATCATACGACGGCACAACAGATCCCGCAGTATGGATCTAGGATTTCCTCCTCCACATCCACATGGCCCACGGTGATGACTTAAACGCCATCAAATACCTCCCACTAAAGCTCAAGGGACCAGCGCGGCATTGGCTTAACAGCTTGCCAGCCGAGTCCATCAGCTGTTGGGAAGATCTGGAAGCCGCATTCCTCGACAACTTTCAGGGCACTTATGTGCGGCCACCAGATGCCGATGACTTGAGCCACATAATTCAGTAGCCAGAAGAATCGGCCAGGCAATTCTGGACTCGGTTCCTAACAAAGAAAAATCAAATTGTCGACTGTCCGGATGCAGAGGCCCTAGCGGCTTTCAAACACAACATCCGCGACGAATGGCTAGCCCGGCACCTTGGTCAAGAAAAGCCGAAATCTATGGCAGCCCTCACGACACTCATGACCCGCTTTTGAGCGTGAGAAGACAGCTGGCTGGCTCGCAGTAATAACATATCAAAGAACCATGGTACTTCGGATACCAAGGACGGCAATAGCAGGTCACATTGCAACAAACATAAGCGCCGCATTAACAGCGATAATACCGAGGATACGGCAGTCAATGCCGGGTTCAAAGGCTCTAAACCCGGTCAGCGGAAAAGCAATTCAAACAAAGTACGCCGGGTCCATCCAGCTTGGACCGTATACTCGACCGCTCGTGTCAAATACACGGCACCCCCAAAAAGCCAGCCAATCACACCAACAGGGATGGTTGGCTGTTCAAGCAGGCCGGCAAGTTAATTGCCGAAAAGAAGGACAAGGGGCCACATAGCAATGACGAGGAGGAGCCCCGGCAGCCACACACCGGAGGACAGAAGAGGTTTCCCCCACAAGTGCGGATGGTGAACATGATATACGCAACCCACACCCCCAAGAGGGAGCGGAAGCGTGCGCTCAGGGACGTATATGCGTTGGAGCCAGTCACCCCAAAGTTCAACCCATGGTCCTCCTATCTGATCACTTTCGATCGCAGGGACCATCCCACTAGTATCCGTCATGGCGGATTCGCCGCACTGGTTCTGGACCCAATCATTGACGGATTTCACCTCACTCGAGTCCTTATGGATGGTGGCAGTAGCCTGAACCTGCTTTATGAGGACACAGTGCGCAAAATGGGTATAGACCCGTCAAGGATCAAACCCACAAAAACGACCTTTAAGGGCGTCATTCCAGGCGTAGAGGCCCATTGCACAGGCTCAATTACACTGGAAGTGGTCTTCGGATCCCCGGATAACTTCCGAAGCGAAGAGTTAATCTTTGATATAGTCTCGTTCCGCAGTGGTTACCATGCACTGCTCGGGCGAACCGCATTTGCGAGATTCAATGCGGTACCGCATTATGCATACCTCAAGATCAAGATCCCAGGACCTCGCGGGGTTATTATAGTCAATGGAAACACAGAGCGCTCTCTCCGAACAGAGGAGCACACTGCGGCCCTCACAGCAGAAGCGCAAAACAGCCTCTCAAGGCAATCCACCAGTTCGGTGTTCCAAGACCCGGACACCTTCAAACGCTCTCGGAGCAATCGGCAACTCGACCGCCTGGCGTGATCTGAGCTCGCGTAGCAATGTGTCCCCCACCCCAGTCTTAGCCAAACGGTGAAACTCGTGCCACGCGTACATAATTACACATTAAAAATACCATGGGCACAGGTGGGGAGGGGGGCACACTGCGACACGCCCCAAGATGCGGCTTAAACCGCACTAGGGGCTTCCCGTTTGATTATTTTTCTCTTTTTCAGGACCTTGATCTCTGGAAACCCTGTCCAGTAGCACTATTGCCGAACACATGATGCAGCAACCAAGGAGGCAGAAAGCTACGTCACACCACGGAATTCCCAGGTGGATTAGAATAACGAGCAAAATATTTGATTTAATACTATTCCTCAGCTTGCCCTTGGAAGGGACATAGTCCTACTCTTCGCTAAATCGCACCATCTGTATCATTTTGCTTTAACGCACCTTTTTAATAAACAATGCATAACATTATGACTATTATTGCATTCTTGTTATATATATATGTGTGTTCATTAACGACGCCTTGCAACCGTACACTTTGGTACGGCCAATACACCAGGGGCTTACGTACCCCACAATATGGTGTGAAAAATTCCAAACACTTTCACAAGTGTGACACCCTGAACTTATAGCATTATATGCATCAGCTCCGAATCATGTCTTTGGTCCTATGTTTTGGTACCTTACGTTCCGCTCTATCGGCTAAGGTAGCGCTAGGAGAACTACTGCGATTGTGCCCCGGTTCTGCCGGGCTTAGCACCTCAGTAGAGAAAGCTAAAACTAACTGTCATGATGAGGCGAGAGACTGGTTGCTGTTTGGCAAGGTTTTCGAGTCCCTAAAGACTTATGCCGCTTAGGGCGAGGGGCCGGGCCTGTCCGGCTTAAAGGTGTGTATCGTGCCCCGAATTCAGCCTTCCGAATACCAGGGGCTTCACCGAAATTTAAAATTATAGAATTCTATGGCTAAGTGAGAGTGATAAAGCATTATTAGTCCGGTTGCCTTGTTCGTTGTGCTGAGCACCTCCCTCGAAGGACCCAAATATGGGAACAAGAGTGCTCAGGTTTATCCCGAACACCCCAGCACTCATGTCATGGGGGCAGAAGCCGAGGACTAGCCATCTCTCAGATTGGATAAACGGCCAAACAGAAGGTAATATTTTAAATTCACACAAGCGTTGCATAGCGCATATGAAACAAGTTTTCATTATACAGGATCACACGAGCAAGTTTACTCAAATATTACAACCTTGGAACATTCGTCCACTACAAGACGGGCACCCTTGAGGACACCCTCATAATAAATTTCGGGGGTGTGATGCTCTTTGCCCAGCGGCGGCCCTTCCTTGATCAGCTTCATGACGTCTAGCTTGGCCCACTGCACCTTCACATGGGCGAAAGCCCGGCGTGCACCTTCAGTGCAGACGGACAGCTTGATGACCTCCAGCCATGGGCAGGCATCCACAAGTCGCCTCACCAGGCCGAAGTAGCTGTTCGGAAGGGCATCGCCAGGCCACAGCCGGACTATAAGGCCCTTCATGCTCTGTTCGGCCGCCTTGTGCAGCTCGACCAGCTGCTTTAGCTGGTCGCTCAGAGGCATCCGTTGTTCGGTCCCAGTATACTGAGACTAGAACAGCTTCTCCGTTGAGCTTCCCTCCTCGGCCTGGTAAAACTGTGCGGCATCCGACACGCTGCGGGACAAATCTGCGAATGCTCCTAGAGAGCTCCGAATTCGGGTAAGTAATCGGTAATTTACTTTTACATGCTTGCTCTGCATATAGAATGCCTTACCCGCCGCTATCTTCTTCATCGCGTCAATCTCCTGGAGGGCCTTTTGGGCTTTGGCCTTCGCACTTTTCGCGCTCTCGAGGGCCGCGGCAAGCTCAGACTCTCACGTCTTCGAGTCAAGCTCCAACGCCTCGTGCTTCGTCACGAGAGCCTGGATCTCTAGCTGCACCTCGCCCACCCGAGCCTCCTGCTTTTCTCGCTCGGTGCGCTCCTGGGCCGCTTTATCTTCGGCCTTGGTTAGCGCTTGCTTCAGGGTCGCCACCTCGGTCGTGGCCCCTGGCAGATATACGATGATCCTGTCATTTTGCAATCGCGTCTTTTTTTATATATACATATCTATAGACAGGGTATTACTTACCCTTGTTCTCCTCGAGCTGTCTCTTGGCAAGGCCGAACTCTTTCTTGGACCCCTCAAGGTCCTGCTTCAGTACGGCAACCTCCGCAGTCAGTGCGGCGGACGCCAGCAGCGAGGCCTGCATACACATATTGACATACTTATATTAGACTCCCGCGATATTATTTGATCCTCTGTTCGGCTTTTCTTTGTGAACACCGAACAAAGCATCAGGGGCTACTGTCTATGCGATAATATTTTTCCTATATTTTAAAACACTTACCTCAAAGCCTGTTAGAAGGCTGGCACAGGCTTCAGTCAATCCGCTCTTGGCAGACTGAACCTTCTGGATGACCGCACTCATAATAGTACGGTGCTCCTCGTCGATGGAAGCGCCACAAAGCGCTTCCAGCAGATTGTCCGGCGCCTCTAGATGGACAGAGGTCACCGGCACAGGTGTCTTGCCCCTCTTAGAAGGAGGCCGCCTGCCCGAGCCCGGAACCACTAGAGGTTCCGGCACGGTGTTCGGCTGAGGGCCGAACTCAAAGCTCTCAGGGGCTTTGTCCCCTCGGCTCCCGGAGGCCGCCTTGAGGCGCCTCCGGGACCGTCTCCCCTTGACCCGGTGCCTCGTGAGACTGCACCTCGGCATCGTCCGCAGGATGAGGGGAGGTGGCAGTTGGGACTGGATCGCTATCCATGTCCGACGAGCCCAGGGAGCCGTCCGATGAAACATCGATACTGACTCGTGGCAGCCTGCATAATCATGTTCGGCGTTAGGGAAAGCAGTGCGACAAAGGAATGCTACAAGTTACTCTAGTATCCGAATACTTACGATATCCCTAGGGGCTGGGCCCTGGGCAACCACTCGTCTTCGTCTTCATCGGCGGCGGTGGAGCTGTCCGGAAGGAGAGTCCTTCCCTTCTTGGACCCTTCAGCCCCCCCCCCAGTTGGGACGACCTTCCTTTTCTTGTCTCCCTCGCCTGGAGGGGGAGCATCTTCTTATTCCTCCTCGTCTTCGGGGGAGGAGTGTGCCGCAGAGTTATCAGACGATGAGTCCGATAACACCTGGCGCCGGGAACTCTTTCAGATTCCCTTGGACTTCTTGGTCTTCTCCGGCACCTTGTAAGGAGCCGGAGTCTGCATCTCCGTCAGGAGAGCGCCCGCAGTGTCTTCGGGCAAAGGGGCCGGACAGTTAATCTGCCCCGACGTCTCCACCCAGTCCTGTCAAAGGCATGGATATTAGACCCCGTACATGATTAAGCTAGGGGAAATAAATGTCCTACGAGACGTATTGAACTCACCGAACGTGCTAGGCGCTTTGCGCTTAGTCCGGGGTCCTCAGCGAGAGAAGGAGGGACCTCGGCGCCCTTGAACAACACCTTCTAGACGTCCTTGTGCGTCGTATCAAAGAGCTCGCTCAGAGTTTGGTGCCGGGCCGGGTCGAACTCCCACAAGTTAAAATCCCGTTGTCGGTGTCAAAACCAGCGGATCTCGGGTAGGGGATCCCGAACTGTGCGTCTAGGCCGGATGGTAACAAGAGGCAAGGGACACGAAGTTTTACCCAGGTTCGGGCCCTCTTGATGGAGGTAAAACCCTACGTCCTGCTTGATTAATATTGATGATATGGGTAGTACAAGAGTAGATCTACCACGAGATCGGAGAGGCTAAACCCTAGAAGCTAGCCTATGGTATGATTGTTGTTCTGTATGTTGTCCTACGGACTAAAACCCTCTGGTTTATATAGACACCGGAGAGGGTTAGGGTTACACAAAGTCGGTTACAATGGTAGGAGATCTGCATATCCGTATCGCCAAGCTTGCCTTCCACGCCAAGGAAAGTCCCTTCCGGACACGGGACGAAGTCTTCAATCTTGTATCTTTATAGTCCAGGAGTCCGACTGAAGGTATAGTCCGGCCATCCGGACACCCCCTAATCCAGGACTCCCTCAGTAGCCCCTGAACCAGTCTTCAATGACGACGAGTCCGGCGCGCAGATTGTCTTAGGCATTGCAAGGCGGGTTCCTCCTCCAAGTACTTCATAGAAGATTTTAAACACAAAGATAGTGTCTGACTCTCAGCGCGTCATGCGAGGCGGTTTCCTTGGCACGTCTTGTTAAAGCAGAGATCGTGTCCCCTTATTCCGGGATTTCTCATCAATACGGGCGTGGGTAACCCAACCGCGCCATTGATTATGGCGCTTGGAGATAAGCGAGTTTTACCAGGCCGGTGGGGACACGTAGTTGCGTCCACCCATATAAGGGGATAAGGATCCACCTTTTCACCTACGCCTTCTTCCTCCTTCGCCTATCCATTTTCATGCACTCGAGCTCTAGCGCCCAAATCCGCACTCCCCACCTCAACCTTCTCCAGCCATGTCCGGAGCAGGAGGCAAGTGGATGGTCTACTCCGTCATGGAGGGACACATCAAAAAACCGAGGAAGGCCGGATACTTGTCTAATGACATCGCGCACCGGCTTCCCGAAGAGGGGCAACTCCTCCCCACCCCAAGGCCCCATGAGAGGGTAGTGTTCCTTCCCCACTTCCTTCGTGGACTGGGCTTTCCTATCCACCCATTCGTCCGGGGACTCATGTTCTACTACGGCCTGGATTTCCATGATCTGGCCCCGAATTTCATCCTCAACATCTCGGCGTTTATCGTCGTGTGCGAGGCTTTCCTCTACATCCGCCCCCATTTCGGCCTATGGCTCAAGACTTTCAATGTCAAGCCGAAGGTGGTGCGTGGCAACCAGGCGGAGTGCGGAGGCGCCATGGTGGGCAAGATGCCCAACGTGTTATGGCTCGAGGGCTCCTTTGTGGAGACCCTGAAGGGGTGGCAATCGGGGTGGTTTTACATCACCGAGCCACGCGATCCTGAGTGGGTTGCAGCCCCCGCGTTCCGGTCCGGACCCCCAACACGGCTCACGTCCTGGAAAGAGACGGGCCTGTCGTGGGGTAAAAAAGGAGAGCTGACCAGACTCCAAACATGCATCCAAACCCTGGTGGACAAGAAGCTCAAACTTGTCAACGTAGTCCAGGTTATGCTCATCCGTCGGATCCTCCCGTGTCAACAACGGGCTTTCACGATGTGGGAGTTCGACCCAGCGCGGCACCGAACTCTGAGCAGGCTCTTCGACATGACGTACGAAGATGCCTGGAAGGTGCTTTTCAAGGGCGTCGAGGCCCCCGCATCCGCTACAGAGGATCGCGGATTCAGTATGCAGCGTCACGCTCATGCGGTAAGCTGTTTTTACCTTTTACAGGGTATCAGTTTTTCATAGTTTGACTCCATGCGGGATCTAAGCTCCCTTACCTTTGACAGGATTGGCAGGAGACGTCCGGATAGATGAACTGTCCGGCTCCTTTGCCCGAAGGCCCAGCGGACGCTCGTTTAACGAAGCTGCTGGTACCGGCACCCTATGTGGTGCCGGAGAAGAAGGCCAAGAAGAAAGCCACGGGGACTCAAAAGAGTGCCCGGCGCCCGAAGGTGTCGGATTCATCATCCGACGACTCCAAGACGCACTCCTCCTACGAAGACGAGGAGGAGGAAGAAGAGACCTCTCCCCCTCCAGCGGGGGAAGGGAAGAAAAGGAAGGCCGCCACAACTGGGGAGGCCGAAGGGTCCAAGAAGGGGAAAACCCTTCCTCCGAACTACTCCACCAACGCCGACGACGGCCAAGAGGAGTGGCCACTCAGGGCCAAGCCCCTGGCGAAATCGTAACTATCCGGATACCAAAGTAATTCATAGTATTCCTTTATTGCATAGCTTTCCCTTATGTCAAATATGTTTATGCAGCCCACCCAAGGACCGGCTCGACGCGTCGTCGAGCGGTTCAGTTGACTCGTCGGATGTGAATTCGCTTCCGACGGCTTCCTCCCCCCGCCCTATGGATGACGCCGAAGTGTTGTCCCAACATGCTCCAAGCCAGGAGGAAGTGGTCCTGGAGGCACCGCAAGGCAACCTCCCGAACTCCAGGAGTAAAGGGGACAAAACCCCCCAGGGCTCCAAGTCCGGCTCTAGGCCGGACACCGCTCCGAAACCTTCAAAGGTTCTAGAGTCCGGTGGGCGACCTACTTCCAAGAGGAGCAAGCCCTCTGTGCCGGTGACCCCCGTCCAACCGGAGGCGCCGGACAATCTGTTGGAGGCGCTCAAAGGCGCCTCCATCGACGAGGAGCACCGCACCATTATGAGTGCGGTGGTCCAGCAGGTTCAGTCCGCCAAGAGCGGACTGACTGAAGCTTGTACTAGCCTTTTAACAGGCTTTGAGGTAAGTAAAGAATGTGTAAATAATATTACCGCATAGACAGTAGCCCCTGATGCTTTGTTTGGCGTTCGGGAAGAAAAGCCGAATAGAGGATCAAATAAAATTCGCAGGAGTCTAACAAAAAGGAGTCAATATGCGTATGCAGGCTTCTCTGCTGGCGTCCGCCGCACTGACTGCGGAAGTGGACACGCTAAAGCAGAACCTCGAGCAGTCCGAGCAAGAGCTCGGGCGTGCCAAGAAGTAGCTCGAGGACAAGGAAGGTAAGAAATACCTTTTTTAAATATATATTAAAAAAGGTGCAATTGCAAAAAATGACAGGATTATCGTGGCTATTGTAGAGGCCACGTCTGAGGTGGCGACCCTTAAGCAAGCGCTGCTTGAGGTCGAGAAGAGGGCGGCCACGGAGCGAACCGAGCGGGAGAAGTATGAGGTCGAGGTTGGCAAGGTGCGGCAGGAGATCCAGGCTCTCATGGAAAAACATGAGAGTTTGGAGCTTGACTCAAAGACGCGAGCTCCGAGCTCGCGGTGGCTATGAAAAATGCCAAGTCTGCCAAGGCCGAATCCCAGAAGACCCTCCAGGAATTGGATGAGGTGAAAAAGATAGCGGCGGGTAAGGCATTCTTTATGCAAAGCAAACACGTAAACGTAAGTTACTTGTTACTTACCCGAATCCGGAGCTCTCCAGGAGCATTCACAGATCTTCCCCGTAGCGTGTCCGATGCCGCCGCGTTCTATCGAGCCGAGGAAGGCAGCTCGACAGAGAAGGTGTTCTGGTCTCAGTATGCTGAGGTCGGACACCCCGTGCCCCTAAGCGACCAGCTGAAGCAACTGGTCGAGCTCCACAAGGCGGCCGAACAGGCCATGAAGGGCCTCATAGTTCAGCTGTGGCCTGGAGAGGCTCTGCCTGGGAGCTATTTTGGGCTGGTGCGACGGCTGGTGGGGGCCTGTCCAAGGCTCGAAGTCATCAATCGCTCTGTCTGCATTGAAGGCGCTCGTAGGGCCCTTGCCCGTGCGAAGGTGCACTGGGGCAAGGTGGATGCTGAGAAGCTTGTGAAGGATGGGCCACCGCCGGGGAAGGAGCATCGCAAGCCCGAGAATTATTATAAGGATGTTCTGAAGGGTGCCTGCCTTATGGCGGATGAATGTTCCAGGGATGTAATTTTTGAGTAAAACTCGCTCGTTTTATCCTGTGCGCTGAAAACTTGTTCATATGCGCTAAGCAATGCTGTTTGAATTTAAAATATTACCTTCTGTGCGGCTGTTTATCAATTCTGAGAGATGGCGAGTCGTCGGCTTCTGCCCCCGTGCCGCTAGTGCTGGGGTGTTCGGGGATAAACCTGAGCGCTCTTTTTCCCATGTTTGGGTCCTTCGAGGGAGGCGCTCAGCACAACGAACGAGGCAATCGGACTATAATGCGTGAACACTCTCACTTAGCCATAGAATTCTATAATTTTAAATTTCGGCGAAGCCCCTGGTATTCGAAAGACCGAGTTCGGTGCGCTATCCACGCCTTGGCCGGACAGAGCCGACTCCTCGCTCTAAGCGGCATAAGTCTTTAGGGACTCAAAAAACCTCGAACAGCGACCAGCTCTCGCTTCATCATGACAGTCAGTTTTAGCTTTCTCTACTCAGGTGCTCGACCCATCTCAACTGGGGCACAATCGCAGTAGTTCTCCTAGTGCTACCTTAGCCGATATAGCGGAACGTAAGGCACCAAAACATAGGAGCCGGGCAAACCCAACTATTGACCCAAGACATGATTCGGAGTCGATGCATATAATGCTATAAGTTCAGGGTGCCGCACTTGTTAAAGTGTTTGGATTTCTCACACCATATTGAGGGGTACTAAAGCCCCTGGCGTGTTTTGGCCGTACCAAAGTGTATGGGTGCAACATGTCGTTAAGGAACATATATTTGTAAAAAAAGGTAATGCAAAAATAGACAAAAGCTATGCATTGTTTATTAAAAAGGGTTGCAATCAAAGCAGAACGATACAAATAATGCGATAAGCAAAAGGTTGGACTATTTAACATGTCCGTTCCAGGGGCAGGCTGCGGAATGGTAAGCAAAACAGGTATACTGCTCGTGATAGAGACCACCTGGGAGTTCCGTAATGCGGCATGGCTTGTCTGCTTCCCTGGTTCTTGCATCGTTTGTGTGGCAATTGAAATGCCGAACAGGCCTTCCGAAGAGTGGAGTCCTGAAAGTAAGAGAAAATTAAAAAATCGGCTGCCCCTGGTGCGGTTTAAGCTGTGTTTCGGGCGTGCCGTGATGGTGCCCCTCCCCCTGCACCAATGGTATTTCTAGGGCGTAGTTATGTACGCGAAGTACTGGTGTCGCATTTTTGCGAGGGCTGGGGTTGGGGCCGCATTGCTACGCCTGCTCGGAACGTGCCAGGCGGTCTTGTTGTAGGTTACTACGGGCGCGCTTGACGGTGTCCGGACGTTTAATGGCCGGACTGGAGAACTGCCTGGAGAGGCTGCTTTGTACTTCCGCAGCAAGGGCCGCCGTGTGCTCCTCCGTTTGGAGAGAGCGTTCGGTGTTTCCATTGATTGTAATTACTCCTCGAGGGCCTGGCATCTTGAGCTTAAGGTATGCGTAGTGCGGTACCGCATTGAACTTGGCGAATGCGGTTCGCCCGAGCAGTGAGTGATAGCCACTGCAGAATGGGACTATGTCGAAGATTAACTCCTCACTTCGGAAATTATCCAGAGATCCGAAGACCACTTCAAGTGTGACTGAGCCTATACAGTTGGCCTCTACACCTGGTATTACGCCTTTAAAGGTCGTTTTGGTGGGCTTAATCCTCGAGGGATCTATGCCCATTTTCCGCACTGTATCCTGGTAAAGCAGGTTCAGGCTGCTGCCACCGTCCATAAGGACTCTAGTGAGATGAAATCCGTCAATAATTGGGTCTAGAGCCAATGCGGCAAATCCGCCATGACGGGTGCTAGTGGGATGGTCCCTTCGATCAAAGGTGATCGGGCAGGAGGACCATGGGTTGAACTTTGGGGCGACTGGCTCTACCGCGTATACGTCCCTTAACGCGCGCTTCCGCTCCCTCTTGGGGATGTGGGTTGCGTATATCATGTTCATCGTCCGCACTTGTGGGGGAAAACCCTTCTGTCCACTGTTGTTCGGCAGCCGAGGCTCTTCGTCGTCATCGCTATGCAGCCCCTTGTCAGTATTTTCGGCATTTAACTTGTCTGCCTGCTTGAACACCCAACAATCCCTGTTGGTGTGATTGGCTGACTTTTCGGGGGTGCCGTGTATCTGGCACAAGCGGTCGAGTATTCGGTCCAAACTGGATGGGCCCCTAGGATTTCTTTTGAATGGTTTTTTCCGCTGACCGGATTTAGAGCCTCTGAATCCGGCGTTAACTGCCGTATCCTCAGGGTTGTCACCATTAATGCGGCGCTTCTGCTTGTTCCGACACGACCTGCCACTACTGTCCCTGGTATCCGAATTACCAGGGTTCTTGGTCATGTTGTTGCTACGAGCAAGCCAGTTGTCTTCTCCCGCGCAAAAGCGAGTCATGAGTGTTGTGAGTGCTGCCATAGATTTCGGCTTTTCCTGTCCATGGTGCCGGGCAAGCCACTCGTCATAGATATTGTGCTTGAAGGCTGCTAGGGCCTCTGCGTCCGGACAGTCGACTATTTGATTTTTCTTTGTTAGGAACCGTGTCCAGAATTGCCTAGCCGATTCATCTGGCTGCTGAATTACGTGGCTTAGGTCATCTGCGTCTGGGGGTCGCACATAAGTGCCATGGAAATTGTCGAGGAATGCCGCTTCCAGGTCCTCCCAACAACCGATTGATCCTGCTGGCAAGCTGTTAAGCCAATGCCAAGCTGGTCCTTTAAGCTTGAGTGGGAGGTATTTGATGGCGTGGAGATCATCACCGCGAGCCATATGGATATGAAGGAAATAATCCTCGATCCATACCGCAGGATCTGTTGTGCCATCATATGATTCGATGTTTACGGGTTTGAAACCCTCGGGGATTTGATGATCCATTACTTCGTCTGTGAAACATAGTGGGTGTGTGGCACCTCTGTACTGGGCTATATCACGATGTAGCTCCAATGAGCTTTGTCTACTGTGTTCGGCCCTGCCGGATTTGTGTCCGGTGTGACGGTTACCGTCTCGAGTCGTGGGGCGCCCACGCGATCCATAGATCGATCTTGTTTGCCTGGCCTTGTTCTCCAACATATCTCGCAGGTCAAGCACATTTTGCCATGCCTTGGTACGGGGTGCAGCTTGAGTGGAGGGCCGAGAGGCCTCTCTGTCGCGGCCACGAGGTGGCCGGTCGGTCGTATCAAGTGCTGGTGATGTAGGTTTAAGTGCTTCCTCCTCTAATCGGGGTAGCAACCTGCGATTTGGGTAGCTCTTGGAGGGGCGTCCGAGTTTATGCTCTTCAGCCGCAAGGACTTCAGTCCATCTGTCGACTAGCAAATCTTGATCAGCTCTAAGTTGTTGTTGTTTTTTCTTGAGGCTTCTTGCCGTGGCCATAAGCCTGCGTTGAAAACGCTCTTGCTCGACGAGATCCTCTGGCACGACGAATTCTTCGTCGTCGAGGCTTGCCTCGTCTTCGGAGGGAGGCGTATAATTATCGTCCTCGACCTCTCTATCTGCCGCTCTCTCATGAGGTATGGCTTCTCTATCCTCCCGTGCTGAATCTTGCTGGAGGGGGTTTTCTTCGGCACTCTTCGGAGTATTATTATCTCCCGTGCCGGAATCGCCGTGTTTTCTTTGGCGGGATTTTGAGCGGCGCCGCTGACGCCGGCGCTTAGGCTGTTTCTTGGAGGGGTCATCCTCCACTGTTCCATCGCCATCTCCTTCTTTTGGGGTGTCCACCATGTATATGTCATATGACGAGGTGGCTTTCCAGGGCCCAATAGGCGCTGGTTCTTCATCGTCTCCTTCATCGGCGTCCATACCGTCGATGTCTTCGAAGTCGAAGTCGAGCATGTCGGTTAAATCGTCGACATTTGCTACAAAGTGGGTGGTGGGTGGGCTTTGAATTTCTTCATCGTCCGTATCCCAACCTTGTTGACCATAGTCCGGCCAGGGCTCTCCGGATAAAGAGAGAGACTTTAGTGTCTTCAGAATATCGCCGAAAGGCGAGTGCTGAAAGATGCACGTGGCAGTAAACTCCATGATCGGCACCCAATCAAATTCGATTGGCAGGGGCACGGAGGGTTCGGAGTCCGGAGAGGAGTCCGGCTCCTTGGAGTCACGAGTCTCGCGAAGTGCAGGGCTGGTGTTCGGCTCGATCGCCGTTGGGATCGCAGCCCCCGAGGCGGCGTCCAACCACCCATCCTCGATCGGCGTAGTTGGCTCCGAATTAAGGGTCGAAGCCGATGCGGGTGCGGCCTCCAGGGCACTATTCGGCAGCAGAGCTAGATCATGCTCGTCGTGAAAGTGCGGCGCGCTCGGCAGTGGCTCGAATCTCTCGAGGATCAAGTCCCCCCGGATGTCAGCCATGTAGTTTAAACTTCCAAATTTGACATGACGGCCAAGGGCATAGCTTTCGATCTGCTCCAGTTAGCCAAGTGAATTGGCCCAAAGTGCGAAGCCGCCGAAAACGAAGATCTGTCCGGGGAGGAAGGTCTCACCCTGGACTGCATCGCTATTGATGATCGTAGGAGCCATCAAGCCTAACGGCGACGACACAGAGGAACTCTCAATGAAAGCACCAATGTCGGTGTCAAAACCGGCGGATCTCGGGTAGGGGGTCCCGAACTGTGCGTCTAGGCCGGATGGTAACAGGAGGCAAGGGACACGAAGTTTTACCCAGGTTCGGGCCCTCTTGATGGAGGTAAAACCCTACGTCCTGCTTGATTAATATTGATGATATGGGTAGTACAAGAGTAGATCCACCACGAGGTCGGAGAGGCTAAACCCTAGAAGCTAGCCTATGGTATGATTGTTGTTCTGTATGTTGTCCTACGGACTAAAACCCTCTGGTTTATATAGACACCGGAGAGGGTTAGGGTTACACAAAGTCGGTTACAATGGTAGGAGATCTGCATATCCGTATCGCCAAGCTTGCCTTCCATGCCAAGGAAAGTCCCTTCCGGACACGGGACGAAGTCTTCAATCTTCATAGTCCAGGAGTCCGGCTGAAGGTATAGTCCGGCCATTCGGACACCCCCTAATCCAGGACTCCCTCACCCGTTGTTGACACAGGAGGATCCGGCGGATGAGCATAACCTGGATTATGTTGACAAGCTTGAGCTTCTTGCTTGCCATACTCCGGATACATTTCTGAAGTCCATCCAGCTCCACCGATGAACCCCACGACAAGCCCTTCTCTTTCCAGGAAGTGAGACGTGTAGGGAATCCGGATCAAAAGTCGGGGGCTGCCCCCATTTGGCGTCGCGTGGCTCGGTGATGTAGAACCATGCCGATTGCCATCCCTTTATTGTCTCCACGAAGGAGCCTTCAAGCCATATAATGTTGGGCATCTTGCCCACCATGGCTCCGCCACATTCTGCTTGTTGGCCTTGTACCACCTTCGGCTTGATATTAAAGGTCTTTAACCACAGGCCGAAGTGGGGCCGGATGCGGAGGAAAGCCTCACACACGATGATGAATGCTGAAATGTTGAGGACGAAGTTCGGGGCCAGATCATGAAAGTCCAGCCCGTAGTAGAACATGAGACCACGGACGAATGGATGGAGGGGAAACCCCAGTCCGCGGAAGAAGTGGTGGAGGAAAACTACCCTCTCGTGAGTTTCCGGGGTAGGGACGATCTGCCCCGCAGCGGGCAGCCGATGCATGATATTCGCGGCTAAGTATCCGGCTCCGCGCAACTTCTTGATGTCTCCCTCCGTGACGGAAGAGACCATCCACCTGCCTCCCTCTCCGGACATGGTTGGAGAAGGTTGAGGTGGGAAGTGCGGACTTGGGCGCTAGAGCTCGAGTGTGCGAAAACGGATGAGCGAAGGAGGAAGAAGGCGTGGATGGAAAGGTGAATCCTTATCCCTTTATATGGGTGGACGAAACTAAGAGTCCCCACTAGCCTGGTAAAACTCGCTTATCCCCACGCGCCGTAATCGATGGCGCAGTTGGGTTACCCACACCCGTATTGATGAGAATCCCGTGATAGGGGGACACGATCTCTGCTTTGACAAGATGTGTCAAAAAACTGCCTCGCGTTATGTGTGGGGCTAGTTAAAGGAAACAGTTTGAATAATCACCGGGCCATGGCATAATGTCGTGTTGCCAAAAAAACTTAGCAAATTAGATTTGTGAAAATATTATTCTCTCTACGGTGGTATGTGGAACTTATTTTGCAGGGTCGGACACTATCCTTATATTCAAATTCTTCCGTGATGTATTCGGAGAAGGAACCCTCCTTGCAATGCCGAAGACAATACTGCGCACCGGACTCATCGTCATTGAAGCCTAGTTCAGGGGCTACTGAGGGAGTCCTGGATTAGGGGGTCTCCGGACAGCCACATTATATCCTTTGGCCGGACTGTTAGACTGAAGATACAAGATTGAAGACTTCGTCTCGTGTCCGGATGGGACTCTACTTGGCGTGGAAGGCAAGGTAGGCAATACAGATATGGATATCTCCTCCTTTGTAACCGACCTTGTGTAACCCTAACCCTCTCCGGTGTCTATATAAACCGGAGGGTTTTAGTCCGTAGGACAACAACTACAACATACAATCATACCATTGGCTAGCTTCTAGGGTTTAGCCTCTCCGATCTCGTGGTAGATCTACTCTTGTACTACCCATATCATCAATATTAATCAAGCAGGACGTAGGGTTTTACCTCCATCAAGAGGGCCTAAACCTGGGTAAAACATTGTGTCCCCTGCCTCCTGTTACCATCCACCTTAGACGCACAGTTCGGGACCCCCTACCCGAGATCTGCCGGTTTTGACACCGACTCCAGGTTCTTGGGGCTGTCGCTTGGATGCCCTTCTGGCAATGTCATCGGCTTCCTTGTTGGTTCCTCGGGGCACATGCTGCAACTCCAAGCCCAGGAACTACTTCTCCATCTTGCGTACCTCCGTGAGATATGCCTCCATGTGTTCGTCCTTCGGCTCGTATACTTTGTTGGAGAAGTTGACGAGGAGCTAGTAGTCGCCCTTGATGGTGAGACGCTTCACCCCCAGCGCCGCCGCAGCCTTCAGCCCGGCTATGAGGCCTTCATACTCTGCAATGTTGTTGGAGACCTTCTCGCCCTGCCGGAAGCAGAGCTGCACGGCGTAGTAGAGCTTATCCTGAGTGGGCGAGATGAGCACTGCTCCAACCCCCGCGCCTTGGTGCGCGAAGGCACCATCGAAATACATGACCCAGCCGTCGGGCGCCTCACTTCCCGGCAAGAGGGACCGGTCCTCGCCTATTTCAAGCACCGGGGCGTCCCCCCATTCTGCCATAAAATCGGTGAGCGCGGCTCCCTTGATGACCCTGGTGGTGCTGAACTCCAACTGGAACGCTTGCAGCTCAATGTTCCACTCGGTGACCCTCCCGGCGGAGTTGGGGCTCCTGAGCACCCTCTCCAGTGGGTAGGCTAAGACGACCTTGGTGGGGTGGCCCTGGAAGTAGTGCCGCAACTTACGTGAGGCCACCAAGAGCGCGAGTAAGATCTTCTGAGGCATGGGATATCGTGCCCTTGTGTCCTGCAACACTGTGCTGACGAAATACACCGGGTGCTCGACGAGAGCTCGCGCGTTGGTGAGGCTAGTGTCTTGCGGAAGTTGGGGCATCTCCTGAGGTGGTGGAACCCCCGACGCTTGATCGCCTGTCAGGACCTTGGCGGCGGCGTCCTGCCAAGCTTGGTCCCCTATTGATGCTGCTATGGCTCTTACGGCACCTTCCTGGTCTTGCGTCATCTTGGCTGGTGGCGTAGCTCGGCGCGACGCGACTTTGGCTTGGTTCTCTTCCCGAACCGCCACCAGGGTCGCGCTGGCGGAGTAGGGAGTGGCGGCAATATAGAGCACTAGGGGCTCGAGAGGTCGCGGCGCCACCATCACTAGAAGGCTAGTCAGGTATCTCTTGAGGTCTTGAAATGCTCGGTCGGCCTCCGGGGTCCACTCGAATGTGCCCTTCTTCTTCATCAGCTTGAAGAAAGGTAGGGCGCACTCTCCCAGCTTGGAAATGAAGCGTCCAACACAGTCACCCGTCCAGCAAGCTTCTGCATTTCCTTGAGGGCCTGCGGTGGGCTCATCTCTTCAATGGCCTTGACCTTCTCTGGGTTGGCCTCGATCCCCCTGTGAGACACAAGGAAGCCCAACAACTTGCCGGAAGGGATGCCAAACACACACTTCCCCAGGTTGAGTCGCAGGTCCACCTGGCGGAGGCTTTCAAAGGTCTCCTCCAGATCTTGGATCAAGGTCCTTGAGGGAGTCCTGGATTAGGGGGTGTTCGGATAGCCGGACTATACCTTCAGCCGGACTCCTGGACTATGAAGATACAAGATTGAAGACTTCGTCCCGTGTCCGGAAGGGACTTTCCTTGGCGTGGAAGGCAAGCTTGGCGATACGGATATGTAGATCTCCTACCATTGTAATCGACTTTGTGTAACCCTAACCCTCTCCGGTGTCTATATAGACCGGAGGGTTTTAGTCCGTAGGACAAGATACAGAACAACAATCATACCATAGGCTAGCTTCTAGGGTTTATCCTCTCTGATCTCGTGGTAGATCTACTCTTGTACTACCCATATCATCAATATTAATCAAGCAGGACATAGGGTTTTACCTCCATCAAGAGGGCCCGAACCTGGGTAAAACTTCGTGTCTCTTGCCTCCTGTTACCATCCGGCCTAGACGCACAGTTCGGGACCCCCTACCCGAGATCCGCCGGTTTTGACACCGACATTGGTTCTTTCATTGAGAGTTCCTCTGTGTCGTCGCCATCAGGAAGGATGCCTCGCCCCGTCTTTAAAGACGGCACCGTTGCTAAGGGAGCTTTGGCTGTCGGCCAAACCCTCCGGCTAGGTGGTTTTCTCATGACCGCCTGTTCGGCTTCTGCGCCGACGATGACCTCTCGAGCCATCGAAAACAATCTTCATGTCAGCTCGGAACACACCGAGCAGTTAGATCCAATGGAGCTCTTCTCCATAAACAAGCTCTTGGATCGCATCGCCGCCCTGGGAGTCGCTACGGATTACGACCAGATTGGGCCTAAGCCCGATCTGAGAGAGATTAACTCTCCCCAAGTCACCCATCACGTTACCGTGGTAGAGGGACAGCGCGACGACCCTTCATCTATCTTAAAGACTAGCTACGTCCAGATTCCCGATCCCTCCAAGCCGGATACCCGCGGAGGGGAGGATATCACTCAAGACCTGGACTTAGGGTCAGGCGACGGGCTGGATTCATTAGACAACATCCAGGAATCCAAATTTTTGAGTTCGGAAATTCCTCGGCCTCCGAGCCTCACATGGGGTGAGGCTTCAGATTTAATTCCACCCACCACCCGAACATAAGCGATCTATCCCAAATCAGGCAAGAGCCCGAAGAAACAGTACATCATTACTGGGCCAGATTCCTCCTGGTTAGGAATAGGATAAGGGACTGCAGCGAGGAAGACGCAATCTCAATCTTCTACAATAATTGCACAGACAAGGGAATCCTCAACGCCATAAGTCGCCGTGATATTACACGCTTCGCTGACTTGGCGTCCATTGTACGAAAATACTGTGCAATGGAAAGCGCCTGGAAAACCAAAATAAAATTTTGGGACGATCCGGCCCTGAATACAAACCCAGTCCGAAATACAAGGGTGCATCATCGCCAGACACCCAGGTCAAACACCAAAAAGCAAAAACCCTCTACAGGGCATGGAACCGTACTAGAAGGATGGCTTAATGGACCCTATAAAATTCACAGTACACAGGACGCCACACCAACTCACAGCCTTAGAGCATGTTGGATACTCCGGCAGATGGCCAAAATTGGCGAAGATCTCCTAATTCCGAAGGCCACAAAAAGCCACCCCAGAGACACCAATACGGTATTAACAGTCTTCGAGACTTTCACATCAAATAATATGCGAAAAAGGACACTCCGCAGCCTTGCCGAAGTCTACCAAGCAGCAACAATAAACCCATGGAGTGACACGGCTATTACCTTTAACGCCAGTGATGAACCTAAATTCCGAACAACCCGAGCACCAGCCGCATTGGTCCTCAGTCCAATAGTGGATGGCTTTCGTCTTACCAAGGTACTCATGGACGGCGGCAGCGGATTGAACCTCATTTATGAGGAAACCCTTCAAAAATTGGAAATAGACTGGAACAGCATTGAGCAAGGCAGCACAACCTTTAGAGGAATAATCCCCAGTCGAGAAGCGCGCTGTACAGGAAAAATCACACTAGATGTGGTGTTTGGCACGCCGGATAATTACAGGTCCGAAGAGGTCACGTTCCATGTGGCTCCGTTCAGCAGCGGTTATCACGCTCTATTAGGGCGGGAAGCGTTTACAATCTTCCAAGCAATACCCCATTACGGGTACATGAAGCTCAAGATGCCCGGGCCTAAAGGGATTATCACTCTCGCTAGTGATCCGGACATAGCACTCCGTGCCGAAAACAAGACAGCCGCTCTGGCCCTCGAGGCACTATCCAAAGCCCTAGCGGCTGAGGAACTGACTGCGCTGCGCTCCACGATGAATAGGGACGATGTGGTACTCGACAAAAGATCCAAGTCCACCTCCTTTAAACCGGCAGATGAAATAGTCAAATTCCAGGTCCATCCAACGGACCCCAATAAAACAGCTTCCATTGGGGCACGGTTAAACCCTGATGTAGACGCCGCACTGTGAGAGTTCCTACGAGAGAACTGGGACATTTTCGCCTGGCACCCTTCAGACATGCCAGGAATACCACGCAGGCTGGCCGAGCACAGCCTAAATATCCTAAAAGGATTCAAACCTGTCAAACAAGCTCTTCGGCGTTTTTCCAAACCTAAGAGACAGGCTATGGGAGAGGAGCTAGCAAAGCTATTGGAGGCTGGATTCATCAGAGATATAAAACATCTGGACTGGCTAGCAAACCTGGTGATGGTACCAAAGAAGGACAAATCATGGCGCATGTGCGTTGATTTTAAAGACCTAAACAAGGCTTGCCCAAAGGATCCCTTCCCCCTCCACCGCATCGATCAAATTATCGACGCTACCGCAGGACACGATTCGTTGTGTTTCCTCGACGCATATTCCGACTACCATCAAATCAAGATGGCAGAATCAGACCAAGCCGCAACGGCATTTATTACACCATACGGCCCATTCTGCTTCAACACAATGCCCTTCGGGCTCAAAAACGCCGGCGCAACATATCAGCGCATGATTCAGACATGTCTGGCAAACCAGATCGGCAAAACAGTGGAGGCATATGTAGATGATGTGGTCGTCAAAACAAGACATGTCGAATCTATAGTAGACGACTTGAGGCTCACATTTGATAACCTCCGAACATACGACATCAAGCTCAACCCGGAAAAATGCGTTTTCGGCGTCTCGGCCGGAAAGCTCTTAGGCTTCATTGTATTCGGTAGAGGAATTGAAGCAAATCCAGCCAACATCCGAGCTCTGTCACAATTGGATATTCCAAAAGACCTCAACCAAATACAAAAGTTAACCGGATGTGTGGCGGCTCTAAGCCGCTTTATCTCCCGCTTGGGAGAAAAGGCCCTACCCCTTTACCGCCTCCTTCGGCGCACCGAACACTTCGAATGGACGGATGCAGCCACGGCTGGACTCGACAAAATAAAAGCCATATTGGCAACAAACCCAGTCCTGGCCGCGCCAAACATTGGCGAACCAATGCTATTGTACATTGCAGCAACACATCAGGTTGTAAGCGCAGTGCTCGTCGTCGAACGAGAAATGGACGGACACAAATTCCCCCTTCAAAAACCGGTCTATTATGTGTCCACTGTCCTCACTCCGTGCAAATCACGGTACCCGCATTGTCAAAAGATCGCTTACGTGGTATTCATGGCATCCCGGAAGCTACGACACTACTTTCAAGAGTGTTCAATAACAGTAGCCTCGGAAGTACCACTTAATGATATTATAAACAACCGTGATGCAACGGGCCGAATTGCAAAATGGGCCATTGAGCTCCTCCCGTTCGACATAACTTATAAGCCACGGCGAGCCATCAAGTCGCAAGTTTTGGCCGACTTCGTCGCAGAATGGACGGAGGCCGAACTCCCTAAAGAGTACGGCACATATTCAAATTGGATCATGCATTTCGACGGCTCCAAGATGTTGGGCGGACTAGGGGCTGGCGTCGTTTTGACGTCCCCCATAGGAGACACAGTTCAATACGTACTCCAGATTATGTACACAGACTTCAACAATGCAGCCGAATATGAGGCCCTTTTACATGGTCTCCGTATGGCAGTATCCATGGGCATTCAATGCCTAGAGGTGCGCGTGGACTCGAACCTCGCAATATCCCAAATAAATGGAGACTTCGATGCCAAGGATCCAAAAATGGCAGCTTACCGCAACGCCGTCCTAAAAATGTCAGCTCAGTTTGAAGGGCTTGAATTTCACCATATAGCCCGGGAAAATAATCAGGCGGCAGATGTCCTGGCACGCATCGGCGCAAAATGCGATGTAGTCCCCCCCAACATCTTCTTGGAAAGGCTGTTCAAGCCATCCGTAGTATGGGAAGGGGAGCCGAACAATAATAGCCCGGACCCAACCGCACTGCCCGACACCGGACATTCTGACACAATCGGAGGCTCTGCCAATGAAATAACACCTTCAGCCCACGTAATAATGGCCATCATCGCCCCATGGACAGAACCATTCCTCGCCTACCTTACTAGGCAGGAACTCCCCGAGGACCAAAATGAGGCACGCTGCATAGTGCGGCGATCCAAAGCCTACAAAGTCCACGAGGGAGAGCTTTATAAGAAAAGCACTACCGGAGTCCTTCAAAGGTGCATCTCCGAAGAGGAAGGGCGGAACCTCCTGGCTGAAATTCATGCTGGACTCGGTGGTCATCACGCTGCAGCTCGGTCCCTTGTAAGCAAGGCCTTCCATACAGGCTTTTATTGGCCGACGGCCCGGGCAGACGCCCAGGACTTAGTCCAACGATGCGTCGGTTGCCAGCTCTTTGCAAACCAAAGCGTTATGCCACCCACTGCCCTTCGAACTATCCCCATCACTTGGCCCTTCGCGGTCTGGGGGCTTGACATGGTTGGACCCCTTAAAGGCGGAACCCACAAGCAAAAATACTTACTGGTCATGGTGGATAAGTTCACCAAATGGATAGAAGCCAAGCCTGTTAAGACGGCCGAATCCGGACCGGTGATAGACTTTATATTCGGGGTTGTACACCGTTATGGCGTCCCCCACAACATCATCACTGATAACGGCACGAACTTTACGGCCGACAAGGTAAAACTCTGGTGCAAAAACATGGGCATCAAGCTTGATTATGCTTCCGTCTATCACCCACAAACTAACGGCCAGGTCGGACGTGCAAATGGTCTTATCATGAGCGGCATCAAACCCAGATTAGTGCGGTCCCTCAAGGAATCTAACACGCACTGGGTAGAGGAGCTCGACTCCGTACTCTGGGGGCTATGGACCACGCCGAATCGCACCACCGGATACACACCATTCTTTATGGTGTACGACGCAGAGGCAGTTTTGCCTTGCGACATAATTCATGACTCACCTCGAGTGCGCATGTACGAAGAAAGAGAAGCCGAGCTCGATCGGCAGGACAGTTTGGACGCATTGGAGGAGGAGCGTGACGTGGCAAAAGCCCGTTCCGCATTCTATCAACAGCAGGCTCGAAGATACCAAAGCAGAGAAGTATGGGCCAAAATTACAACGTTGGCGAATTAGTTCTACGCCTGCCGGACAAGAAAAAGGACAAACTCAAGCCCAAGTGGGAAGGTCCCTTCATAATTGACCAAGTCCTGACTAGTGGAGCGTACCGCCTACGAGATGCATCGGATAACCGACTCGAGCCAAACCCATGGAATGCAGCCCGTCTCCGAAGATTCTATGCCTAGCGCCAGACTCTGTGTTCGTCTCCTTCCTCTGTCCATTTTTTATATATCCTGTTTGTCTTACATTTCTCTCCTTCTCCCCTTCCTTTCTCTTATAGCCTTTAAAGGCTCATCAAATGATGTGCTATTCGCACTCATTAAACCTAGGGGCTTCTTTTACCAGAAGCTTATTTATACGGGCTTCATGCCCAACACATGTGTGACACTTCCGCATGTACCTTTTATTTCACCATTATATGCATCGATATGACTTATGTTTTGGCCAAGCTGGGTTGCCTGGCTCCTGTGCTTACCCCTACATTCCCGATTATTCGGCTAGGCGGTAAAGGGAGCACCTCTACGATTGTTACTGCCAGATCAGCCGGATGTGTACCTCAGACTGGGTGAAGCCGAAAGCTAGCGTTCTTAAGGGAATATTCGGTCGGTGACCTAAAAGATGATCTTTTTACTTATTTATTTATGCGCCCCCAGATGCTTTTTCCTGCGTTTTTTTCGCAGAATGGGCATGCACTTTAGGGCATGCCTACCAGGGAAAGGAACCTGAGGGAGTCCTGGATTAGGGGGTGTTCGGGTAGCCGGACTATACCTTCAGCCGGACTCCAGGACTATGAAGATACAAGATTGAAGACTTTGTCCCGTGTCCGGATGGGACTTTCCTTGGCGTGGAAGGCAAGTTTGGCGATGCGGATATTCAAGAACTCCTACCATTGTAACCGACTCTATGTAACCCTAACCCTATCCGGTGTCTATATAAACCGGAGGGTTGTAGTCCGTAGGCAATCAACTCCATATACAACAATCATACCATAGGCTAGCTTCTAGGGTTTAGCCTCCTTGATCTCGTGGTAGATCTACTCTTGTACTACCCATATCATCAATATTAATCAAGAAGGACGTAGGGTTTTACCTCCATCAAGAGGGCCCGAACCTGGGTAAAACATTGTGTTCCCTGCCTCCTGTTACCATCCAGCCTAGACGCACAGTTCGGGACCCCCTACCCGAGATCCGTCGGTTTTGACACCGACATTGGTGCTTTCATTGAGACTTCCTCTGAGCCGTCACAATCAGGAAGGATGCCTCCTCCCGTCTTTAAAGACGGCGCCGTTGCTAAGGGAGCCTTGGCTGTCGGCCAAACCCTCCGGCTAGGTGGTTTCCTCATGACCGCCTGTTCGGCTGTTGCGCCAACAGTGACCTCTCGGGTCATCAAAAGCAACCTACACATCAGCTCGGAGCTCGTCGAGCAGCTAGATCCAATGGAGCTCTCTTCCGTAAACGAGCTCTTGGATCGCATCGCCGCCCTGGGGGTCACTACCGATTACGACCAGGTTGGGCTTAAACCCGATCTAAGAGAAATTAACTCTCCCCAAGTCACCCACCACGTTGCCATGGTAGAGACGATGTGTGGCGGCCCTTCATCTATTTTTAGGACTAGCTACATCCGAATTCCCGACCCCTCCAAGCCGGATACCCGCGGAGGGGGAGATATAACTCAAGACCTGAGCTTAGGATCAGGCAACGGGCCAGATTCACTGGACAACATCCAAGAATCCGAACTTCAGAGTTCGGAAACTCTGCGGCCTCCGAATCTTGGATTGGGTGAGGTTTCAGATTCAACGACACCCGCCCACCCAATCATAAGCGATCTCTCCCAAATCAGGCAGAGGTCCGAGGAAACAGTACATCATTACTGGGCCAGATTCCTCCTGGTTATGAACAGGATAAAAGATTGCCGCGAGGAAGATGCAATCTCAATTTTTTGCAGTAATTCCACGGACAAGGGAATCCTTAACGCCGTAAGTCGTCGTGATATCACACGCTTCGCTGACTTGGCGTCCATAGTACCAAAATACTGTGCGATGGAAAGCGCCTGGAAAACCGAAATAAACTTTTGGGATAATCCGGCCTTGAATAGTAATCCCGTCCGAACTAAGAGGGTGCATCATCACAGGACACCCGGGATAAACACCAAAAAGCCAAAACCCTCTACAGGGCATGGAACCATACTAGAAAGATGGCTTGATGGACCCTGTAGAATTCACAGTACAGAGGACGCCACACCAACTCACAGCCTTAGAGCATGTTGGATACTCCGGCAGGTGGCCAAAATTGGCGAGGACCTCTTAATTCTGGAGGCCGCAGAAAGCCAGCCCGAGGACACCAGTACCGTTCTCACAGTCTTCGAGACTTTCGCATCAAACAGTATGCGAAAAAGAACACTCCACAGCCTCGCCGAAGTCTATCAAGTTGCAACAATAAATCCATGGAGCGACACTGCTATTACCTTCAACGCAAGTGATGAACCTAGATTCCGAACAGCCCGAGCACCAGCCACATTGGTCTTCAGTCCCATAGTGGACGGCTTTCGCCTCACCAAGGTGCTCATGGATGGAGGCAGCGGACTGAACCTCATTTATGAGGAAACCCTTCAAAAAATGGAAATTGACTGGAACCGCATCGAGCGAAGCAGCACAACCTTTAGAGGAATAATCCCCAATCAGGAAGCGCGCTGCACAGGAAAAATCACACTAGATGTGGTGTTCGGCACGCCGGATAATTACAGGTCCGAAGAAGTCACGTTTTAGGTGGCCCCATTCAAAAGCGGATATCACGCTTTACTAGGACGGGAAGCATTCACAATCTTCCAAGCAATACCCCATTACGGGTACATGAAGCTTAAGATGCCCGGCCCGAACGGAATTATCACTCTAGCTAGTGATCCGGACGTAGCACTCCGCATCGAAAACAAGACGGCCGCATTAGCCCTTGAGGCACTATCTGAAGCCTTAGCGGCCGAGGAACTGACTGCGCTGCGCTCCACGGTTAACAGGGATGATGTGATACTCGATAAGAGATCCAAATCCACATCCTTCAAGCCAGCTGACGAAATAGTCAAATTCCAGGTCCATCAAACGGACCCCAATAAAACAGCTTCCATCGGGGCACGACTGAACCCTGATGTAGACGCCGCACTGCGAGAGTTCCTATGAGAGAACTGGGACATTTTCGCCTGGCACCCTTTAGACATGCCAGGGATCCCACGCAGGCTGGCCGAACACAGCTTAAATATCCTAAAAGGATTCAAACCTGTCAAACAAGCCCTTCGGCGTTTTTCCGAACCCAAGAGACAGGCTATGGGAGAGGAGCTAGCCAAGCTATTGGAGGCCGGATTCATTAGAGACATAAAACATCCGGACTGGCTAGCAAACTTGGTGATGGTACCAAAGAAGGACAAATCCTGGCGCCTGTGTGTCGATTTTAAAGACCTTAACAAGGCTTGCCCAAAGGATCCCTTCCCCCTCCCCCGTATCGATCAAATTATCGATGCCACCGCAGGACACGCCTTGTTGTGTTTCCTCGACGCATACTTCGGATACCAACAAATCAAGATGGCAGAATCAAACCAAGCCACAACAACATTCATCACACCATACGGCCCATTCTGCTTCAACACAGTGCCCTTCGGGCTAAAAAACGCCGGCGCAACATATCAGCGCATGACCCAGACATGTCTGGCAAATCAGATCGGCAAAACAGTGGAGGTGTATGTGGATGATGTGGTTGTCAAATTAAGACATGTCGAATCTCTAGTAGACGACTTGAGGCTTACATTCGATAACCTCCGAAAATATGACATCAAGCTCAACCCGGAAAAATGCGTCTTCGGCGTTCCAGCCGGAAAGCTCTTGGGCTTTATTGTATCCGGTAGAGGAATTGAAGCAAATCCAGCCAAGATCCGAGCTTTGTCACAATTGGATATCCCAAAGGACCTCAAACAAATACAAAAATTAACCGGATGCGTGGCGGCTTTAAGCCGCTTCATCTCCCGCTTGGGAGAAAAGGCACCCCTCTATCGCCTCCTTCGGCACACCGAACACTTCGAGTGGACGGAGGCCGCCACGGCCGGACTTGATGAAATAAAAGCCATATTGGCAACAAACCCAGTCCTGGCCGCGCCGAACACCGGCGAACCAATGTTATTGTACATTGCAGCAACACATCAAGTTGTCAGCACAGTGCTCGTTGTCGAGCAGGAAACGGATGGACACAAATTCCCCCTTCAAAGGCCGGTCTACTACGTATCCACTGTCCTCACTCCATGCAAATCACGGTACCCGCATTATCAAAAGATTGCATACGCGGTATTCATGGCATCCCGGAAGCTACGACACTACTTTCGAGAGTGTTCCATAACAGTAGCCTCGGAAGTACCACTCAACGATATTATCAACAACCGCGACGCAACGGGACGGATTGCAAAATGGTCCATCGAGCTTCTCCCGTTCGATATAACCTATAAGCCACGGCGAGCTATTAAATCGCAAGTTTTGGCCGACTTCGTCACAGAATGGACGGAGGCGGAGCTCCCTAAAGAGTACAGCACATATTCAAACTGGATTATGCATTTCGACGGCTCCAAAATGTTGGCCGGACTGGGGGCTGGCATCATCCTGACGTCCCCCACAGGAGACACAATCCAATATGTGCTCCAGATCATGTACATGGATTCTAACAATGCAGCCGAATATGAGGCCCTCCTACATGGTCTCCGGATAGCAGTATCCATGGGTATCCAGCGCCTAGAGGTACGCGGGGATTCAAACCTCACGATATCCCAAATAAATGGAGACTTCGACGCCAAGGACCCAAAAATGGCAGCTTACCGCAACGCCGTCCTAAAAATGTCAGCTCGGTTCGAAGGGCTGGAGTTTCACCATATAGCCCGAGAAAACAATCAAGCAGCGGACGTCCTGGCACGCATCGGAGCAAAACGCCATGTAGTCCCCCCCAACATCTTTTTGGAAAGACTGTTCAAGCCATCTGTAGCATGGGAGGGGGAACCGGCAAATAACAGCCCGGACCCAGCTGCACCACTCGACGCCGAACAATCTGACACAATTGGAGGCTCTGCAAATGAAATTACACCTTCAGCCCATGTAATAATGGCGGTCATCGCCCCGTGGACAGAACCATTCCTAGCCTACCTTACTAGGCAAGAACTCCCGGAGGACCAAAACGAGGCCCGCTGCATAGTGCGGTGATCTAAAGCCTATAGAGTCCATGAGGGAGAGCTTTATAAGAAAAGCACTACCGGAGTCCTTCAAAGGTGCATCTCCGTAGAGGAAGGGCGGAACCTTCTGGCTGAAATTCATGCCAGACTCGGTGGTCACCACGCCGCTGCTCGGTCCCTTGTTAGCAAGGCTTTCCGTACATGCTTTTATTGGCCGACGACCCGGGCAGACGCTCAGGACCTAGTCCAACGATGCGCTGGTTGCCAACTTTTTGCCAACCAAAGCCATATGCCACCCACCGCACTCCAAACTATACCCATCACCTGGCCTTTTGCGGTCTGGGGGCTTGACATGGTCGGACCCCTTAAAGGTGGGACCGATAGGAAAAAATACTTACTGGTCATGGTGGATAAATTCACCAAATGGATAGAAGCCAAGCCTGTTAAAACGGCCGAATCCGGACCTGTGATAGACTTCATATCCGGGGTTGTACACCGTTATGGCGTCCCCCACAGCATCATAACCGATAACGGTACAAACTTTACCGCCGACGAGGTAAAACTCTGGTGCAAAAACATGGGCATCAAGCTCGATTATACTTCCGTCTATCACCCACAAACCAACGGCCAGGTCGAACGTGCAAATGGTCTTATCATGAGCGGCATTAAACCCAGACTGGTGCGGTCCCTCAAGGAATCTAACACGCACTGGGTAGAGGAGCTCGACTCCATGCTATGGGGGCTGCAGACCACGCCAAATCGCACCACCGGATACACACCATTTTTATGGTGTACGGCGTAGAGGCAGTTCTGCCCTGCGACCTAATTCATGACTCACCTAGAGTGCGCATGTACGAAGAAAGAGAAGCCGAGCTCGATCGGCGGGACAACTTGGACGCCCTGGAGGAGGAGCGTGACATGGCAAAAGCCCGTTCCGCATTTTATCAACAGCAGGCCCGAAGATATCAAAGCAGAGAAGTACGGGCCAAAAATTACAATGTTGGCGAACTAGTTCTACGCCTGCCGGATAAGAAAAAGGACAAACTCAAGCCCAAGTGGGAAGGTCCATTCATAATCGACCAAGTCCTGACTGGCGGGGCGTACCGCCTGCGAGATGCGTCGGATAACCGACTCGAGCCGAACCCGTGGAACGCCACCCATCTCCGAAGATTCTATGCCTAGCGCGGGACTCTATGTTCGTCTCCTTCCTCTGTCCATTTTTTGCATTTTTCTGTCTTACATTTCTCTCCTTCCCCTCTTTTCTTTTATAGCCCTTAAAGGCTCATCTAGTGACGTGCCACTCGCGCTCATTAAACCTGGGTGCTTCTTTAACAGAAGCTTATTTATACGGGCTTCACACCCAACAGATGCGTCAAACTTCCGCATGTACCTTTTTCTTCACCATTATATGCATCGATATGACTTAAGTTTTGGCCAAGCTGGGTTGCCTGGCTCCTGTGCTTACCCCTACGTTCCCAATTGTTCGGCTAGGCGGTAAAAGGAGCACCTCTGCAATTGTTACTGCCGGGTCAGCCGGATGTGTACCTCAGACTGGGTGAAGCCAAAAGCTAGAGTTCTTAAGAGAATATTCGGTCGGTGAGATAAAAGATGATCTTTTCACTCATTTTATGCACCCCCAGATGCTTTTTTTCTGCGTCTTTTTACGCAGTCCGGACATGCACTTTAGGGCATGCCTCCCAGCGAAAGGAACCCCTAACAGAACTATTCTCTCTAGAAGATGTTTCTTACTAACCATGTAATATAACATAACTAGTTGGGCACTTGTCTGATAAAGCACTAATGACCCCTACGCCTGGTCTCCACGCATACCACGGTTCTTATATAACCGCTATGGTATTCGGACACACTCCGGACCGTCAGGTCCCGAGGTTGAAGCAAAAAGGTCGGCAACGACAAACGATCTACAATCCGGCTAGAAGGCATTACACATGTCAATTCAAAATTACATAGTCATTCTGACTGATTGTATTCCTCTTCTATACCATCTAACAGGCTGTCTAATTTACAGTCCTACTGGGAATACTTCGCGGCCAACTCTACTTGGCCGTATACTAAGCTCACAGGGATCTCCTTCCCGTCAGGCCCCACTTGTCCGACCTCGGCCATGTGGTTTGGGTCAGACTTCGTAAAACGGGTCTTCACCATGGCCCAGGCTTCCCTAGCGCCTTGTCGGCAGGCCGATATCTTCCACAACCGGAAGCACCGCCGAGCTCCCTTCAGCTTCTCCGCAAGCTCTCCAAGGCCCTCGGGCATGAAGTGGGCAGGCCATAAGGCTTGGGCAACACCTCGCATCGCCTGCCGAATTCGCTCGTGCAATTGCATGAGTTCGGGAAGAAGGTCACCCGTAGAACCGGGCATCTCCTCTGCAGGACGACCTGTGAGCATACCTACAGACATTACTCTGTTAGTCGACTTCCTCGCCGAACTTTTTTTTTCAAAGTTCGTTCAAGCACTTACTGAATATGCCGCGTCGAAGCCGCTGATTCTCCCTCGTGGAGTCCGACAGCTGGCCACGAACATCTTTAAGTTCGACGTCCAGCCTGGTGTTGGCATCCTGAAGATCATTCTTCTCTCACCTCACCTTTGTCAACATACTCCCACCGGCCTTTAGCCGGCGTAAGAGTTGTTGCTTGTCCGGATCGAGTCCGGCGCCATCTGCAATATGATTTGTCAGATTTGCACCCACACCTCACAATACTAATCTTTCGAAGTGTATCTTACCTGAGGGGGTCTCTTTGGGCTCCCCTGCTGCGGCTAGTGCGGCCTCTAGTTGGGCCTTGCACTTTTCCAGCTCCTGGGACAGTACGGTATTCTTCTCTGTAAGAAGCTGCATATTAAATGATCCTTAAATAAGTTGCTCTAACTGCTTTAAATCTCGGGGGCTACTGGCATATATATATATATATATATATATATATATATATATATTTAACCAAAATTTTCTTACCCGTATGTCTTTTACATACTGCTCCGTGGCTCTGGCTAAACCATTTTGAGCAGCACGGAGGTACGCATCTCCCGAATTAAAGGCATCTAAAGCCTCTTGGGAGAAACAAGCGTCGCGTAGAATTGTCCGGCGACGCCTGTGGTTCATGGCACTCTCCACTTCAGAATTTGTGGCAGACAGCCTGTCCGCATCCTCTGTCGGAGGAGCGTCTGGTGCGCGCCTTGTGCTCGCCTCCGCTTCCTGGCCAGACATTGGAGCCTGGCTGGTGGAGGCGAGATTGGCAACCTCTCCGGATGTAGTCCGGCAAGGTCTCTTCGTTCTGAAAATAGCACGAACGTTAATATGCCCTGACAGAATAACTCCAGGGAAACAGAGGGTGCACTATACCTTTGCACCGGCATCTCAGTCCGGACTTCATTCATTTTTGCCCCACGGGGCCCTGCGGCCCCTCGTTGGCTAGCCGATGTAGGTTCGGTCTCCTGCCTCGGAAATCTCCCCTGCAAAACATGGCTGTCGTCAGAAACACCGGGCTACGTGAGGGTGGAATCTCTTTCAAGGGAATAAGACCCCGGTTTCTGTCACCTGGGAAGCCGGGATTAACCCTGGGTAATCCGCCGTAATGGCTACCAAGATATTGTCCTTGCTTAGCTGATGGAACACCCCGTCGATAAGCTCCACCGATATGTCCGGATCCTCTTCGGAGTCCGGATTGAGGGACCGTTCTGGGTCCTCGGGCTGTGGAGGGCGGCTGCTTATATCCTTTACCTCCTGTCGCAGTTCCTGCATTGAAGTCGTTAGACTACCTATCTAACCATGGGAGTATAAAACAAACGGGCAAGCGCTATTGTTCACTTACCCAACTTGGAGGATCGTACATACTGAATCCGTCCCGCAGGTTGACGCGGAGGAATTCCTCCTTTTCTCCCTTGTACAAATAGGATAAGATCTTTACTAAGGCGGCGGCTGAGGCCGGTCCCTTACGACCGTAACGTGTGGCGTCATCCTCCCCGTTGAAATCCCACATGGGATGGCCTCTATATTGAAGCGGCTGCACCCCCCGCATAATGCATGCGGCCATGACTCCAATCATGGTTAGTCCGGAATGAGCCAACAGTCTTATCCGGCCCATCAGGTAAAGGATGTCTCTGTCGCTTTCTCTCTGAGAGCTCCGCGGACGCCAGCTCAAGCGTTTCTTCAATGGAGCACTGTTGAACTCAGGGAGACTGACCCGGATAGGGTCCGGTAGCGGGACGTCATCTATATAAAACCATTCCGAAGGCCAGTACTCAGACGCCTTCTTTGGGGTTCCGGATAGGTATCCGGTCCCGGCGATGCGCCATACTTCGGCTCCGCCCACTTGGTATATAGACCCCTTTTGGGAACGAGGCACCAGGCAGAATAACCTCTTCCACAGCGCGAAATGGGCCTCAATGCCTAAAAATAGCTCGCAAAGGGCGACGTAACCCGCAATATGCAATACGGAGGCGGGCGTGAGGTTGTGCAGCTGGAGGCCGTAGAACTCCAGAAGCCCGCAAAGAAATGGATGAATTCGAAATCCCGGTCCCCTTATTAGATAGGGGACGAGGCACACCCGCTCTCCTTTAGAAGGATTGGGGGTGCTCTCCGCTTGTTTTCCGCCATTGTAGGTGGCGAGACCGGCTCGGACCGAGACCATGTATGCCTGAGGGAGAAATCCCTTGGCCTGAATTGACACTAACTCGCTATGCGGGATGGTGCAACTCTCCCAGTCCCCGGGTTTGGGACCGGAGGGGCGAGGGGAGGAACTACGACGGCTGGTCATGTTGGAATGGACCTTTGCTGGAAGCGCTCTGATGATAACTCGCGGAAAGGAGAAGATGTGGTTTGGACCTAAATCCCCATCCCGTTAAATAGGCGGCTCGTTTATACGGCTAGGGGCATGGATGTAAAAACGCCCTGGCTTTTCGCATTCGTTTGACATGTGGAAGACGGCCATTATTGGGCGTGGAAGCCGAGGAACACTACATTACAAAAATCGGACATTATTCCTACAGGTACACAAGATTTGGAGAAGAACCCGCCTTGCAATGCCGAACAATCTGTGCGCCGGACTCGTCGTCACTGAAGCCTGGTTCGGGGGCTACTGAGGGAGTCCTGGATTAGGGGGTGTTCGGGTAGCCGGACTATACCTTCAGCCGGACTCCAGGACTATGAAAATACAAGATTGAAGACTTCGTCGCATGTCCGGATGGGACTTTCCTTGGCATGGAAGGCAAGTTTGGCGATGCGGATATTCAAGATCTCCTACCATTGTAACCGACTCTATGTAACCCTAACCCTATCCGGTGTCTATATAAACCGGAGGGTTGTAGTCCGTAGGCAATCAACTCCATATACAACAATCATACCATAGGCTAGCTTCTAGGGTTTAGCCTCCTTGATCTCGTGGTAGATCTACTCTTGTACTACCCATATCATCAATATTAATCAAGCAGGATGTAGGGTTTTACCTCCATCAAGAGGGCCCGAACCTAGGTAAAACACCGTGTTCCCTGCCTCCTGTTACCATCCGTCCTAGACGCACAGTTCGGAACCCCCTACCCGAGATCCGCCGGTTTTGACACCGACAGAACCCCTAACGAAACTATTCTCCCTGGAAGATGTTTCTTACTAACCATGTAATATAACATAACTAGTCGGGCACTTGTCTGTTCACGCACTAATGACCCCTATGCCTGGTCTCCATGCATTCCCCGGTTCTTATATAACCGCATGGGAATTCGGACACACTCCGGACCGTCAGGTCTCGAGGCTGAAGCGAAAAGGTTGGCCATGACAAATGATCTACAATCCGGCTAGAAGGCATTATAAATGTCAATTATAATTACATAGTCATTCTGACTGATCGTATTCCTCTTCAATACCATCTAACAGGCTGTCTAATTTACAGTCCTGCTGGGAATACTTTGCATCCAATTCTACTTGGCCGTATACTAAGCTTACAGGGATCTCCTTCCCATCGGGCCCCGCAGGACCGACCTCGGCCATGTGGTTGGGGTCAGCCTCTGTGTACCGCGTCTTCACCATGGCCCAGGCCTCCTAGCGCCTTGACGGCAGGCCGATATCTTCAACAATCAGAAGCATCGCCGGGCTCCCTTTAGCTTCTCCGCAAGCTCTCCAAGACCTTCAGGCACGGAGATGGATGGCCACAGGGCCTGGGCGACGCCTCGCATCGCCTTCCGAACTCGCTCGAGCAGTTGCGAGAGCTCAGGAAGAAGGTCACCCATAGAACCGGGCATCTCCTCTGCAGGACGACCTGTTAGCACACCTACAAACATTACTCTGTTAGTCGAATTCCCCGTCGAACTTTTTCTTTCTCCAAAGGTTCGTTCAAGAACTTACTAAATATGCCGCGCCAAAGCCGCTGATTCTCCTTAACGGAGTCTGACAGCTGGGCTCGACCATCTTTCAGCTCGACGCCCAGCTTGGTGTTGGCATCTTGGAGATCGTTCTTCTCCCGCCTCACCTTAGTCAGCACCTTCTCACCAGCCTTCAGCTAGCGTAGGAGGTGTTGCCTTTCCGGATTCAATCTGGCGCCATCTGCAATTTCATTTGTCAGATTTGCACCCATGCCGTGCTTCGCAAAATACCTATCTTTCGAAGTGTATATTACCAGAGGGGGTCTCCTTGGGCTCCCCTGCCGCGGCTAGTGCGGCCTCAAGTTGGGCTTTGCACTCTTCCAGCTCCTGGGACAGTAGGGAATTCTTTTCTGTAAGAACCTGCATAACATATGATCCTTAAATCAGTTATTCTAAGTGTTTCAAGTCTCGGGGGCTACTGGTATATATATATAATTACCAAAATTTTCTTACCCGTATGTCTTTTACATATTGCTCCGTGGCTCTGGCTAGACCATTTTGAGCGGCACAGAGGTACGCATCTCCTGACTTGAAGGCATCTAATGCCTCTTGGGAGAAACAAGCGTCGCGAAAAATTGTCCGGCGATGCTTGTGGTTCATGGCACTCTCCACCTCAGAGTTGGTGGCAGACAACCTGTCCACATCCTCCGTCGGAGGAGCGTCCGGTGTGTGCCTTGTGTTCGCCTCCGCCTCTGGACCAGGCTTTGGAGCCTGGCTGGTGAAGGCGCGATTGGCAGCCTCTCCGAATATAGTCCGGTGAGGTCTCTTTATCCTGAAGAGAGCACGAGTGTTAATATGGCTTAAAGGTATAACACCTGGGATAAGGAGGCGCGCCACACCTTTGCGCTGACACCTCAGTCCGGACTACACCTCTTTTCTGCCCACGGGGCCCTGCGGCCCCTCATTGGCTTGTCGCCTCAGGTTCGGCCTCCCGCCTCAGAAACCTCCCCTGCAAAGCTCAGTTGTAATCAGGAAACTGAAAACACAAGAGGGCGGACCCCTATTCAGGGTACTGGGACTTCGATCTCAGTTACATGGGAGGCCGGGATTAGCCCTGGGTAATCGGCCGTAATGGCCACCAAGGCGTTGTCCTTGCTCAATTGATGGAACACTCCATCAATCAGCTCCACAGATACGTCCGGATCCTCTTGAGAGGCCGGGTCAAGGGACCGTCCTGGGTCCTCGGGTTGTGGAGGAGGGCTGTTTATTTCTTTAACAGCCTGGCGCAGTTCCTGCGTTGAAGTCGCTAGACTGAATATTTAACGATGGGGATATAAAACGGATGGGCAAGATGCGACCACTTACCCAGCTTGGAGGATTGTACATAGAAAATCCACCCTTCGGGTCGACGCGGAGAAAATCCTCCTCTTCTCCCTTGTACAAAGCGGACGAGGTCTTTGTTAGAGCCACAGCCGAATCCGGCCCCTTACGGCGGTAGCGGGTGGCGTCGTCCTCCCCGTCGAAGTCCCACATGGGGTGGCCTCTATACTGTAGCGGCTGCACCCCTCGCATGATGCATGCGGCCATGACCCCGATCATGGTCAGTCCGGAATGAGCTAACAATCTTATCCGGCCCATCAGGTAAATAATGTCCTTGTCACTTTCCTCTGAGGGCTCCGTGGACGCCAACTTAGGCGCTTCTTTAGTGGGGCACTGTCGAACTCAGGGAGGCCGATCCGGACAGGATCCGGCAGCGGGACATCCTCTATGTAAAACCATTCCGAAGGCCAGTCCTTGGTCGCCTTCTTTGGGGTTCCGGATAGATATCCGGTCCCGACGATGCGCCACACTTCGGCTCCACCCACTTGATATATTGACCCCTTCTTAGAATGGGGCATGAGGCATAATAACTCTTTCCACAGCCCGAAATGAGCCTCAACACCCAAGAACAGCTCACAGAGGGCTACGAAGCCCGCGATATGCAATACGGAGGCAAGCGTAAGATTGTGTAGCTGGAGGCCATAGAACTCCAGGAGCCCCCGGAGAAACGGATGGATTGGAAATCCGAGCCCTCTTATTAAATAAGGGACAAGGCATACCGGCTCTCCTTTGGAGGGATTAGGGGCACTCTCCGCTTGCTCTCCGCCATTATAGATGGCAAGACCGGCTCGAACCGAGACCATATAGGCCGGGGGGAGAAATCCCTTTGTCTGGAGCGTCACTAGCTCGCTATGCGGGATGGAGCATCTCTCCCAATATCCAGACTTAGGGCTGGAAGGGCGAAGGGAGGAGTTGCGACGGCTGGCCATGGTGGAATGGACCTTTGTCGGATGCGCTCTGATGAACACTCGCGAAAGGGAGAAGGTGTTGTATGGATCTAAATCCTTGTCCCCTTAAATGGGCGGCTCATTTACGCGGCTAGGGGTGTGTATGTAAAAACACTCAGACTTTTCATATTCATTTGACACGTGGGAGACGGCCATTATTGGGCGTAGAAGCCAAGGAGCGCAACATTTGCAAGAAATCGGACTTTATTCGATAGGTACACGGAATTCGGAAGAGAACCCGCCTTGCAATGCCGAAGACAATCTGCGCGCCGGACTCATCATCATTGAAGCCTGGTTCGGGGGCTACTGAGGGAGTCCTGGATTAGGGGGTGTTAGGATAGCCGGACTATACCTTCAGCCGGACTCCTGGACTATGAAGATACAAGATTGAAGACTTCGTCCCGTGTCCGGAAGGGACTTTCCTTGGCGTGGAAGGCAAGCTTGGCGATACGGATATGTAGATCTCCTACCATTGTAACCGACTTTGTGTAACCCTAACCCTCTCCAGTGTCTATATAAACCAGAGGGTTTTAGTCCGTAGGACAAGATACAGAACAACAATCATACCATAGGCTAGCTTCTAGGGTTTAGCCTCTCTGATATCGTGGTAGATCTACTCTTGTACTACCCATATCATCAATATTAATCAAGCAGGACGTAGGGTTTTACCTCCATCAAGAGGGCCCGAACCTGGGTAAAACTTCGTGTCCCTTGCCTCCTATTACCATCCGGCCTAGACGCACAGTTCGGGACCCCCTACCCGAGATCCGCTGGTTTTGACACCGACAGTCCTCGCCTCCCAAGATTTCACCATGATGTCGTCGACATAGGCTTCAGCGTTCCTCCCGAGCTGCCGACCCAAGGCGATGTCCGTGAGCCGCTGGAAGGTTGCGACTGGGTTGCGCAGCCCGAAAGGCATGCAAGTGTAGCAGTATACCCCGCATGGGGTTAGGAAGGCTCTCTTCTCCACATCTTCTACCGCCATCTTGATCTGGTGATATCTTGAGAACGCATCCAGGAAGCACAGCAAGTCGCACTCGATAGTGGAGTCGATGATCTGGTCCATGCGTGGAAGCGAGAATGGATCTTGGGGGCAGGCCTTGTTGAGGTTGGTGAATTCGATGCACATCCGCTCCTTCCCGCCTTTCTTGGGGACGACGACGGGGTTTGCCAGCCACTCGGGGTAGTGAACCTCATGAATTACACCCGCAACCTCCAACTTGCGGGTTTCTTGGACGATGAAAGCTTGCTTCTCCGTGGACTGCCGCCTCACCTTGTGCTTCACGGGGCATACGTTGGGGCACACCTTCAGGTGGTGCTCTAACACCCCTCTTGGGACCCCTACCAGCTGATCGGGCTCCCAAGCAAACACTTCCTTGTTTGCGCGCAAGAACTTCACCAGCGCCTCCTCCTGATCAGGCTCAAGGTTGGCGACAATGGTAAAGGTGGCCCCTAAGGACCCTTCCTCCTCTATTGGTACTTGCTTGGTTTCTGCCTTGTCCTGAGTGAAAATCTGCTTCTTCTTGGTTGGTGCGGCTCCCTTGGCCTTGGAGGTATCCGCTTTTGCGGGTTGTGCTGCCGCGGCGGCCTTGAGGGCGAGCTTGAGCGTCATCAAGGCTTCCTTGGTGTCCCCAACTACCGTGAGGACACTCTTGCTCCCGGGCATCTTCATGAGGTTATAAGCCGGATGGGTCGCCGCCATGAACTAAGCCAAGGCCGGGTACCCGATGATGGTGTTGTACGGGAGGCCGATGTGGGCGATGTCAAAATCAATGAGCTCGATGCGATAATTGTCGCGCGTGCCGAAGGTCACAGGGAGGCGGATCTGCCCCAGGGAGCGGGCATAGCCTCCACCGACCCCTGAGAAAGGCTTGCTAGGGCGGAGCCGCTCGAGCGATACGTGAAGAAGGCTGAAGGCCTCGTCGGAGAGCACGTTGAGGCCGGCGCCGCCGTCGACGAGCGTCTTGGTGATGGACACGTGGCAGATGGTGGGCGTGCAAAGCATTGGGAGCGGACCTGAGCCGGCGGTGGAGGCGGGATGATCCTCTGAGTCGAAGGTGAGGTCGGCCTCGGGCGCGGCCCAGCTCGGCGGAGCCCCCAGGGCGCTTGGAAGTGGCGCCGATCTGGCAAAAAAACGGCTTGACATGACGATCCGAGGGTGGTGCTTATGAGCCAACGAGGAGGGCTGCAACCGTGCGGTGCGCCGGTGCTGTGTAGCGCGCGCTGACGAGGCCGTGCAACTCCTCCCAAGACGCCACCATGGATCCAGGGAGGTTGAGCAGCCAGGCGCGCGGTGCGCCAGTGAGGGCCATGGGAAGCTAGTTGGCCATCACCTTGTCGTCGCCCCCGGCCTCCTCATACGCCAACAGGTAAGCCGTCGGGTTCGCCGCGCCGTCGTAGCGCGGCGGCATCTCCGGCTCGAAGTTGGGTGGCCATTGCACCTGCCGCAAGGCAGGAGCAAGGGCTCGGAGCCCCCAAGCACCACTATGGGCACCCGTAGATGCAGCCGGAAGGGCGGCGCCAGCCATGGGGAATGGGCGCGAAGATGGTGGAGCGCGAGCCGACGGAAGGAAAACTCCGGCGCACCCCTACCTGGCGCGCCAAATGTCGGATCTCGGGTTCCGGCAAAACCCTCAAGGTTCGAACACTAGGGTGCGCGCGAAGATCTCCCCCTACCGATCCACGTCCTAGCTTCGCTAAGATGTTACGGGCTAACTCGACGAACTCGCAACACAAAGGACACAAGATTTATACTGGTTCGGGCCACCGTTGTGGTGTAATACCCTACTCCAGTGTGGTGGTGGTGGATTGCCTCTTGGGATAAGGATGAACAGTACAAGGGGAAGAACAGCCTCCTGAGGCGAGGTGTTCTTGTGCTTGGTGGGTGTGAGGATGAGATAAATGAGTTCCAGGCCCCTTGGATCGATCCCCCCCTACTGTGGTGGCTAATCCTATTTATAGAGGCCCTGGCCCTCTCCCCAAATATTGAGTGCGAAGGGAGCTGTCGGTGTCAAAACCGGCGGATCTCGGGTAGGGGGTCCCGAACTGTGCGTCTAAGGCGGATGGTAACAGGAGGCAGGGGACACGATGTTTTACCTAGGTTCGGGCCCTCTCGATGGAGGTAAAACCCTACGTCCTGCTTGATTGTTCTTGATAATACGAGTAGTACAAGAGTTGATCTACCACGAGATCAGAGAGGCTAAACCCTAGAAGCTAGCCTATGGCATGATTGTATGTTGTCCTACGGACTAAAACCCTCTGGTTTATATAGACACCGGAGGGGGCTAGGGTTACACAAGGTCGGTTACAAAGGAGGAGATATACATATCCCTATTGCCTAGCTTGCCTTCCACACCAAGTAGAGTCCCATCCGGACACGGGACAAAGTCTTCAATCTTGTATCTTCATAGTCCAATAGTCCGACCAAAGGATATAATCCGGCTGTCCGGATACCCCCTAATCCAGGACTCCCTCAGTAGCCCCTGAACCAGGCTTCAATGACGATGAGTCCGGCGCGCAGTGTTGTCTTCGACATTGCAAGGCGGGTTCCTCCTCCGAATACACCATAGAAGAGTTTGAATACAAGGATAGTGTCCGAACCTGCAAAATAAGTTCCACATACCACCGTAGAGAGAATAATATTACCACAAATCTAATCTGCTGACACATTTTGGCAGCATGACATCACGCCACGACCCGGTAATTATTTGAACCGTTCTTGTTTAACCAACCCCGCACATAACGCGAGGCGGTTTATTGACATGTCTTGTCAAAGCAGAGATTGTGTTCCCCTTATTACGGGATTCTCATCAATACAGACATGGGTAACCCAACCGCGCCATCAATTACGGCGCTTGGGGGATAAGCGAGCTTTGCCAGGCTAGTGGGGGCGGATAGTTTAGTCCACCCTTATAAAGGGATAAGATCTCACCTTTTTCTACCCACGCCTTCTTCCTCCTTGCTCATCCATTCTCGCGCACTCGAGCTCCAGCGCCCAAGTCCACATCCTTCTCCCCAACTCTCTTCAAACATGTCCGGAGCGGGAGGCAAGTGGATGGCCTCATCCGCCATGGAGGGACACATCAAAAAGCTACGTGGAGCCGGATACTTAGAAGCGGATATCGCGCACCGGCTGCCAGCCGCGGGGCAGGTCGTCCCTACCCCGAAACCTCACGAAAGGGTGGTTTTCCTCCCCCATTTCGTCCGCGGATTGGGGTTTCCCCTCCATCCATTCGTCCGCGGCCTCATGTTCTACTACGGGCTGGACTTTCATGATCTGGCCCCGAATTTCATCCTCAACATCTTGGCGTTCATCGTCGTGTGCGCGGCTTTCCTCCGCATCCGGCCCCACTTTGGCCTATGGCTGAAGACCTTCAGCATCAAGCCGAAGGTAGTAGGCGGCCAACAAGCGGAATGCGGCGGAGCCATGGTAGGCAAAATGCCCAACGTTAAATGGCTCGAGGGCTCCTTCATGGAGACCGTAAAGGGGTGGCAATCGGGGTGGTTCTACATCACCGAGCCGCGCGACACCAACTGGGTGGCGGCCCTCGAGTTTCGATCCGGAATCCCCACGCGGCTCACTTCCTGGAAGGAGAAGGAGAAGTGTATCCGGAACATGACAAGCAAGAAACTTAAGCTTGTCAACATAGTCCAGGTCATGCTCTTCCGCCGGATCCTCCCGTGTCAACAACGGGCTTTCAACTTATGGGAGTTCGACCCGGCCCAGCACTAGACTCTACGCGAGCTCTTCGACATGATGCATAAGGACGTCTGGAAGGTGCTGTAGGGCGCCGAGGTCCCTCCTTCTCTTACCGAGGACTGCGGGCTAAGTGCGAAGCGCCCTGCGAATCCGATAAGTATTGTACATCTAGTAGGGTATTTATTTCCCATAGCTTAACCATGTGCGGGGTCTGAGCTCCCATGCCTTTGACAAGACTGGGTGGAGACACTGGAGCAGATTAACTGTCCGGCCCCTCTGCCCGAAGACCCTGTGGACGCTCTCCTGACGGAGATGCGAACTCCGGTTCCTTATGAGGTGCCGGAGAAGACCAAGAAGAAGGCCAAGGGAACCCGAAGGAGTTCCCGGCGCCAGGTGGTATCGGACTCATCGTCCGATAACTCTGAGACACACTCCTCCCGTGAAGATGAGGAGAAGGAAGATGAAGATTCTCCCCCTCCAGCCGGGGGAGACAAGAAAAGGAAGGCCGCCCCAACCGGGGAGGCCGAAGGGTCCAAGAAGGGAAGGAGTCTCCTTCCGGACTATTCCACCACCGCCGCTGACGGCGAAGACGAGTGGCTGCTCAGGGCCAAGCCCCTGGAGAAGTCGTAAGTATTCGGATACCAGAGTAACTCATAGCATACTTTTGTTGCACTGCTTCCCCTAATGTCGAACATGATTATGCAGTCCGCCCCAAGCCCGTATCGACGTTTCCTCGTCGGACGGTTCCTTGGACTCGTCGGACATGGATAGTGATACACTTCCAACCGCCTCCTCTCCTTGCCCTACGGACAATGCCGAGGTATTGTCTCAAGGGGCACCGAGCCGGGGGGAGACAGTCCCGGAGGCGCCTCGAGGTGACCTTCCGGACTCCAGGAGCAAAGGAATAAGGCTCCCAGGGGCTCCAAGTTCGGCCCTCGGCCGAACACCACGCCGGAACCTTCAGTGGTTCCGGACTCAGGCAGGCGGCCCCCTTCCAAGAAGGGCAAGCCGTCCGTGCCGGTGACGTCTGTCCAACCAGAGGCACCGGACGACCTGCTAGGAGCGCTTCGTGGCGCTTCCATCGACGAAGAGCACCGCACTATTATGAGTGTAGTGATCAAGAAGGTTCAGTCCGCCAAGAGCAGACTGACTGAAGCCTGTGCCAGCCTTCTAACAGGCTTTGAGGTAAGTGTTTAAAATATAGGAACAATATTACCGCATAGATAGTAGCCCCTGATGCCCTGTTTGGTGTTCACAAAGAAAAGCCGAATAGAGGATCAATAATATCTGCAGGTGTCTAATATAAGTATGTCTGTATGCGTATGCAGGCTTCGCTGCTGACCTCTACCGCACTGACTGCGGAGGTCGCCGCACTGAAGCAGGACTTCGAGCGGTCCGAGAAGGAGCTCGGCCTTGCCAAGAGGCAGCTCGAGGAGAACAAAGGTAAGTAATACCTTGTCTATATAAAAAAAGAAAATGTGGTTGCGAACTGACAGGATCATCATGAATGTGCCAGGGGCCACGAGCGAAGTGGCGACCCTGAAGCAAGCGCTGTCCGAGGCTGAAAACAAAGCGGCCAAGGAGTGCACCGAGTGGGAAAAACAAGAGGCACGGGTGGGCGAGGTGCAGCAAGAGCTCCAGGCTCTCATGAAGAAGCACGAGGCTTTGGAGCTTGACTTGAAGACGCGAGAGTTCGAGCTTGCCGCGGCCCTCGAGAGCACAAAGCATGCCAAGGCTGAAGCCCAAAAGGCCCTCCAGGAAATTGAGGCGATGAGGAAGATAGCGGCGGGTAAGGCATTCAATATGCAAAGCAAGCATGTGAAAGCAAATTACTTGTTACTTACCCGAGTCTAGAGCTCTCCAGGAGCATTCGCAGATTTTCCCCGCAGTGTGTCGGATGCCGCGAAATATTACCAGGCCAAGGAGGGAAGCTCCATGGAGAAGCTGTTCTGGTCTAAATATATTGGGACCGAACATCCGATGCCTATGAGCGACCAGCTGAAGCAACTGGTCGAACTGCACAAGGCGGTCGAACAGGCCATGAGGGGACTTATAGTACGGATGTGGCCTGGAGACTCCCTTCCCAACAGCTACTTCGGCCTGGTGAGGCGGCTTGTGGATGCCTGCCCACGGCTGGAGGCCATAAAGTGGTCCGTCTTCATCGAAGGTGCACGCCGGGCCTTTGCCCGTGCAAAGGTGCACTGGGCCAAGATGGACGCCGAGAAGCTGGTGAAGGAGGGGCCGCCGCAGGGCAAGGAGCATCGCCACCCTGAGATGTATTATGAGGGTGTCCTGAAGGGTGCCCGTCTTGTGGCGGATGAGTGTGCGAAGGATGTAATTTTTGAATAAACTTGCTCGTGTGATCCTGTATTATGAAAACTTGTTCATATGCGCTATGCAACGCTTGTTTGAATTTAAAATATTACCTTCTGTGCGGCTGTTTGTTAAATCTGAGAGATGGCCAGTCGTCGGCTTCTGCCCCCATGCCACGAGTGCTGGGGTGTTCGGGATAAATCTGAGCACTCTTTTTCCCCTTGTTGGGTCCTTCGAGGGAGGTGCTCAGCACAACAAACAAGGCAATCAAACTATAATGCTTTATCACTCTCACTTAGCCATAGAAGTCTACAATTTTAAATTTTGGCGAAGCCCCTAGTATTCGGAAGGCCGAATTCGGGGCGCTATACATGCCTTAAGCTGGACAAAGCCGACTCCTCGCTCGAAGCGGCATAAGTCTTTAGGGGCTCGAGACCTCTCGAACAGCGACCAGCTCTCGCCTTATCATGACAGTCAGTTTTAGCTTTCTCTACTGAGGTGCTTAGCCCAGATGAACTGGGGCACAATCGCAGTAGTTCTCCCAGTGCTACCTTAGCCGATATAGCGGAACGTAAGGTACCAAAACATGGGAGCCGGGCAAACCCAACTATTGACCCAAGACATGATTCAGAGCTGATGCATATAGTGTTATAAGTTCGGGGTGCCGCACTGTCGAAAGTGTTCGGACTTCTCACGCCGTATTATGGGGTACGCTTAAGCCCCTGGCATATTGGCCATACCAGAGTGTACGGGTGCCGAATGTCATGAATGAACATATATATATATATATATATATATATATATATATATATATATAAAGGAAGAATAGAGAATGCGGTAATAGTCTAGTGCTATGCATTGTTTATTCAAAAAGGTGTGTCGAAGCAGAATGATACAAGTAGTGTGATAAGGAAAAAGTAGGACTATTTGACATGTCCCCTCCAAGGGCAAGCTGAGGAATGGTATTTAAAGCAAGTATTTCACTCATTATCGGAGACCACCTGGGAGTTCCATGGTGCGACGTGGCTTTTTGCCTCCTTGGTTGTTGCATCGTGTGTCCGGCAATCGTATTGCCGGACGGGGGTTTCCAGAGATTAAAGTCCTGAAAGAGAGAAAAGTAACAAAGCGGGAAGCCCCTAGTGCGGTTGAGCCGCGTCTTGGGGCGTGCCATAGTCGTGCCCCCTCCCCACCTGTGCCCATGGTATTTCCAATGCGTAATTATGTACGTGTGGCAAGGATTTCGCCGTTTGGCTGGGACTGGGGTGGGGGCCGCATTTCTATGCGAGCTCGGAAGGTGCCAGGCGGTCTTGTTGCCGATTACTTCAGGCGCGCTTGAAGGTGTCCGGGTCTTTAATCGTTGAACTGGTGGATTGCCTTAAGAGGCTGCTTTGCGCTTCTGCTACGAGGGCTACAGTGTGCTCCTCCATGCGGATAGAGCGCTCTGTGTTTCCATTGACTGTGATGACCCCCCGAGGTCCTGGCATCTTGAGCTTGAGATATGCATAGTGCGGTACCGCGTTGAATCTCGCAAATGCGGTTCGCCCGAGCAGTGCATGATAGACGCTACGGAACGTGACTATATCGAAGATAAACTCCTCGCTTCGGAAGTTATCCGGGGATCCGAAGACCACTTCCAGTGTGACTGAGCCTGTGCAATGGGCCTCTACACCTGGTATGACACCTTTAAAGGTCGTTTTTGTGGGTTTGATCCTTGAGGGGTCTATACCCAATTTGCGCATTGTGTCCTGATAAAGAAGGTTCAGGCTGCCACCGCCGTCCATAAGGACTCGAGTGAGGTGAAATCCGTCGATGATTGGGTCTAGGACCAGTGCGGCGAATCCTCCATGACGGATACTAGTGGGATGGTCCCTGCGATCGAAGGTGATTGGACAGGAGGACCATGGGTTGAACTTTGGGGCGACTGGCTCCAACGCGTATATATCCCTTAACGCACGCTTCCGCTCCCTCTTGGGGATGTGGGTTGCGTATATCATGTTCACCATCCGCACTTGTGGGGGGAATCTCTTCTGCCCTCTGGTGTTCGGCTGCTGGGGCTCCTCCTCGTCATCGCTATGTAGCCCCTTATCTTTGTCTCCGGCGCTTAACTTGCCGGCCTGCTTGAACACCCAACATTCCCTTTTGGTGTGGTTGGCCGGCTTGTCGGGGGTGCCATGTATTTGGCACAAGCGATCGAGTATACGGTCCAAACTGGACAGGCCCGGAGTGCTTCTTTTGAACGATTTTTTCCGCTAACCAGGTTTAGAGCCTCTGAATCCGGCATTGACTGTCGTATCCTCGGTATTGCCGCTATTCACGCGGCGCTTATGTTTGTTGCGACGTGACCTGCCATTGCTATCCTTGGTATCTGAAGTACCGCGGTTCTTTGATATGTTATTACTACGAGCCTGCCAACTGTCTTCTCCCGCGCAAAAGCGGGTCATGAGTGTTGTGAGGGCTGCCATGGATTTCGGCTTTTCCTAGCCAAGGTGCCGGGCGAGCCACTCGTCGCTGATGTTGTGCTTAAAAGCTGCTAGGGCCTCTACATACGGACAGTCAATGATTTAATTTTTCTTTGTCAGGAACCGTGTCCAGAATTGCCTGGCCGATTCCTCTGGCTGCTGAATTATGTGGCTCAAGTCATCGGCATCTGGTGGTCGCACATAAGTGCCCTGGAAGTTGTCGAGGAATGCGGCTTCCAGATCTTCCCAACAGCCAATGGATTCTGCTGGCAGGCTGTTGAGCCAATGCCGAGCTGGTCCTTTGAGTTTAAGTGGGAGGTATTTGATGGCATGTAGATCATCACCGCGGGCCATGTGGATGTGCAGGAGGAAGTCCTCGATCCATACCGCAGGATCTGTTGTGCCGCCGTCTGATTCTATATTTACGGGTTTGAAACCCTCTGGGATTTGGTGATCCATTACTTTGTCTGTGAAGCATAGGGGGTGTGCGGCGCCTCTGTACTGGGCTATGTCGCGACGCAGCTCAAATGAGTCTTGTCCGCTGTGTTCGGCCCGACCGGATTTACTTTTACTGTATCCGGCGTGACGGTTATTGTCGGGGATATACCCCGCGGTATGACCCGGCCAGATGTATAACCCGACCGGACTTGGCGACTCACTAATGACCCGCCCTGACTGGATGACTCACTAAGTGACCCGCCCGAGCCTGGCGACTTATGGGTAACCTGGCAAGCGGATCAAAGGAGCGACAAGACCCGGGGGCCCAAGAGGCTCAAGGCCCAGAAGGCCGGCTACGTTATGGTAGGCTGGCTTAAGAGGAAAGGCGTGAGGAATATCTCCTTTACGAGGAAGCAAGACCCGGACTTGTAATCAACTTGTAAGAGAAGATAGACTAATCCTAGTCCTACTAGGACTCCACATGTAACCCGCCCCTCTAACTTATATAAGGAGGGGCAGGGCTCCCCAAAGAGGGACAAGGAACAAGAAACAATATCTAGGGCTAGACACCAAGAGGAGAGCCGGCTTACGGCGACTTCCTCATAATCATAATGAGACCTAGCCACAAATAGCATGTAGGGTTATTACCGGATGATGTTTCCCGGGGCCCGAAGCTGTCTAAATCTTTGTCTTGCATGTTGCGTCTCTCGATTCCGATCAACCCCTTCAAGCTACTGCATAGATGCGTTGGCCTCATGACTAAGTCCTCATACTAGGACATCTGCCGTGACAATTCCACGACAGTTGGCGCCCACCGTGGGGCTCACGCACGGTGGTGTTGAGTTTTTGAAGGGATATCTTTTAGGGATTGAGAAGTTCGTAATTTTCTGGATGAAGAAGAACCAATTTAGAAGGATCTACAGCAACTGCGAGTTCATCGGTCAAGATTGAAGAAGTTTCCCGCAGTGTGTATAAGATCGAGAAAATTTAGGGTTGCCGAAAGCCGGCGGAAGATATTTTTAGCTGTGCCACGCCCTCAAGCCGCCGAGACAGGCAAGAAATCGGTCTCATCGAGATAAATTGCCGTGTCATGTGGGCTGCTAAAGCTGGCAGGTTCCGTCAACAGGCGTCATATGTGTCATCTGCTAGTACAAGCGGCGATTAGGATAGCTTCTTGCGGCCACGAGTTCGTCAGATCAATCTACATGAATCAAGTATCTGCCGATCGATTCAAAACCCAAAGCCTGATGGATTCCCAAGTTATTTCATGTGAAAGATTTCTCAACTAGTAGTACGAGTCCAAAAGCTATATGGTGATGTACTACCATCTGACATGAGCTAATGATGAGTGCCCGGTTCTCGAGGCCAAAGGAAAAAATAATGATAGGGGAAAAGATGGACGACCAAGAAACAGAAACGGCCACAACCTGGATTCTGCTGTTGCTTGTGCAGCCTCGTCTCTGAGCCGGTTACGACTTCAGTAGCCTCGCCTCCGCTTCCGAGTCTTCAAGCCTTGAGCCGCCCTTTTCCTTTTCCTATAGTCTGCTCGTACGCCGTTACGGCGGCCGTGCCTACGAGTTGCTGCCCCAGCGGATCCGGAGCTGCCTTCTTAGGCCGGGTCAACCATCCGTTGCACGCAGCAGCACGTACTTCTACTATTCCTTACTACTGTCTGTGCAAGCAACTACATGACCAAATTCACAAGAGGAAAGAAAAAAAAAGATCAAGTCCCCAGAATGAAAAAGGACGGAAGGGAGCACAGATAATCAGATCAACCAAGCATCTGCTATCTTTTTTGTCTTACTACGTCCAACATTAGTATCAGCGTTCGTCTGACAAAAATACCAGGTGCTACCCTTCTTAGTTATTCTTAATATACTTTAGGTTACTCCGGCGGGTAATATTTTTTGTGCAGGGTAATTATTCATTACAAAAGTGGCATCAAAACTCGGATACGGAGCCCGCCAACATGATCCTACACTAGCGTTCGTCTGAGGCACGCTGCCCAAGCAAAACGCTGCGGTCGATTCACCCGTTTATGCCGGCGTACAAACGCTGCGGCTGAGTCGCCCGTCTGCGCCGGCTTACAACACCGCGGTTGACTCGCCCGACCGCGCCGGTTTATAATGCCATGTCCGTTTTTTTTTCTTACAGTAATTTTTCACCGGTTGAGACGCCCGAGGAAAATTCCAGGATATAGTCCACTACAAAAGTGACGTCATGCCATGGAAATAAGGCTCACACCGGTTTACGACGCCGTGGCCATCTCTCGCGTCCGCGCCGGCTTACAAGCGAGGAGGGCAACTTGCTAGTCCACATCGGCTTACAAGTACCTCCGCCGACTCTCTCATCCTCACTGGTTTAAAACACCACGACCGACTCATTTGTTGTTCGGGCGAATCAGGTGATATTCATCTAAGTTTATTTTATTAAACATATTGTTTTCATGAAAGAACAATTGCTTTGGTCTGTATATTTTTATGTGCAGCAAAGGTGGTGCCATGTTGTGCCTATGAAGTGTATTTTAGCGCCATCACGCACCGGCGTCTGCGCCCGCTTACTGATGGAACAGGTGTGCGCAAGTCGCCGCCCGTGCAGCTTAACCTACATCAACCCGCCGTTGCGGTGTGAGCTGCCTCTGCCATGACCTGTATAGCCTCTTTGAGTCGCCGGGACCCTGCGACCCGTGTCACTGGAACTGAAGAAGTTTCGTGAGCCGTCCCGCGTTAAAACGTCACACGTTGAACCGCCGCCTGCCCTCGGGTCGACTCGCGGCCGTTTCAAGCTATTCAAAGTTGCCGCCTCCACCGCCTCAACCGCGCTGCCACTGCAGTTTATGAGCCACGCCCTGGTGATGCCTCTATCTCGCTGCCGCGTCAACCCGCCGGAGCCACGTTGAGCCGCCCTTGCCACTTTGAGCTGCTGGGGTTATATTAAGTCGCCAGTTTTCCTGAGCCGTCGGAACTATAATGAGTTGCTGGTCTGCCTGAGCCACCTCTGTCGCGATAAACGGATCATCCATCATCCAAACAAATGAGGTGCTATCCAGCCAAGTTTGATTTATTAGCACATGTTGTTTTTGTCAAAGAACAAGTTTATCTTTGCCTTGGTCTGCAATATTGTTTATGCAGGGCAATTACTTATGACAAAAAGTGATATTATACCGCGGAGGTGGAGGCACGCCAACACTTTTTGGCACAGGTGGTCATCGTTACTCAACGGACTCCCGCACCAGCTTACAATGTCGTGGTCGTCTCCCACGGCCGCACCGGCTTACAACGTCGTGTCTGTCTCTCACGACCGCACCGGTTTACAACGCCGCGGTCGACTCTCCCGTCCACACCGGTTTAAAACGCCGCGACGCACCCGCGGCCGACTCGGCCGTAATTGATTCCAGTTTCACCATGGTGATCATCAACTCCGCGGTCATAATTGCCGACCTAACGCACCAGGTGAAATCCATCCAGTATATTTTTATATTATATATTGCCTTTTCTGTTGAAGAGAAAATACTCCAGTTTGCAAGTTGTCCCATGCAGGATTCAAACCGGTCTATATTACGGTTAATTATGAAGAATCTCAAGTCACCTCGAGACTCAGGGGCTATGATGACATGACTCAGTAAATGATTGCTAGTTTAAAGCAGATTCAAGAACTCCGGGTCATTGGAAGAAAAAATAGCCCGGCCCCGGAGGCTACTGTCTTTTTGACGAATATTTAAAGGCCGTCAGGAAATTTCCGGCTTAAAAGAAAGGATTCCGGTTCAAGGTAAACCTGTTTCCCACAAAGCTTGAAGCTCTCAAATCCGGTTTAAAGTTCCGGATTCAAAAAGATTTAAATATCTCGCAAGTTCGAGTTCTCAGAAAAATTAAAGGTTGCCAAAAGAACTTGTTGCCATGATGCGCGGTTCAAACTTGGATATCCTGCCTTACGGCTTATCTTATTATGATCACTTGGGGGCTTCCTGCTCATCGAGCATAGCTATCAATACCCTCTTGATCGGCGCAATGCCAAAATTTATATGGTCACTTGGGGGCTTCCTGTTCAAACATAGGTCGTATTTGAACCAAAGAGAACATAGCTGTGATACCCTTTTGATTGGCAAACTGCCGAACCTACTTGGGGGCTTCTTGATCGTATCCGAATCATAGCTCAACCCCTTTGGGAATCAACGTGGATCGTATTTGAATCTGCGTCGTTAAACAACTCTCAAGGTCATTTGGGGGCTTCCTGTTAAAACATAGGTCGTATTCAAACCAAAGAGAACATAGTTGTCGATACCCTCTTGATCGACATCGCCAAAGCCACTGGGGGCTATATGATCGTATTCGAATCTTAGCTTAACCCCTTTGGAACGGTTTACTGATCGTATCCAAATCAGAAGCCTCAAAAAGTTTTATTCTGTCTCTGGTAAAGTTTATTGCAGCCACAATTACTTAACTTGAGACCTTTTTGGGATTATATCTCAAATATATATAAGTGTTTTATGCTTAACCCGGCTTGACTTTTGACTATAAGTCACCAGTTTATGACAATCATCATCTATGTGGAAGCATTGGCTTCTAAGGATTGGGTTATCACCCTTACTGCACAGGTTATGTAAGGCGGCAGTACAAATTCAATACCACAGTAGTTATATGTGAGATATTATGACCCGCCCTGGTTTTGATGCTAAGTCGCCAGGGCATATGTTGTTTAAACTCTCTGCAGGATTTGCAGAAATATGACATGTAAATGATTAAGTTCAAGCTCATTACCAAAGTTGATGCTTCAAAATGATTATCCATTCTGGATTTTTCTCAAAAGGCTATAAGCCGCCGGGTCATGAAAATTCCGGTTTACAATGAAGGCGTATTGAATCGCCATCGGCCAAGAGCCGCCGGGTATTTAAACTCCAGATTTACTTGTCAACAGATAAGGTATTTGAATTCTTTAAAATAGCCAACATGGCTGGATTTTCAATGATGATATTGAATGATTGAGGTTTTCATACCGGATTATATTATTCAAATTTTGAATAGCCAACATGGCTGGATTTCTATTATGATTATCAATAACCAGTATTATGATTGAGGTTTTCAAAGTCGCTTTAGCGCCACATCTATTATCTTTATCAATGGGCATGATTTATTTTACAATGGAGGAAATAGTCCCGACTCGCTGCAGGCTTACGACCCGGCACTTGGGGCCTACATTATTCAAGTTGAGGTTACATCGAATATGCAAGTCTCATGTCACTGCAAGCATGTACCATGACACTTGGGGGCTAATGCAAAGTCATTTTTATTGGCCTTATTGAAGACCCAACTCATCCCATTGTAATGAGCCGGCCCTTGGGGGCTACCAATTGCTCCTGTTAAAATTCAAGATACACAAGCCTTATTCCATTATATATTGAAGGATCCACTGCTCAATTGGTAAAGCATAAAGATCTTAACCTTGTGGACGTGGGTTCAAGCGCCAGGATGGGGGTTACATCATATGATATAATTTTCAATGAAAAGTCCCAGCTTAGTATTATCTTACTAAGCCGGCCCTTGGGGGCTACACATTACTGCTCAAATTTACATCATCATATTTACAAAGTCCCTGCTCATTATTACATAATGACCCGACACTTGGGGGCTAATGCATATTGCTCTTTGCTTAAGACAATTCTAGGATGACCCGGCTACACTACTATGACTATAGCCGACTCATGGGGGCTACACAATTGGATTTCATTTAAAGCCATGGTGATAAGTCCCGGCTTATTCATGCTAATTAAACCGGCCCTTGGGGGCTACAGGTATTATGGATATAAGGGAGAAATATCTTCAAATTTTCAGTTTGAGTAAATCAGATTGACCCGGTGTCTGCAAAAATCATAAACCGGCGTCGGCGACAATTATGACTCAGCATCATCTTTTTATAACCCGGCAACTTTGGTAATCATAAACCGGCAAGTTTTATATCTCAAGTCGGCCGAATATAAGTTGAATATTTGAAGACCAATATTTTTGTCAAGTCAGAGCATTGAAGGCCGACTCAAATGGATGCTTTATTTACAATATTTCTTCTACAAGCAAATTGACTACGAAGTTGGTCTATTGACCCGGATTTTCCAGAAGGAGGGGATGACAAGGACTTAAGGATGATCAAGTGCCGGCTTACAAGAATATTTAACCCGGAGTGCAACCTGTCAATTTGTTCTTGTGTTTATGTTGCAGATCAGTTTAACATGGATAAATCCAAATTAAACTTGGGGGCTAATGTCGGGGATATACCCCGTGGTATGACCCGGCCAGATGTATAACCCGGCCGGACTTGGCGACTCACTAATGACCCGCCCTGACTGGACGAATCACTAAGTGACCCGCCCGAGCCTGGCGACTTATGGGTGACCTGGCAAGTGGATCAAAGGAGCGACAAGACCCGGGGCCCCAAGAGGCTCAAGGCCCAGAAGGCCGGCTACGTTATGGTAGGCCGGCTTAAGAGGAAAGGCGTGAGGAATATCTCCTTTACGAGGAAGCAAGACCCGGACTTGTAATCAACTTGTAAGAGAAGATAGACTAATCCTAGTCCTACTAGGGCTCCACATGTAACCCGCCCCTCTAACTTATATAAGGAGGGGCAGGGCTCCCCAAAGAGGGACAAGGAACAAGAAACAATATCTAGGGCTAGACACCAAGAGGAGAGCCGGCTTACAGCGACTTCCTCATAATAATAACGAGACCTAGCCACAAACAGCATGTAGGGTTATTACCGGATGATGTTTCCCGGGGCCCGAAGCTGTCTAAATCTTTGTCTTGCGTGTTGCGTCTCTCGATTCCGATCAACCCCTTCAAGCTACCGCATAGATGCGTTGGCCTCACGACTAAGTCCTCATACTAGGACATCTGCCATGACAATTCCATGACAATTGTCGTCCCGCGTGGTGGCGCGCCCTCGTGATCCGTAGATCGATCTTGCGTGTTTTACTTTGTCCTCCAATACGTTTCGCAGGTCTAGTGTGTTTCCCCGTGCCTTGACATTTTTATTTGAGTGGCGTCGGGGTGCGGGCTGAGCTTTTGGCTGAAATGCCTCTCTGTCGCGGCCACGAGGTTGCCGATCAGCCGCGTCATACGTTGGAGATATACGTTTTAATGCTTCCTCCTCCAGTCGGGGTAGCAACATGCGCTTTGGGTAACTCTTGGAGGGGCGTTCGAGTTCATATTCCTCGGCCGCAAGGACATCAGTCCATCTGTCAGCTAGCAAATCTTGATCAGCTTGAAGCTGCTGCTGCTTTTTCTTAAGGCTATTTGCCGTGGCTATAAGCCGGCGCTTGAAGAACTCTTGCTCGACGGGATCCTCAGGTAAGACAAATTCGTCATCATCGAGGCTTGCCTCGTCTTCGGAGGGAGGCATGTAATTATCATCCTCCGCCTCTCCATCTACCGCTCTCTCGGGAGGGATGGCTTCTCCACCCTCCTGCTCTAAATCTTGCTGGAGGGGATTGTTGTCGTCTTCAGCACTGTCCGTAGTGCTATTATCTCCTGTGCCGGTGTCACCGCTTTTGCTTTGGCGAGACTTAGAGCGGCGCTGCTGACGTTGACGCTTGGGTTGTTTCTTGGAGGGGTCATCCTCCACTGTCTCGTCGCCATTGCCTTCTTTGGGTGTGTCCACCATGTATATATCATATGATGAGGTGGCTGTCCAGTGCCCTGTGGGCAGTGGTTCCTCTTTGCCTCCCGCGTCGTCGTCCATACCATCGATGTCTTCGGAGTCGAGGTCGAGCATGTCGGTCAAATTGTTGACAGTGGCTACTAAGTGGGTGGTGGGTGGGCGGCGAATTTCTTTGTCATCCGCATCCCAATCCTGCCGAACATAGTTCGGCCAGGACTCTCCTGACAGGGAGAGAGACCTTAATGAGTTCAGTATGTCATCCGCGGAGGTGAACTCCATGATCGGCGCCTAGTCAGATTCGATAGGCACGGGCGCAGGCGGTTCGGAGTCCGTGGTCGGGGAAGAATCCGGCAGTTCGGCGTCACGACTCCCGTGAAGGGTAAGGTCGATATTCGGCTCGATCGCCTCTAAGAATACGGCCTCTGTGGCGGGGTCTATCCACTCGTCCATGGATGGCGCAATTGGCTCCGAATTGAGGGTCGGAGCAGTCGCCGGTGCGGTCTCCTGAACACTGTCCGATGGTAGAGCTAAATCATGCTCATCGTGATCGTGCGGCGCACTCGACAGGGGCTCGAATCCATCGAAGATCAAGTCTCCGCGGATGTCGGCCGTGTAGTTTAAGCTTCCAAACCTGACCTGGTGGCCAGGGGCGTAACTCTCGATCTGCTCCAGATGGCCAAGCGAGTTGGCCCGCAGTGAGAAGCCGCCGAATACAAAGATCTGTCTGGGGAGAAAAGTCTCAGCCTAGACCGCATCACTATCGATGATCGAAGGAGCCATCAAGCCTAACGGTGATGACACAGAGGAACTCTCCATGAAAGCACCAATGTCGGTGTAAAAATCGGCGGATCTCGGGTAGGGGGTCCCGAACTGTGCGTCTAAGGCGGATGGTAACAGGAGGCAGGGGACACGATGTTTTACCCAGGTTCAGGCCCTCTTGATGGAGGTAAAACCCTACGTCCTACTTGATTGTTCTTGATAATACGAGTAGTACAAGAGTTGATCTACCACGAGATCGGAGAGGCTAAACCCTAGAAGCTAGCCTATGGCATGATTGTATGTTGTCCTACGGACTAAAACCCTTCGGTTTATATAGACACCGGAGGGGGCTAGGGTTACACAAGGTCGGTTACAAAGGAGGAGATATACATATCCGTATTGCCTAGCTTGCCTTCCACGCCAAGTAGAGTCCCATCCGGACACAGGACGAAGTTTTCAATCTTGTATCTTCATAGTCCAATAGTCTGGCCAAAGGATATAATCCGGCTGTCCGGATACCCCCTAATCTAGGACTCCTCAGGAGCCAACAATGGCCAATTCGATAGGGGACAACTAGTACAGCTTATCCTGACAAAAGCAGTCTTCGCCTGCAAAAGGCTATGGTGATGACGCCGCCTTGGGCTCCATGGTCACCTGCGTCTTGCCATCCTAGTGATCTTGGTCTCGTTGCACTGATATGGAAACCTTTGCTTGATGCCTCGGTACTCCGTGCCTGTGCTTGCTTCTTTAGAACCAAAGAGGAAACAAGGACACTGTGCGCGCTGGCGCCCCCTGGCCTTGATCGTCATGGCTCACATCACTGAAACCTTGCGAGGTTTGCCTTGCCTTGAACTCTCCGCCCCTCGTGAGCTAGCCTAGTGAGGCCTCTCCCGAGGGGTCTTGTGTCGTCTGCCTCGCGAGGCTTGGCCCCTCGCGAGGGTCTTGAGTGCTTGTTGGTGAAGATGCTTCGTACGGGCCCGCTCGCAGAGCCACCCCGTGGGCCACAGGCAGGCAAGTCTGGGGACCCCCGTTCCCAGAACGCTGACAGCATGCTTGAAGTATTACTATTTTTATGTCAATAATAAACTTTTATCTTGAATCTTTTGGATTTGAACATTCATGCCACAATAAAGAGAATTACATTGAAAATTATGTTAGGTAGCATTCCACATCAAAAATTCTGTTTTTATCATTTACCTACTCGAGGACGAGCAGGAATTAAGCTTGGGGATGCTTGATACGTCTCCAACGTATCTATAATTTTTGATGGTTCCATGCTATTATATTATCTGTTTTGGATGTTTAATGGGATTTAATATACCTTTTATATTATTTTTGGGACTAACCTATTAAGCAAAAGCCTAGTGCAAATTGCTATTTTTTTGCCTATTTCAGTGTTTCGCAAAAAAGGAATATCAAACGGAATCCAAACAGAATGAAACCTTTGCGAGGATCGTTTTTGGAACAAACGTGATCCAGGAGACTTGGAGTGGACGTCAAGGAAGCAGCGAGGCGGCCACGAGGTAGGGCGGCACATCTAGGGGGCCAAGCACGCCCCCCACCCTCTTGGGCCCCTCGCAGCTCCACCGACCTACTTCTTTCGCCTATATATACTCTTATACCCTGAAACCTCCAGGGGGGCCATAAAACACCTTTCCACTGCCGCAACCTTCTGTACCGTGAGATCCCATCTTGGGGCCTTTTTCGGCAATCTGCCGGAGGGGGATTCGATCACGGAGGGCTTCTACATCAACACCATGGCCTCTCCGATGATGTGTGAGTAGTTTACCACAGACCTTCGGGTCCATAGTTATTAGCTATATGGCTTCTTCTCTCTCTTTGATCTCAATACGAAGTTCTCCTCAATCTTCTTGGAGATCTATTCTATGTAACTCTTTTTGCAGTGTGTTTGCCGAGATCCGATGAATTGTGGGTTTATGAACTTGATTATCTATGAATATTATTTGATTCTTTTATGAATTCTTATATGCATGATTTGATATCTTTGCAAGTCTCTTCGAATTATCGGTTTAGTTTGTCCTACTAGATTGATCTTTCTTGCAATGCGACAAGTGCTTAGCTTTGGGTTCAATCTTGCGGTGCTCGATCCCAGTGACAGAAAGGGAAACGACATGTATTGTATTGTTGCCATCGAGGATAAAAAGATGGGGTTTATATCATATTGCTTGAGTTTATCCCTCTACATCATGTCATCTTGGCTAATGCGTTACTCCGTTCTTATGAACTTAATACTCTAGATGCATGCTGGATAGCGGTCGATGTGTGGATTAATAGTAGTAGATGCAGAATCATTTCGGTCTACTTGACATGGACGTGATGCCTATTCAAGATCATTGGCTTAGATATCATCATAACTATGTGCTTTTCTATCAATTTCTTGGCAGTAATTTGTTCACCCACCGTAATACATGCTATCTTGAGAGAAGCCACTAGTGAAACCTATGGCCCCCGGGTCTACTTTACCTCATATAAGTTTCCAATCTACAACTCTAGTTTACTATTTATTTTGAAATCTTTATTTTCCAATCTATACCACAAAAATACCAAAAATATTTATCTTATTATCTTTATCAGATCTCACTTTTGCAAGTGGACGTGAAGGGATTGACAACCCCTTTATCGCGTTGGTTGCAAGGTTCTTATTTGTTTGTGCATGTACTAGGTGATTTGAGTGTAGTCTCCTACTGGATTGATACATTGGTTCTCAAAAACTGAGGGAAATACTTACGCTACTTTGCTGCATCACCATTTCCTCTTCAAGGGAAAACCAACGCATGCTCAAGAGGTAGCATTCACCGAGGTCTCTCATTGAAAAATTCTTATGGAAGTGTCCTTTTATGCTATTCAGAAATTCAGTATCATTTCCGATCAACAATATGTCATCTACATATAATATCAGAAATGCTACGGAGCTCCCACTCACTTTCTTGTAAATACAGGCTTCTCCAAAAGTCTGTATAAAACCATATGCTTTGATCACACTATCAAAGCGTATATTCCAACTCCGAGAGGCTTGCACCAGTCCATAAATGGATCGCTGGAGCTTGCACACTTTGTTAGCACCTTTTGGATTGACAAAACCTTATGGTTGCATCATATACAACTCTTATTTAAGATATCCATTAAGGAATATAGTTTTGACATCCATTTGCCAAATTTCACAACCATAAAATGCGGCAATTGCTAACATGATTTAGACGGACTTAAGCATCGCTACGGGTTAGAAGGTCTCATCGTAGTCAACTCCTTGAACTTGTCGAAAACCTTTTGCAACAAGTCAAGCTTTGTAGACAGTAACATTACCGTCAGCGTCAGTATTATTCTTGAAGATCCATTTATTCTCTATGGCCTGCCGAGCAACAGGCAAGTCAACCAAAGTCCACACTTTGTTCTCATACATGGATCCCATCTCAGATTTCAAGGCCTCAAGCCATTTTTGTGGAATCTGGGCTCATCATCGCTTCCTCATAGTTCATAGGTTCGTCATGGTCAAGTAACATGACCTCTAGAATAGGATTACCATACCACTTTGGTGCGGATCTTACTCTGGTTGACCTACGAGGTTCGGTAGTAACTTGATCAGAAGTTTCATGATCATCATCATTATTTCCTCACTTACTGGTGTAGGAATCATTGGAACTGATTTCAGTGATGAACTACTTTCCAATAAGGGAGCAGGTACAATTACCTCATCAAGCTCTGCTTTCCTCCCACTCACTTCTTTCGAGAGAAACTCCTTCTCTAGAAAGGATCCATTATTAGCAACGAATATCTTGCCTTCGGATATGTGATAGAAGGTGTACCCAACAGTCTCCTTTGGGTATCCTATGAAGACACATTTATCCAATTTGGGTTCGAGCTTATCAGGTTGAAGCTTTTTCACATAAGCATCGCAGCCCCAAACTTTAAGAAACGACAACTTGGGTTTCTTGCCAAACCATAGTTCATAAGGTGTCGTCTCAACGGATTTAGATGGTGCCTATTTAACGTGAATGCAACCGTCTCTAAAGCATAACCCAAAATGATAGCGGTAAATCAGTGAGAGACATCATACAACGTTCTGACACACCATTACGTTGTGGTGTTCCAGGTGGCGTGAGTTGCGAAACTATTCCACATTGTAGAAATATTCACCTCCACGATCAGATCGTAGAAACTTAATTTTCTAGTTACGACGATTTTCCACTTCACTCTAAAATTCTTTGAACTTTTCAAATATTTTAGACTTATTGTTTCATCAAGTCGATATACCCATATCTGCTCAAATCATCTGTGAAGGTGAGAAAATAACGATATCCACCGCAAGCCTCAATGTTCATTGGACCACATACACCAGTATGTATGATTTCCAATAACTCTGCTGCTCGCTCCATTGTTTAGGAGAACGGAGTTTTAGTCATCTTGCCCATGAGGCATGGTTCGCGAGTACCAAGTGATTCCAGAAGTCCATCAGAATGGAGTTTCTTCATGCGCTTTACACCAATATGACCCAAACGGCAGTGCCACAAATAAGTTGCACTATCATTATCAACTCTGCATCTTTTGGCTTCAATACTATGAATATGTGTATCACTACTATCAAGATTTAGTAAAAATAGACCACTCATCAAGGGTGCATGACCATAAAATATATTACTTATATAAATAGAACAACCATTATTCTTTGATTTAAATGAATATCCGTCTCGCATCAAACAAGATCCAGATATAATGTTCATGCTCAATGCTGGCACCAAATAACAATTATTTAGGTCTAAAACTAATCCCGAAGGTAAATGTAGAGGTAGCTAGTGTGCCGACGGTGATCACATCGACTTTGGAACCATTTCCCATGCGCATCATCACCTTGTCCTTAGCCAATCTTCGCTTAATCCGTAGCCCCTGCTTCGAGTTGCAAATGTTAGCAACTGAACCAGTATCAAATACCCAGGCACTACTGTGTAACATCCCAAATTTTCAATTTGGAATGTTATACATTAGATCATCATTGCATATCATGTTTTATTGCATCTTGGTTGATCCTAGAAATTCCACGCAACTCAAGGACCTACGGAGAGAGTTGGGGATTTTGTTATTTTCATATTTGGGTTTTTCTCGAATTATGAAAAGAGGATCATTTGATTTTAATTATTTTTCTCGGAAATATTTCTTTTATTAAAAATAAAAGAGAGAGGATAAATTGACTTCCTCAAAATAAAGAAATATCAGAGATTTAATATTAAAATCAAATAAGATTTTTTTGATTTGGAATTTTATCACTATTTTATTTGAATTAGGAAAAAATGTGTTTTTCGAAATTGCATTTTAGGCCCAAATAAATGTTCACCTTGTCCGGCTTATTTTAGAGGACAGGGAAAAATTTATTTCGGAATTTTTTGAGTCCGTTTAGTATTTCTTTTCTTTCTTTTTCTGCACGTCGAAATTATTAAAAAAAAGTCAAACCGACTTAGGGCCGTATTCGGCCAGGACTTCTCGGGCCGACCCCTTTAAAGCCCGAGACCCCCGAGCCCCGATCCGCCGCCAACCCCTGAAACCCTAGCCGCCGCCGCCCTTCGCGCTGCCGCCCGCGCCGCTGCCCCGCGCTGCCTCTCGCCGGAGCCTGCCGCCGCCGGACCCGAGGTAGCCGCCTCGGTTTTTCGTGAAAAAAACCGTTTGTTTTTTTAGAAACCCTAGATCCTTTTTTTAGATCCGGTTCGGTTTATTTTTTTCGCTTTAGTTATTTAGCGGACGTTCGTCCGTACGTTTGTTTTAACGAACAGTTTTCGCTCGTTAATTACAGATAATGAACGTTCGTTCGTTAGCCTGTTCGTCAGTTTTTCTTTTTCTCGGATTTTCCGCGATTATTTTCGATCGTGATTTCTGATCCGATTTTTGTTCTAGTATAACTTTTCGCTCGCTTATCGGAATCAGGTGATTCAAGCGCCTAGAGTTTCGTCTCGAAACCCTCTTTCCGTTTAACCAACTTAAACAAGTTTTTGCTACTATAAAATTTGACCTAGGTCAAGATTAGTAAACGAAACTTGTTTCTCTTGCCGTTTGAGTTTTGTTGCTTCGTTTGACTTGTTTCTTTTTGCAAATCGGAGTTCTTAAGTTGAACTTTCTGGTTAGATCTCTTATTTGAGTTTTACCCGTGCTTTTGCTGTATTGCTTATTGTATGCTTGTTTGATTGCGATAGAGTACCTGGAGTGCGAAGCGTGCTACATCGAGTCTCTAGGTTTCACGGATCATCAGCAAGGAAAGTAACACTTTGATCATACCTCTTACTACCCAGTTTTATTGCATTAGATCAACCCTCAAACATTGCATGGTTAGGATCTGAATTAAATTGTGGGTTTGGGAAGTAGATGAGGTAGTACCTATTCACCTGTTTATTATCAAACCCTGGGAGTTACTTCTACGTTGCTTATATTGCTATGCTATGCTTGTAGACATGGATTGGGTTTGAGTGTATTCATGACAGATGTGAGATTGTTTACTTAATGGTTCAACTTAAGGTGGCAACTTTAATACATATCTAGGTGGATTGAGGCACCTCGGGAACCCAGTGATTGCCTGTATTTTTGGAAATCCTGGGGTACCGTGTGATTCTCCTATGGACCGCCACCCAGGCTCAAAGGGATCATAAGATTATTCATACTAGAAACTTCCGTGTGCCGCCACATGCCAATATGGGCTCTGGCATAGTTGAGTAAGTTCTGGGAAACCTTTCCATGATGGGCTAGCAGATGTAGGGGATTGTAGGTGTACCGGCCTATCTATCAGTTAAGGGGACCTCTTCGGAAAGACTGTGTCTCGGTCATATGTTTCTCAAACATCATGTAGTGCGAGAAATCCAACGGAGGAGATCGAGTCTTGTGGGGAAAAGTGCACAAACCTCTACAGAGTGTACAAACTAATCATGGTTAGCCGTGTCCCCGGTTATGGACATCTTGAGTATCTAGTTCTTGGATTATCATGTGAACCTCGTCACTCTTAATATAATTTGTTTGGGTTTAATGATGATTACTTCTAATTGGGATTGAGTTGGGTGAACCTTCTCAATGTTTAACAGCTACCATGATAGTTAAATAAAATTTATTCCTTTGCAGTACGGAAAAATTGGCTTTACGCAAAAACATATCAACCATACAGCCTCCACCAGCCATATGTGCATATAGTGATAGCTTTATTCTGTTCATTATTCTCTTGTGTTACCTTGCCAGCATATTCTATGTGCTGACCCATTTTCGGGCTGCAACATATCATGTCGCAGACTTTTCAGACGACGAGTAAGGAGCCTTAGGTCGTGGTCTTTCACTCAGTGAAGCCGTTGGAGTTGATGGACTCACTTTATCTTCCAAGCCTTCCGCTGTTATCGTTTTAGATGGCCTTAAGCCATATTATATTGTAATAAGTTCTCTTTTGAGACATTCGATGTAATAAGTGTGTGATTGCCACTCTGTTATAAATCCTTCAAGTACTGTGTGTGTCAGCATTACCGATCTAGGGATGACACTTATACACAGAGGTCAGACTGTTTGAGGTCTGGTTGCTACATACTGCGAGTATTAGTAAGGTACACATCAATAACATGTATATCAAATATACCTTCCACTTTGCCATCCTTCTTCTCCGTCAAATACTTGGGACAGTTCCGCTTCCAGTGACCAGTCCCTTTGCAGTAGAAGCACTCAGTCTCAGGCTTAGGTCCAGACTTGGGTTTCTTCACTTGGGCAGCAACTGGCTTGCTGTTCTTCTTGAAGTTCCCCTTCTTCCCTTTACCCTTTTTCTTGAAACTAGTGGTCTTGTTGACCGTCAACACTTGATGCTCCTTCTTGATTTCTACCTCCGCAGCCTTTAGCATTGCAAAGAGCTTAGGAATCATCTTATCCATCCCTTGCATATTATAGTTCATCATGAAGCTCTTGTAGCTTGGTGGTAGTGATTGAAGAACTCTATCAATGACACTATCATCAGGAAGATTAACTCCCAGCTGAGTCAAGTGGTTGTGGTACCCAGATATTCTGAGTATATGTTCACTGACAGAACTATTCTCCTCCATTTTGTAGCTGTAGAACTTATTGGAGACTTCATATCTCTCAACCCGGGCATTTGCTTGAAATATTAACTTCAACTCCTGGAACATCTCATATGCTCCATGATGTTCAAAATGTCGTTGAAGTCCCGGTTCTAAGCCGTAAAGCATGGCACACTGAACTATCGAGTAGTCATCAGCTTTGCTCTGGCAGGTGTTCACAACATCTGGCGTTGCTCCTGCAGTGGGTTTGTCACCTAGTGGTGCTTCCAGGACATAATTCTTCTGTGCAGCAATGAGGATAATCCTCAAGTTATAGACCCAGTCCATGTAGTTTCTACCATCATCTTTCAACTTAGCTTTCTCTAGGAACGCATTAAAATTCAACAGAACAACAACACGGGCCATCTATCTACAACAACATAGACATGCAAAATACTATCAGGTACTAAGTTCATGATAAATTAATGTTCAATTAATCAAATTACTTAAGAACTCCCACTTAGATAGACATCCCTCTAATCATCTAAGTGATCACGTGATCCATATTAACTAAACCATGTCCGATCATCACGTGAGATGGAGTAGTTTTCAATGGTGAACATCGCTATGTTGATCATATCTACTATATGATTCATGCTCGACCTTTCGGCCTCAGTGTTTCGAGGCCATATCTGCATATGCTAGGCTCGTCAAGTTTAACCCAAATATTATGCGTGTGCAAAACTGGCTTGCACCCGCTGTATGTGAACGTAGAGCTTATCGCACCCGATCTTCACATGGTGTCTCGGCATGACGAACTGTAGCAACGGTGCATAGTCAGGGAGAACACTTGTACCTTGAAATTTAGTGAGAGATCATCTTATAATGCTACTGCCGAACTAAGCAAAATAAGATGCATAAAGGATAAACATCACATGCAATCAATATAAGTGATATGATATGGCCATCATCATCTTTTGCCTTTGACCTCCATCTCCAAAGCACTGTCATGATCACCATCGTCACCGGCTTGACACCTTGATCTCCATCGAAGCATCGTTGTCATCTCTCCAACTATTGCTTCTACGACTATTGCTACCGCTTAGTGATAAAGTAAAGCAATTACATGGCGATTGCATTTCATACAATAAAGCGACAACCATATGGCTCCTGCCAGTTGCCGATAACTGTGTTACAAAACATGATCATCTCATACCATAAAATTTAGCATCATGTCTTGACCATATCACATCACAACATGCCCTACAAAAACAAGTTAGACATCCTCTACTTTGTTGTTGCAAGTTTTACGTGGCTGCTACGGGCTGAGCAAGAACCATTCTTACCTACGCATCAAAAACCACAACGCGGTATAGTGATTGCTTTTTGATCTTCAGAAAGAACCATGTTCATTGAATCTGATTCAAATAAAGTTGGAGAAACTGACACCCACCAGCCACCTATGTGTGAAGCACGTCGGTAGAACCAGTCTCGCGTAAGCGTACGTGTAATGTCGGTCTGAGCCACTTCATCCAACAATACCGCTGAATCAAGAATCAACGAGTGACGGAAAGCAATATGTATATACCCACGCCCACAACTTCTTTGTATTCTACTCATGCATATAACATCTACGCAAAGACCTGGCTCGGATGCCACTGTTGGGGAACATAGTAATTTCAAAAAAATTCCTACACACACGCAAGATCTATCATGGTGATGCATAACAACGAGAGGGGAAGATTGTTATCCATGTACCCTCGTAGACCGTAAGCGGAAGCGTTATGACAATGCGGTTGATGTAGTCATATGTCTTTACGATCTGACCGATCCTAGTACCGAAATTACGGCACCTCCGCGATCTGCACACGTTCGGCTCGATGACGTCCCACGAACTCTCGATCCAGCTCAGTGTCGAGGGAGAGCTTCGTCGGCACGACAGTGTGATGATGATGATGATGAAGCTACTTGCGCAGGGCTTCACCTAAGCACTACGACGATATGACCAAGGTGGATTATGGTGGAGGGGGGCACCGCACACGGCTAAGGGATCAATGATCAACTTGTGTGTTCTAGGGTGCCCCCCTTGCCCCCGTATATAAAGGAGCAAAGGGGGAGGTTGGCCGGCTCTTGGGGCGCGCCAAGGAGGGGAGGAGTCCTCCTCCTAGTAGGAGTAGGACTCTCCCTTTCCTAGTCCAACTAGGAGGAGGAAGGGGAAAGGAAGGAGAGGAGAAGGGAGTAGGAAAGGGGGCGCCGCCCCCCTTCCCTACTCCAATTCAGACTAGAGGGCGAGGGGCGTGCGTCCCTGCCTTGGCCGGCCCTCTCTCTCCACTAAAGCCCATGTGGCCCATTAGTTCCCCCCAGGGGTTCCGATAACCCCCCGACACTCCGATAATTATCCGCTGACCCCCGGAACTCATCCGGTGTCCGAATATAGTCATCCAATATATCAATCTTTATGTCTCAACCATTTTGAGACTCCTCGTCATGTCCATGATCATATCCGGGACTCTGAACTACCTTCAGTACATCAAAACACATAAACTCATAATACCGGTCGTCACCGGACGTTAAACGTGCGGACCCTACGGGTTCGAGAACTATGTAGACATGATCGAGACACGTCTCCGGTCAATAACCAATAGCGGAACCTGGATGTTCATATTGGCTCCCACATATTCTATGAAGATCTTTATCAGTCAAACCGCATAACGATATACATTGTTCCCTTTGTCATCGGTATGTTACTTGCCCGAGATTCGATCGTCGGTATCTCAATACCTAGATCAATCTTGTTACTGGCAAGTCTCTTTACTCGTTCCGTAATGCATTATCCCATAACTAACTCATTAGTAACATTGCTTGCAAGGCTTATAGTTATTGCATTACCGAGAGGGCCCAGAGATACCTCTCCGATACGCGAAGTGACAAATCCTAATCTGGATCTATGCCAACTCAACAAACACCATCGGAGACACCTGTAGAGCATCTTTATAGTCACCTAGTTACGTTGTGGCGTTTGATAGCACACTAAGTGTTCCTTCGGTATTCGAGAGTTGCATGATCTCATAGTCATAGGAACATGTATAAGTTATGGGGAAAGCAATAGCAACAAACTAAATGATCATCATGCTAAGCTAACGGATCGGTCAAGTCAATCACGTCATTCTCCAATGATGTGATCCCGTTAATCAAATGACAACTCATGTCTATGGTCAGGAAACATAACCATCATTGATTCAACGAGCTAGTCAAGTAGAGGCATACTAGTGACACTTTGTTTGTCTATGTATTCACACATGTACTAAGTTTACAGTTAATACAATTCTAGCATGAATAATAAACATTTATCATGATATAAGGAAATATAAATAACAACATTATTATTGCCTCTAGGGCATATTTCCTTCAAGAGGACCCCTGAAGATCATGGACTGAGTAGACATAGTAATTCATGGCAAAAGAGATCCAATCACCGTCATACTCAATATCAATTAATAACAATGCATACAGATGACAGTGGTGCTCTCTAACTGGTGCTTTTATAAGAGGATGATGACTTGTCAATAAAAGTAAATAGATAGGCCCTTCGCAGAGGGAAGCCGGGATTTGTAGAGGTGCCAGAGCTCGAGTTTTTAAAATAGAGATAAATAATATTTTGAGCGGTATGTTTTCATTGTCAACATAACAACCAAGAGATCTCGGTATCTTCCATACTAGATACATTATAGGCGGTTCCCAAACAGAATGGTAAAGTTTATACTCCCCCACCACCAACAAGCACATTCCACGGCTGGTCCGAAACAACGGGTACCGTCCAACTAACAACAGTCCTGGGGGAGTTTTGTTTGCAATCATTTTGATTTGATTTGAGCATGGGACTGGGCATCCCGGTTACCAACCATTTTCTCGTTAATGATGAGTGGAGTCCACTCATCATGAGAATAACCCACCTAGCATGGAACATATTGACAACCCTAGTTGCTACATCAGTGATTCGAGCATACAATACAAATTATCATTCGAAGGTTCAGAGTTTGGCACATGAAAATTTACTTGGATTGACAGGTAAATACCGCATATAGGTAGGTATGGTGGACTCATATGGAACAACTTTGGGTTTATGGAAGTGGATGCACAAGCAGTATTCCCTCTTAGTACAAGTGAAGGATAGAAAAAGACCGGGGAGCAACCAACTAGAGAGCAACAACAGTCATAAACATGCATTGATATTAATCAACATTGAGTGCAAACATGAGTAGGATATAAATCACCATGAACATAAATATCGTGGAGGCTATGTTGATTTTGTTTCAACTACATGCATGGACATGTGCCAAGTCAAGCGACTCGAATCATTCAAAGGAGGATACCACCCTATCATACTACATCACAACCATTTTAAAAGCATGTTGGCACGTAAGGTAAACCATTATAAAATCCTAGCTAATTAAGCATGGCATCAGTAACTATAATCTCTAATTTTCATTGCAAACATGTTTCATTCATAATGGGCTAAATCAAGAATGATGAACTAATCATATTTACAAAAACAATATAGGTCGAGTTCATACCAACTTTTCCTCATGTCAATCATTTCGTCATATATCGTCATTATTGCCTTTCACTTGCATGACCGAACAGCGTGGATGAAGGAAATATGCCCTAGAGGCAATAATAAAGTTGTTATTTATATTTCCTTATATCAAGATAAATGTTTATTATTCATGCTAGAATTGTATTAACCGGAAACTTGGTACATGTGTGAATACATAGACAAACAGAGTGTCCCTAGTATGCCTCTACTTGACTAGCTCGTTAATCAAAGATGGTTAAGTTTCCTGACCATAGACATGTGTTGTCATTTGATGAACGGGATCACATCATTAGAGAATGATGTGATGGACAAGACCCATCCGTTAGCTTAGCATTATGATTGTTTAGTTTTATTGCTATTGTTTTCTTCATGACTTATACATATTCCTCTGACTATGAGATTATGCAACTCCCAAATATCGAAGGAACACCTTGTGTGCTATCAAACGTCACAATGTAACTGGGTGATTACAAATATGCTCTACAGGTGTCTCCGATGGTGTTTGTTGAGTTGGCATAGATCAAGATTAGGATTTGTCACTCCGTGTATCGGAGAGGTATCTCTGGGCCCTCTCGGTGATGCACATCACTATGAGCCTTGCAAGCAATGTGAATAATGAGTTAGTTACGAGATGATGCATTACAGAACGAGTAAACAGACTTGCCGGTAACGAGATTGAAATAGCTATGATGATACCGACGATCGAATCTTGGGCAAGTAACATACTGATGACAAGGGGAATGACGTATGTTGTTATGCGGTTTGACCGATAAAGATCTTTGTAGAATATGTAGGAACCAATATGAGCATCTAGGTTCCGCTATTGTTTATTGACCAGAGATGTGTCTCGGTCATGTCTACATAGTTCTCGAACCCGTCGGGTCCGCATGCTTAACGTTCGATGACGACTTGTATTGTGAGTTATGTGATTTGATGATCGAAGTTTGTTCGGAGTCCCGGATGAGATCAAGGACATGACAAGGAGTCTTGAAGTGGTCGAGAGGTAAATATTCATATATCGGAAGGTTATATTTGGACATCAGAATGGTTCCGAGTGATTCAGATATTTTACCGGAGTACCGAGGGGTTACCGGAACCCCTTGGGGGAAGTATTAGGTCTATTGGGCCATGTTGGAGGAGAGGAGAAAGGCCACGTGAGGTGGGGCGTGCCCCCCTTGCCCAAACCGAATTGGACTAGGGAAGGGGGCGGCCCCCCTCTTTCCTTCTCCCTCTCTTTCCCTTTCCCTTTTCTCTCTCTGGTGGAAGGAAGGAGGGGGTCGAATCCTACTTGGACTAGGAGTCCAAGTAGGACTCCCCCATGGCACGCCCCCTTGGCCGGCCACCTCCTCCTCCCCCCTTTATATACGGAGGCGGGGGGCACCCCAAAGGCACAACAGACAATCTCTTAGCTGTGTGCGATGCCCCCCTCCATAGTTCAACACCTCGGTCATATCGTCGTAGTGCTTAGGTGAAGCCCTGCGCCGGTAACTTCATCATCACCGTCTCCACACCGTCGTGCTGAGGAAACTCTCCTTCGTCCTCAACTAGATCAAGAGCTCGAGGGACGTCATCGTGCTGAACGTGTGCTGAACATGGAGGTGACGTACGTTCGGTACTTGGATTGGTTGGATCGTGAAGACGCTTGACTACATCAATTGCGTTACTAAACACTTCCGCTTTCGGTCTACGATGGTACGTGGACACACTCTACCCTCTCCTTGCTATGCATCTCCTAGTTAGATCTTGTGGGATCGTAGGAAAATTTTGTATTACTACATTCCCAAACAGTGGATAATAATAATAATAGTGCACGTGCATTGGACTAAGCTGGAATATGCAAATATTTCTTCAAAGGAGAAGACAAGGTAATGTGGGCTTTTTGTTAGATCAACAATAATGCATATGAGAGCCACTCAACATTTTCATCGTGGTCTTCTCCTCTTGACCCCCAAAGAAAAGAAAAGAATTTCAAAGAAACACACTAAAATGTTTTTGGAGTTTTTGTTTTTCTGAAGAAAGTAAAACAAGAACGAGAAAAACTATTTACACGGGAAAGCTCCCAACAAGCAAAAGAAGAATGAGAAATATTTTTGGGTTTTCTTTTAACACTACTAATAAGTAAACATGGAAAGTAAACTAACTACAACTAATGTTTTTGGTTTTTTTCTTAAGGTTTTTCAACACAGTCAAGAAGAAAGCGAGAAAAAGAAATAAACTAATATGAATAATACAATGAAAAGTATGAGCACCGACAACTGGAATGAGTGTGTGAACATGAATGTAATGTCTATGAGGAATACGTACTCCCCCAAGCTTAGGCTTTTGGCCTAAGTTGGTCTAAGGCCACCACTGGCCCGGATGATATCCGAAATCATAATTAGGGTTGTACTGTGTTGCGGCAGCTATCGCTTGGCGAGCAGCCTCCGTTGTTCTCTCATACTCGTTTGCCTCCTCTCTAGTTATAAAATATCTCCCACTTACCTGAAAGTTAAAGAAGGCAGGAGCAGGAAGGGTAATATGGATGGCACCCCATCTGTCAAAGATTAATCGGTACTAGAGGGACTGTTCATTCCTCTCAAGAAATGGGTAGCGTACCATAGCATTATAATCTAGAAAAGCAGGTGGCAACTCAATGTCATTCCCTCTTATGGATACACCAAGATAATTAGCTAAACAAGTTGCATAGATCCCACCAAATAAATCTCCATCTTTAGCATTAAGATGTAACCTCCTCGCAATAATGGCCCCCAAGTTATATCGCTTATCACCTAACACCGCACACTTGAGGACACTAAGATCTGGAACACAAAGGTGGCAATGCTCATGCTTACCATTAATGCATCTACCTATAAAGAGAGCAAAATAATCTTTGGCAGGAAAATGAATGCTCCCTATGGTAGCTTGTGTGATATTTCTAGTTTCTCCCACAGTGATGCTAGCAAGGAAATCATTGTATTCAGATTTGTGAGGTTCACTAAGAAGGCCCCACTGTGGGATTTTGCAAGCAGTATTAAAATCTTCAAGGTCCATGGTATATGATTCATCATAAAGATCAAATAAAACAGTATGGGTATTGCGTTTAGATGAAAATTCAAACCTCCGCACAAAGGAATCAGTGAGGTAATATTATTGGCGGCACTTATCTGACACGAAGTCCTCAAGGCCGGCATTTTGTACGTATGCATCAAACTCATCCTTGAAACTTGCATGAACCATGAATTCATCTTATGGCCATTCACAGGGCCGCACTTGAGCTGACCTTGGTGGTTCAAGGTCCGGCTCACATATTACGAGCCTCGGTGCTTGCTTCCTCGAAGAACCACCTTGGTACATTTTCCTGGATATTTCTTTTCCTTTGAAAAATTTCTAAAATTTTAGTGACTCAAAATAAAAGAGAACCAAACTCAACAAAATTGATGGCAAGTACTCCTACAAGTGCCTAGAGGCTATATCTTGCATCAAAACTACTTTAGATGTAGCGACCCGGCCTCAAACGGTCAAGTCTCTGTGCTTAAGTGTCATCCCTGGATCGGTATGCTGACACACACAGTACTCGAGGATTTATAACAGAGGTAAATCACATGTATAAAGTAACGTAAATACTATTACCTCAATCCAAATAGCGGAAGTAACAAAGGTTGTGGATTCCCATTAACACCAACGGCAAAGTTAAGTGTAGAAATCGTAACCCTAACGTATCACTTACTCGTCGTAAGAAGTCCTGCAACATGAGACATTGCAGCCACAAAGGGTCAGTACATTGAATGTACTGGCAAATTCACACCATAGGATAATGATGAATAAAGGCTATCACTACATGCATATTTGGCTGGTGGAAAAGCTCTATGGTTATAGTTTTTGCGAAAGCCAATTTTTCCCTACTGCAAAGGAATACATTTTATTTAACTATCATGGTGGTTGTTAAACATTGAGAGTGTTGACACCCTCTCAATCCCAATTAAGCATCATAATTAAAACCCAACAAAATTATTTAAAGTCACATGATGAGATTCACATGATAATCCAAGTACTAGATACTCAAGACGTCCATAACCGGGGACACGACTAATCATGATTAGTTTATACACTCTGTAGAGGTTTGCGCACTTTTCCCCACAAGACTCAATCTCCTCCGTTGGATTTCTCGCACTACATGGTGTTTGAGAAACAGATGAGTGAGATACAGTCTTTCATAAGCGTTTGCACCTTACGATGGATAGACCGTACCACCTACATCCCCTACATCTACTAGTCTACCATTGTAATAGTTCACACGACTTAATCAACTATGCTAGAGCCCATAATAGCTTGTGGCTGCACACGGAAGTTTCTAGTATGAATAATCTCATGATCCCTTTGAGCCTGGGTGGCGGTCCATAAAGAAAAACAGGCAATCGCTGGAATACCCAGGTGCCTAAATAGGCAATCGCTAGAATACCCAGGTGCCTCAATCCACCCAGATGTGTGTTAAAGTTGCCACCTTAAGTAAACCATTAATTAACAATCTCACATCTGTCATGAATACTCTCAAACACAATCCACGTCTACGAGCATGCCATAGCAATATAAGCAACGTAATAGTAACTCCCAAGGTTTGAATGCAGGGCAATAGATTCCTACCTCATCAACTACTTCCCAATACCCACATGTTATCAATCCTACTCATGCAATGTTTGAGGTTGAAACTAATGCATAAAAGCTGGGTATGAAAGGAATATGATCAAAGTGTGAATTTGCCTACAATGTTAATGAAGATGATTCGCACTCATAACTCTTGATAGATCTACTCGTCTCACTCCGGTCAATCTATTGTAAGCAAGCAATAGTAACCACACATAAGCACTCACTCAAAAGGTCAGAAAGATTGAAGAAGACGGTACAGAAAACATCAAAACCAAGAAAATAATTCTTGCAGCATAACACAATTTCTAACAATACCAAAACTATGTGAATTTGGCCTTATCAGAAAGTTTAGGTCAAGAGCTTCGATTTGCAAAAAGAATCAACTAAATCAGAGTTATAAAACTCAAGTTATGATCAAAAGAAGTTTGAATATAAATCTGAACAAAATTTGAGAATTGAAAATTTCAAAAAGTTGATGTGACAGGTTCACTGGATAGGTAAAAACAAGACGAAGCTATAAGCGTTGGTTTCATCTAATTTGGATGAACGAGTAAAAGGTTATGGCTATTTGAAAAAATCAGGGTCAAGCTGTTTTACGGAAGAAAAAATAGCTACGGCTAGGGTCTAATGTATAAATACGTAGACTAATTAATAATCTAATTATTTTATCCTATTAGTCTAGAAATAATAAACTACGGAAGTATAAAGAAAGGTACCTTTATAAGGCGGAGAAAAGATGAATTTGGAGAAATGAGACAATTTCTAAAAGTCGTGCCGGAGAGGAGAAAAATATTTTTATCTAGTCAAACCAAAATATTGATTTAACTTGAATCGGATGATTTTTTTTGAGGCTCTGGATTTATATTTATAGGTGGAAAAGAGGTTTAAAGGTCAAAGGTTAGGCAATGTGAGACTAAACATAGATAAAAATATACGAAACAGAGATGGGAGGTGCGCCATGGGCCAAAAGGCCTTTAGGCTGTTCGGCTGGCCGCACACACTGTAATTTTTTTTTTGAGCAATAGAAAAGAAAAGAAAAACTATGGGAAAAAATATGGGGAAGGAATATGGCCGGCTGGGCCTGGCCCATATAGGATAAGGAAAAAAGAAAAGATGGGGCGTCCGCTGGTACTATGATGCGCACGTGGGCGACAGTTAGTTTCATGCGCGCGCAGTTTTTGTTATTTGTTGTGTTTTTTAAAACAGAAAGTGATAAACTGAAAAATGAAAATAAAACTAAAACTTTATATAGGCATATTATATATCAAAATTTTCAGAAAAAGATTTTCTACAAGCTGAACATTTTCCTAGCATTAAATAAAATTCACACAAATTTAGATAATTCAAAGAGTGCTACTGGTCTAATAAAATCCAATAAAAATCATTTTAAAAATACCAAAATTAATTCAAATTTATTTCTCTCCAATTTTCTGATTTAGGGAATCATGTTACCCTATTTTCCATATATTTTATTTTTGGAGAAAAATAATTTGAATAAAACCCAAATAACTCCAAATTGAAAATAATTTCAAAAGGATTTTAAATTTTGATCCTTTTAAACTCCCAACTCATATTTCATATAATTTGAAGAAGTCATTTTATCTTCTCTCATGAAAATCATTGAGTTGCTTGAAGTTTCTGAATTAAAAATATTTCCGAATGAAATTCAAATCTTTTCAAAACCCTTTTCATTTATTTAAATGGAAGAAGTCATGTCATCTTCTCTCGAGGGTTTTGTATTTGAAAAGAATTTGAATTCTCGGAGATCAAAATGCAAAAGGTGAAAGTTTGGGAAAGTCCTTTTATTCCCTCTCATTTAACTTTCAAAAAGTTTCGAATTTCACTCAATCAATCACACAATAATCAAACAATCAATCTATCTATCTATTTATTATAACATTCCAAAATTTAGAATTTTGGGATGTTACAAACCTACCACCCTTAAAATGAATCTCGTCCTCGATATTCGGATAGGCTAGCAAGAAAAAGGTTAGGGTTTGGGGGTCTTCTCAAAATCCATCAATCATCATATGGGTCTGGGGTGCTACCACCCTTAGAAGCATGGTTACGGTTGCATCGAAACTCATATACTTCATCCATATTGTTAATAGTGTCGGTCTTCTTGGATCTTCAGGATAATTCCTTATCCGGGCTCTTCCGGTAGTGGCATAACCTTTACCACAATTCTTCTGTCCTTTCATCTTGGTAAGTTTCTTCCATGACTGGGTCTTCTTAGCTGATGGGTCTGGCGCCAATACTAAACAACTATCGATATCTCATGGTGGTCAACAATTTATGGTTTCTCCTGCAGGATATGAGTCTGGGTTGAACCTCACTGTATAACCTACGGTTGGCAAAGTTGCCTTGTACAAGGGAAAATACTTATAACATTCTAAGGTTCAAACAAGGCTTCGATCGTCGTCGCTCTACTATGGGTAAGTCACTCAGATTTACCATCCCATATAGCAAGGCGAATAATAAGAGTAAGTCGGTATGGTGATCAATCCATCCCGCACCTAAATCATTACCTTGTACATGGTTTAGTGAATCTCGCATTCTAACACTCGGTCATCCTCACAAGCATTGCAGAATTTCTCTTGTCGACGAACCAAGTTCGGATGAATCCATTGATTCTGCAAGCCAAACAAACATCTATCGTTTCTTCACAACTCTCAGGTTTTGCGTAAACTCCTATAAGATCGTCTGTCGTTAAACGTAACTTCTTCTTCCAGGGTTTTTCCTTCAGCAAGAATGTGCTTGCTTCTTGGCAGGTCCTGGGGCCTGTGGGTTATGGCCCATCTCATCACTTGTAACCTTGAACTCATCCTCGGGGCAACTGATCGTTATTCCAACATCCAACTTCCAGCTTCCTAGCATACTTAAAATCCATCCAATTGTATTGTCTCCCTTCCTTCTGTTGGTACCAAACTAAAACGTGATTACTCAGACTCATCACGAAGTTACAATTGCTCCATATTACTAACATTCTACCTCCTTTGTATCCAATAATACTTCATCCCTTCATATTCTTGGGGTATCCAACATATCGAGATAAAAACTTATACTTATGAAGTACATACTCCACTTCGTGGAACATTATTATCCTTTCCAGGGTCAAGCATCCTTACAGGGGAATATTGGCCATCTCTGCATGGCACTTCTTCAACTGGAAAACGTGAAACACATCATGAACTCCTGACAGTCCTTCGGGTGACTCCAACTTGTTGGCCACTTCTCCCTTACACTCCAAAACCCGGTGTGGTCCTACAAATCTCGGGCTAACTTTCCTTAACCCCAAATTGTTTAACTCCTCGTAGAGGGGTCACACGAAGACATGCTCTGTCTCCAATTTCATAGACTACCTCCTTACGTTTTTGAGTCTACATAACTCTTCTGCCTGGACTGAGCTACCTTCAGTCTATCTCGAATCAACTTAACATTCTCTTCTGACTCTTTGATCACATTTGGTCCAAACAACTGACGGTCTCCAAATTCATCCCACATCAACGGCAGGAGAGGAGAGGCAGGACTACAACTGATGCCTTTGCCAGAGTGCCAAGAGGTGCGAGGTCGTCTGCAGTGCCAGTTCCTAACACAAGAGCAACTGCCTCAGCTCCAGCCATAGCACCAGCCCAACCTGCTCCAGCGTCTACTTCAGCTCCAACTCCAGCGTCTACTTCAGCGTCTACGGAAGCCTTCATCCTTGGAGTGATCCGGACTCCACCACCACCTGAAGATCAAGCCCGAGCGTCGATCTAGCACTATGCATTTTCTAGGAACTTTTTGGTAACTTGTTGCCAAAGGGGGAGAAAATGTATAGATCATAGGCTTCGAGAGAGAGAGTGTTGCTTTTTTTCTCTCTTGCTTTATTTGGTGGTTTTTCGAACTTTGTTTGCTTTTGAGTGCTTGAGATACTATGTCATTGCTCGTGAGACATTGATGATCATGTGTTTGATCATAAGCTACACTTAATGTTTGCTTAATGCTATTATCTTATCTATCTTATGTGATCATTCACTATTCTTGGTGATGAGTGCATGTATTTCATTCTTATCATTTTAAGCGCTCCACCAAGATGTATGTGACATGGAAGAGTAACCCATGACTCTAACTCTTTGTGCATTTGCAGTCCAGAGCAAATTTTAAATATGCACAAATTTAGGGGGAGCTCTTACTTATCACATACTTCTCAAAGCGACGATATATTTCATGCTTATTATCATTTGTCGAAGCTTTGATCTATATGTTGTCATCAATTACCAAAAAGGGGGAGATTGAAAGTGCAACTATCCCTAGGTGGTTTTGGTAATTCATAACAACATATAGCTCATTGAGCTAATGCTATTCCAAGATGATTATTTCAGGAAAGCTCAATGATTGGCATGGCATGGATGTGAAAGTGGAACCCTCAAAATGCTAAGGACAAAGGATTGGCTCAAGCTCAGAAGCTCAAGACTCTTCATTTTATATTTTAGTGATCCAAGATCACATTGAGTCTTTAGGAAAAGCCAATACTATCAAGGAGGGATGAGGTGTTGCTTAATGAGCCTCTTGCTTCATGTGCTTAGTGATATGCTCCAAAACCCTCAACTACTTTCCCATATCCACATATGACCTAAACCCAAAGCCAAACTCGGTCCTACCGATTCTTTCTATCCGGCGCCACCGAGTTTCACTTGTCATAAGCCACTGCCAAACCCTAGCAATTCGGTTCTACCGATAGGGATCTCGGTCTCACCGAGATGGGATTGCAAACTCTCTGTTTCCCTTTCGTAACTTTTCGGTCTCACCGAAAGAGCGAATCGGTCCCACCAAGATTGCAATGTAAATTCAGTGTTTCCTTTTTGTAACTTTTCGGTCTCATCGAAAGAGCAAATCGGTCCCACCGAGTTTGCCTGACCAACTCTCTGGTTAGCTAATTACCAAATTTGGTCTCACCGAGTCTGTGTAATCGGTCTCACCGAGATTACGTTATGCCCAAACCCTAACCATATTGGTCCTACCGAGTTGCATGTCAGTCCCACCGAAAATCTCTAACGGTCACTAGGTTTACCTTTTCGGTCCGACCGAGTTTGTTGATTCGGTCCCACCGAGATTGGAAAACTGTGTGTAATGGTTGGATTTTGTGTGGAGGCTATATATACCCCTCCACCTCCTCTTCACTCGTGGAGAGAGCCATCAGAACACATACACAATTCCAACTCATATGTTCTGAGAGAGAACCACCTACTCATGTGTTGAGACCAAGATATTCCATTCCTACCATATGAATCTTGATCTCTAGCCTTCCCCAAACTGCTTTCCACTCAAATCTTCTTTCCACAAAATCCAAATCCTATGAGAGAGAGTTGAGTGTTGGGGAAACTATCATTTGAAGCACAAGAGCAAGGAGTTCATTACCTACACACCATTTGTTACTTCTTGGAGAGTGGTGTCTCCTAGATTGGCTAGGTGTCACTTGGGAGCCTCCGACAAGATTGTGGAGTTGAACCAAGGAGTTTGTAAGGGCAAGGAGATCGCCTACTTCGTGAAGATCTACCGCTAGTGAGGCAAGTCCTTTGTGGGCGATGGCCATGGTGGGATAGACAAGGTTGCTTCTTCGTGGACCCTTTGTGGGTGGTTGCTTCTTCGTGGACCCTTTGTGGGTGGAGCCCTCCGTGGACTCGCGCAACCATTACCCTTCGTGGGTAGAGCCCTCCGTGGACTCGCGCAACCGTTACCCTTTGTGGGTTGAAGTCTCCATCAACGTGGATGTAGGATAGCACCACCTATCCTAACCACGGGAAAAACATCCGTGTCTCCAATTGCGTTTGATTTCTCCAAACCCTTCCCTTTACATTCTTGCAAGTTGCATGCTTTACTTTCCGCTGCCAATATACTCTTTGCATGCTTGCTTGAATTGTGTGATGATTGCTTGACTTGTCCTACAATAGCTAAAATCTGCCAAGAACTAAAATTGGGAAAAGGTTAAGTTTTTATTTGGTCAAGTAGTCTAATCACCCCCCCTCTAGACATACTTTCGATCCTACAAGTGGTATCAGAGCTTTGGTCTCCATTTGCTTTGATCTCCATAGCTTTTGGTGGTCATAGCCTTGGTTTCACAACCTAGGAGAGTATGGCGTCTAGCGAGGGAAATTATCACCGTAGAGGTCCTTACTTTGATGGTACTAACTTTGCTAGTTGGAAGCATAAAATGAAAATGCATATTCTTGGACATAACCCCGCCGTTTGGGCTATTGTGTGTGTTGGTTTGCAAGGTGACTTCTTTGATGGGAAAGAACCAAACCGTGAAGCTACCGCGGATGAGTTGAAGATGTTGCAATACAATGCTCAAGCTTGTGATATTCTCTTCAACAGATTGTGCCCCGAAGAATTCAACAAAATCAGCTGTCTTGAGAATGCAAAGGAAATTTGGGACACTTTGATTGATATGCACGAAGGTACCGACTCCGTCAAGGAATCCAAGTTGGATGTGCTTCAAAGTCAACTTGACAAGTTCAAAATGAAGGATGGTGAAGGTGTCGCTGAAATGTACTCTAGGCTTGCTCTCATCACAAATGAGATTGCCGGCTTAGGAAGTGAAGAGATGACCGATAGATTCATCATCAAGAAGATTCTAAGAGCCTTGGATGGAAAATATGATACATTGTGCACATTGATCCAAATGATGCCCAATTACAAAGATCTCAAGCCAACGGAGGTGATTGGAAGAATTGTTGCTCATGAGATGTCACTTAAGGATAAAGAGGAACTTCACAACAAATCAAGTGGTGCCTACAAAGCCTCATGTGAAGCCCCTACATCATCAAGTGAGAAACAAAACTTCAATGAAGAATTGAGCTTAATGGTGAAGAACTTCAACAAGTTCTACAAGAGTAGAAGCAAAGATAGAAGCTTCAAGTCAAGGTCCTACAATGACAAAAGATCTTCTAGTCGAGAGCGAAACTGCTACAGTTGTGGAAGACCCGGACACTATTCCAATGAGTGTACGGCTCCCTACAAGAGAAGAGAAGATTCTCCAAAAAGAAGAAGCAAAGAATCACCACCAAGAGAGAGAAGGAGTAGAGATGATCATTATGAACGAAGATACTCATGGAGAAGCAAGGATTCGGAAAGGAAGGAAAAATCATCAAGGTGCTACACAAAACAAAGACATCAAGCTCATGTTGGTGAATGGGTATCCGGCTCCGACTCCGACAGTCACTCCAAGAAAAGTTATTACTCCGACTCCGAAGATACTCAAGATGAAGGTGTTGCCGGTCTAGCACTTGTGTCAACCAACTCCTACGACATATTTGACTCACCAAATGAAGGAATTGGAAGATGCTTCATGGCCAAAGGTCCTAAGGTAACACACCCCGAGTATGTTGATTTCAATAGTGATGAAGATGACTTGTTAGGTGATGATTTGCTTGTTGACAACTCTAGTGATGAATACTATGATGAAACGTCAATTAATCATGCTAATCAAGATAGAACGAATGACAATGATAAGGAGAAGATTGAGGCTCTAACTAAAGAACTAAACACTCTTAAGTTAGCTCATGAAACTATCTTCGAAGATCATCGAGAACTTTTAAGAGCTCATGAGAAATTACGCTTTGAAAAGCTCAATCTTGAGCAAGAGCATGAGTTCTTAAAAGCAATCGATGATGATCTCCGCAAGAAAAGTTCTTCTTACATTGCCAAGCGTTTACTCTTATCCACTTACATGCCCCAAGTCAAGTCTAGTAACAAGAACAAGAAAGATTCTTCCTCTAGCAGTAACAATGATCATGCTAAATCCAATATTGTTGCTTCTAGTAGTTCTCTTGATTCCACTAATGATTCTCTTATCCAAGTTGCACTTGAGCAAGAAAATAGCTTATTGAAGGGAATTATAGAGAAAGGAGTGTACAAAAGCCTTGCCGGGAGTAAGCAATTCGAGGAAATTGTGCGCAAGCAAGGAATGCACCGGAAGAATCAAGGTGTTGGTTTTGAACGAAAGTTCAATGCCAATGGAGTTGAGTGGGAAGAAGATCAATACCCCAAGACAAAGTTTGTTCCTCAACAAGAGAAGTATGACACTTCTTTCAAGGGGACACAAGCTCAAGATGATCTTCCACCACAAGACTACAAGCAAAAATGCAAGGACAAGTTTCAAGAGGAAATTGATGCATTTGAAGAAGCTCCTAAGACCTTAGTCAAGTGGATTCCCAAGACTACTTCAAGTTCCACTTCATCAAGTACGACTACAACTCCAAGGATTCCCATCAAGATGGTGTGGATCCAAAAGAAGAAGAACTAGAGAGTTCTTGAGGGTGACTCCGCCAACATACTTCACTCTTATCATTTTGGCAAGAACAAGTGCAATCAACTTCCACATCTTGCACTAGTTCAAGGAGTCACAAACCCTCTTGTTGGTAAGACAAGGGACAAGGTAACCTAAAAGTTTTCATGGACATCATCTTGTGTGTGCATCACTCTATGTCTATGGATATCCTTGTTTGTTCCTTGTGGGACTAACCCATGTAGGTATTGAAAGTGCAATTCACTCAAATGGATAGCTCCAAGTGATCTACATCAACATTGAGCATCCACATCTTCAACATCTACATGAAGTCATCATCGACAAAACCCGAGGTTAGTTCATCCCTCTAAGGGGGGATATCACATCTAGGGGGAGCTTTACTCTAAGACTTGAGCTAAAGCAACTCTAAAGATGTGAACACAACAATGCTTTATGTAAAAGTGGTAACCCCACTTGAGCTTAAACGATGAGTATGACCTATGATCAAGTGTTCTCACTTGACTCCTAAGTCAATATACTCATATATAGATGACCTTGTCATCGCAAATTGCTTGGTAGATGCTAGAATTGGTTGTGCATGCCTTGTCACATATTTCATTTGCCATCTTATTGTGTGAGCATGCTGGTTGCATATTTTACTCATTCGAGGACATCCACTTGTTGTTTTGATTGTTTGGTTTTATTTCCTTTTGCCAAGTGGATGAACAAGAATGCCTAAGAACCTCCTCTAGCTATCTATGCTTTTCTCGTCTCAAACTCTATTCATGCTACATCACAAAATTTGATCAAGTCAGATTCGAACCACTCTGTGTGAGGAGCGCTCGGAGTCCCCGATTCGTCATAGACTTAAACTTCCAAAACCTCTTTATGATTCTCGGTCTGACCGATACCCCACTTTCGGTCCTACCAAGATCATTAAGTTGATCTAGGTTTTCGATCTCGGTGCAACCGATTTGAACCTTTCGGTCACACCGAGTTGCAACAACTGTAAACAGTTTTGCATCTCGATGCCACCGAGTTGTTCCACTCGGTCACACTGACAGGGTCGGGCTATATATAGCCACGGGCAAAAATTTGGAAATTTCTCCAAACCCCTTCGCCCGCGCGATAGCCTGCTCTGCCAACGTGGTCTCCGGATCATCTCCTCACCGCCAGCCGCCTCCAGTTGCTGGTCTCCGTCGCCGTCAACGGAAATTCAACCCCGCCGTTGCCGCCGTAGCGAGTCTCCGCCGAACTAGGGTATGGAGTCGATCTTTATGCTATTCCCCAATCCGATTCTTAGCACATTGTGATCATCATGATTCTTGCCACGTTTGTTAAACTTCTATCCAGTCAATGAACTCGTAGATTAGGTTTAATTCGAAAATTTTAGGGTTAGGTTTCCGCCGAAACCATCTCGGACCCACCGAGTTGAAAAACTCGGTCCCACCGATTTGGCTTATGCCATTGCACAAGTGAGACTCGGTCTGACCAAGAATTACTTATCGGTGTGACCGATTTTTGAACTCTGTGAAACCCTAGCAGTCTCGGTGCCACCGAACTGTGACTCGGTCTGACCGAGTTCACTAGTTTAGGTGCCAAAACTGCTTTGGTATCACCGAGTTTAGAAATCGGTAGATCCGAGATGCTTTCAGTGGGAAACTAAAACTAAGTTTTTGAATTATTCTTTTGCAAAAATCTCTGCATTTTGTGATGCTCATCTATTCTACCTCATCTATAAACTGTTCACAGGGTCAGCAGTCAGCTTGTTCATCATGTCAGACCAGAGTGATAGCCAGAACATGTCAGAAGAGCAAGTGCAGATGAGTGAGGGCACTAGTCCCTCAAGTTCTTCAGATGATGGCAGCAGAAGTACTCCTAGCAATCTGCCAAAAGCTGCCACTAGACAAAGGAAGAAGAGAACCTCAGAATCAGAGGATGAGGATTATGTGGCAGAAGAGGAAGCAACTTCAAAGAGAGTAGTGCTCGAGAAGGAACATGGCTCAGCTCAAGGCACAAAGCCAGGATTGAAAATCAAAAGGCCAGTAGGTAGGCAGCCTATGCCAAAGGCCAGAGCCTCAACTCAGATTCCTGAAAAGCCTGCAACCATAGAGCCAGTTGCTGCTGAAGGAAAGAAAAGGAAGGAAAGGGTCAAGAAGACCGTAGCCAGAGTGCTTGGAAAGGCTTCCATCATGGAAGAGGAAGAGGAAGAAGAGGTTGCTGCACCAGCACCTAAGGCACCTAAGCTTATGGGTGATACTATCAGGACAGGGGCTGCCACATCTAAGCCCAAAGAAGCACCCAAAGCTGCCTCCAAGCCCAAGTCTGCACCAAAGAGAAATACAAGGAGCATACCTGCAACTGAGAAGAACAAGGCCCCAGTGCCTGAAGCTGCAGAAGAAGATGATGAAGAGCAAGTACTCAGAAAACTCAAGCCCAAGATCCCAGACCACAACGATGCTCATCCTGTGGCTGAGGATATGAAGCTCAGGAGAGACTCAGGGCTCAGGAAGTGGAGAGAAGCAGACCCGTATGCTTCAAGGAGAAGAACTGCTGTGGATTACAGATTTCACACCAAGGAACAGCAGGACTTCTATGAGAAAGTGCTGCTTGATAAGAAGCCAATAGTCTGTGATATGAGATGGGTTGACTGGCAATACATCAAGGACAACGAAGAGCACTACCCTAGAGTGCAAGACAGCTTTAGTGCTTGTGGAGTTGCAGACTTTGTTGGGCAGAAGCTCACAAAGTGGAATGAGGAGCTTATCATGCAGTTCTACTCCACAACACACTTTTATCCAGATGGTAGGATAACTTGGATGTCTGAGGGTATGAGGTACCAATCTACAGTTGCTGAATGGGCTCAGCTGATCAATGCCCCTAAAGAGCATGAGGATGACTTGGACATTTATGCCAAGAAGAAGATGGAGCACAACTCTATGTCCAATATGTACAAGGAAATTCCAAATGAAGCACTTGACACTTTCAAGTTTGGCTGAGTGCACTATCTTCTGTCAGGGCTGCCAACTATCAATTGGATCTTGAGACACACTCTGTTGCCCAAGTCAGGTGATCACAAGATGATCAGAGGCCATGCAATCAATTTGCTTCATGTATTTGATGTGCCACAGAAGTTCAAGGTGATGAGCCTCATAGTAGATACTATCAAGAGGACAGCAGCAGACCAGAAGAGGAGCTGTGGATATGCCCCACAGATTCAGGAGCTCATCAACTCCAAGATGGGCACGGGCATATACTTATTGGACAAGGAACACCTGCCCATCCGTCCAGATTTTGAAGATAATCAAGTTGTTATGACTGAGAATGAACCATCGTCTGCACAAGCACAAGCAAAGAAGGAGAAGGCAAGGAAGGAGAAAGCTGCCAAGATGCCAACTCAAGAGGAGGCATCTGAATATTTCTTGAAAACTAAACAAGAGCAGCTTGGTTACCTAATTGCATCCACCCTGCGGATTGAGAAAGGACTAGCCACCCTAACTCAGAACCAGGCAAGCCTAGAGAGAATCATGGAACAAAAGTTTTATGACTTGGATGTCAAGGTGACAGAGATTCAGACTGCAGTGGAGCAGCTCCAGGATGACATGCAGGAGAGGAGAGGCAGGACTACAACTGATGCCTTTGTCAAAGTGCCAAGAGGTGCGAGGTCGTCTGCAGTGCTAGTTCCTGACACAAGAGCAACTGCCTCAGCTCCAGCCATAGCACCAGCCCAACCTGCTCCAGCGTCTACTTTAGCTCCAACTCCAGCATCTAGTTCAGCGTCTACGGAAGCCTTCGTCCTTGGAGTGATCCGGACTCCACCACCACCTGAAGATCAAGCCTAAGCGTCGATCTAGCACTATGCATTTTCTAGGAACTTTTTGGTAACTTGTTGCCAAAGGGGGAGAAAATGTATAGATCATAGGCTTCTAGAGAGAGAGTGTTGCTTTTTTTCTCTCTTGCTTTATTTGGTGGTTTTTAGAACTTTGTTTGCTTTTGAGTGCTTGAGATACTATGTCATTGCTCGTGAGACATTGATGATCATGTGTTTGATCATAAGCTACACTTAATGTTTGCTTAATGCTATTATCTTATCTATCTTATGTGATCATTCACTATTCTTGGTGATGAGTGCATGTATTTCATTCTTATCATTTTAAGCGCTCCACCAAGATGTATGTGACATGGAAGAGTAACCCATGACTCTAACTCTTTGTGCATTTGCAGTCCAGAGCAAATTTTAAATATGCACAAATTTAGGGGGAGCTCTTACTTATCACATACTTCTCAAAGGGATGATATATTTCATGCTTATTATCATTTGTCGAAGCTTTGATCTATATGTTGTCATCAATTACCAAAAAGGGGGAGATTGAAAGTGCAACTATCCCTAGGTGGTTTTGGTAATTCATAACAACATATAGCTCATTGAGCTAATGCTATTCCAAGATGATTATTTCAGGAAAGCTTAATGATTGGCATGGCATGGATGTGAAAGTGGAACCCTCAAAATGCTAAGGACAAAGGATTGGCTCAAGCTCAAAAGCTCAAGACTCTTCATTTTATATTTTAGTGATCCAAGATCACATTGAGTCTTTAGGAAAAGCCAATACTATCAAGGAGGGATGAGGTGTTGCTTAATGAGCCTCTTGCTTCATGTGCTTAGTGATATGCTCCAAAACCCTCAACTACTTTCCCATATCCACATATGACCTAAACCCAAAGCCAAACTTGGTCCTACCGATTCTTTCTATTCGGCGCCACCGAGTTTCACTTGTCATAAGCCACTGCCAAACCCTAGCAATTCGGTTCTACCGATAGGGATCTCGGTCTCACCGAGATGGGATTGCAAACTCTCTGTTTCCCTTTCGTAACTTTTTGGTCTCACCGAAAGAGCGAATCGGTCCCACCAAGATTGCAATGTAAATTCAGTGTTTCCTTTTTGTAACTTTTCGGTCTCACCGAAAGAGCAAATCGGTCCCACCGAGTTTGCCTGACCAACTCTCTGGTTAGCTAATTACCAAATTCGGTCTCACCGAGTCTGTGTAATCGGTCTCACCGAGATTATGTTATGCCCAAACCCTAACCATATTGGTCCTACCGAGTTGCATGTCAGTCCCACCGAAAATCTCTAACGGTCACTAGGTTTACCTTTTCGGTCCGACCGAGTTTGTTGATTCGGTCCCACCGAGATTGGAAAACTGTGTGTAACGGTTGGAATTTGTGTGGAGGCTATATATACCCCTCCACCTCCTCTTCACTCGTGGAGAGAGCCATCAGAACACATACACAATTCCAACTCATATGTTCTGAGAGAGAACCACCTACTCATGTGTTGAGACCAAGATATTCCATTCCTACCATATGAATCTTGATCTCTAGCCTTCCCCAAACTGCTTTCCACTCAAATCTTCTTTCCACAAAATCCAAATCCTATGAGAGAGAGTTGAGTGTTGGGGAGACTATCATTTGAAGCACAAGAGCAAGGAGTTCATTACCTACACACCATTTGTTACTTCTTGGAGAGTGGTGTCTCCTAGATTGGCTAGGTGTCACTTGGGAGCCTCCGACAAGATTGTGGAGTTGAACCAAGGAGTTTGTAAGGGCAAGGAGATCGCCTACTTCGTGAAGATCTACCGCTAGTGAGGCAAGTCCTTTGTGGGCGATGGCCATGGTGGGATAGACAAGGTTGCTTCTTCGTGGACCCTTTGTGGGTGGTTGCTTCTTCGTGGACCCTTTGTGGGTGGAGCCCTCCGTGGACTCGCGCAACCGTTACCCTTCATGGGTGGAGCCCTCCGTGGACTCACGCAACCGTTACCCTTTGTGGGTTGAAGTCTCCATCAACGTGGATGTAGGATAGCACGGCCTATCCGAACCACGGGAAAAACATCCGTGTCTCCAATTGCGTTTGATTTCTCCAAACCCTTCCCTTTACATTCTTGCAAGTTGCATGCTTTACTTTCCGCTGCCAATATACTCTTTGCATGCTTTCTTGAATTGTGTGATGATTGCTTGACTTGTCCTACAATAGCTAAAATCTGCCAAGAACTAAAATTGGGAAAAGGTTAAGTTTTTATTTGGTCAAGTAGTCTAATCACCCCCTCTAGACATACTTTTGATTCTACAAATAGGTTCCTACCTCATCAACTACTTCCCAATACCCACATGTTATCAATCCTACTCATGCAATGTTTGAGGTTGAAACTAATGCATAAAAACTGGGTATGAAAGGAATATGATCAAAGTGTGAACTTGCCTGCAATGTTGATGAAGATGATTCGCATTCGTAACTCTTGATAGATCTACTCGTCTCACTCCGGTCAATATATCGTAAGCAAGCAATAGTAACCACACATAAGCACTCACTCAAAAGGTCAGAAAGATCGAAGAAGACGATACAGAAAACATCAAAACCAAGCAAATAATTCTTGCAGCATAAAACAATTTCTAACAGTACCAAAACTATATGAATTTGGCCTTATCAGAAAGTTTAGGTCAAGAGCTTCGATTTGCAAAAACAATCAACTAAATCGGAGTTATAAAACTCAAGTTATGATCAAAAGAAGTTTGAATATAAATCTGAACAAAATTTGAAAATTGAAAATTTCAAAAAGTTGATGTGACAGGTTCATTGGATAGGTAAAAACAAGACGAAGCTATAGGCATTTGTCTCATCTAATTTGGATGAATGAGTAAAAAGTTATGGCTATTTGAAAAAATCAGGGCCAAGCTGTTTTACGGAAGAAAAATAGTTACGGCTAGGGTCTAATGTATAAATACGTAGACTAATTAATAATCTAATTATTTTATCGTATTAGTCTAGAAATAATAAACTACGGAAGTATAAAGAAAAATACCTTTATAAGACGGAGAAAAGATGACTTTGGAGAGAGGAGACAATTTCTAAAAGTCGCGTCGGAGAGGAGAAAAATATTTTTATCTAGTCAAACCAAAATATTGATTTAACTCGAATCGGATGATTTTTTTTGAGACTCTGGGTTTATATTTATAGGTGAAAAAGAGGTTTAAGGGTCAAAGGTTAGGCAATGTGGGACTAAACGTAGACGAAAATATACGAAAGAGGTGCGCCATGGGCCAAAAGGCCTTTAGGCGGTTCGGCCGGCCGCGCACACCGTAAAATATATTTTTTGAGCAATAGAAAAGAAAAGAAAAACTATGGAAAAAAATATGGGGAAGGAATATGGCCGGCTGGGCCTGGCCCATATAGGATAAGGAAAAAAGAAAAGATGGGGCGTCCACTGGTACTATGATGGGCACGTTGGCGACAGTGAGTTTCAGGCGCGCGCAGTTTTTGTTATTTGTTGTTTTTTTCAAAACGGAAAGCGATAAACTGAAAAACGAAAATAAAACTAAAACTTTATATAGGCATATTATATATCAAAATTTTCATAAAAAGATTTTCTACAAGCTGAACATTTTCCTAGCATTAAATAAAATTCACACAAATTCAGATAATTCAAAGAGTGCTACTGGTCTAATAAAATCCAATAAAAATCATTTTAAAAATACCAAAATTAATTCAAATTTATTTCTCTCCAATTTTCTGATGTAGGGAATCATGTTGCCCTATTTTTTGTATATTTTATTTTTGGAGAAAAATAATTTGAATAAAACCCAAATAACTCCAAATTGAAAATAATTTCAAAAGGATTTTAAATTTTGATCCTTTTAAACTCCCAACTCATATTTCATATAATTTGAAGAAGTCATTTTATCTTCTCTCATAAAAATCATTGAGTTGATTGAAGTTTCTGAATTAAAAATATTTCCAAATGAAATTCAAATCTTTTCAAAACCCTTTTCATTTATTTAAATGGAAGAAGTCATGTCATCTTCTCTCGAGGGTTTTGTATTTGGAAAGAATTTGAATTCTCGAAGATCAAAATGCAAAAGGTGAAAGTTTGGGAAAGTCCTTTTATTCCCTCTCATTTAACTTTCAAAAAGTTTTGAATTTCACTCAATCAATCACACAACAATCAAACAATCAATCTATCTATCTATTTATTATAACACTCCAAAATTTAGAATTTCGGGATGTTACATTGGACCATATAAATTTGACATGCAAGCTCAAGAACAAGGTCAACACAGAAGCAAAAATTTGCAATAAATAAAGCAATTGAACAAAAACTAATTGGACCATTAGAGGAGTCACATACCGAAGAACAATCCCCCAAAGAAGTTTTGCAAATGGAGCTTTAAGCAAGGAGATAAAAAATGGCTGCAAAATGAGCAAGAACACAGGTTTGAGCTAGGGGATGATTTTTTCTGGAGGAAGACAAAGTGGATGGGTGCTAGAATAAGTGGAGGGGGCCCACGTGGGACCCATAAGACAGGGCCGTGCCTAGGGGGGTAGGGCGCGCCCTCCACCCTTGTGTTCCACTGGTGCACCCCCCTGGTGTGTTCTCAGTGCCAGAAATTCTCAAATTTCTATAAAAAATCATACTAAATTTTTAGGGCATTTGGAGAACTTTTATTTTCAGGACATTTTTTATTTCACGGATAATTTAGAAAATAGACAAAAAAAATACTATTTTGCTTTATTTATTCTAAATAAAAGGGAGTAAAAAGTGGGTACAGAAGGTTGTGCTTTCTAAATTCATCCATCTCATGCTCATCAAAAGGAATCCATTAACAAGGTTGATCAAGTCTTATTAACAAACTTCTTCTGAATGACATGAAATTGGAGAATTTTTGAATAACACTAGGTTACCTCAGTGGGGATATGTATGTCCCCAACAATAAGAATATCATATTTCTTTTTGGCAGTAGGAAGAGGGAACTCAAAACCTCCAATAGTAATAGTTGAAATTTTTCCAATAGAATTGATATTACGAACTTGAGGTTGTTTCTTCAGAAAGTGTACCATATGCTCATTACCATTAACATGAAAAGTGACATTCCCTTTATTGCAATCAATAACAACCCCTGCAGAATTCAAAAAGGGTCTACCAAGGATACTCGGCATACTGCCATCCTCGGGAATATCAAGAATAACAAAGTCCGTTAAGATAGTAACATTTGCAACCGTAAGAGGCACATCCTCACAAATACTGATGGGTATAGCAGTTGATTTATCAGCCATTTGCAAAGAAATTTCAGTAGGTCTCAACTTATTCAATTCAATTCTACGATATAAAGAGAAAGGCATAACACTAACACTGGCTCCAAGATCACATAAAGCAGTTTTAACATGGTTTCTTTTAATGGAGCATGGTATAGTTGGTACTCCCGGATCTCTAAGTTTCTTTGGTATTCCACCCTTAAAAGTATAATTAGCAAGTATGGTGAAAATTTCATCTTCCGGTATCTTTCTTTTATTAGTAATAATATCTTTCATATACTTAGCATAAGGAGACATTTTAAGCATATCAATCAAACACATATGCAAAAAGAGAGGTCTAATCATTTCAGCAAAGCACTCAAAATCCTCATCATCCTTTTTATTGGATGGTTTAGGAGGAAAGGGCATGGGTTACTGAACCCATGGTTCTCTTTCTTTACTATGTTTACTAGCAATGAAGTCTCTCTTATCATAGCGTTGATTCTTTGATTGTCGGTTATCAAGATCAACAGAAGGTTCAATCTCTACATCATTACCATTACTAGGTTGAACATCAACATGAACATCATTATTAACATTATCACTAGGTTCATGTTCATTACCAGATTGTGTCTCAGGATCAGAAATAGAAATATCATTGGGATTCTCATGTGTGTCTATAATAGGTTCACTAGAAGCATGCAAAGTCATATCAGTTTTCTTTTTCTTTTTATTACTAGGACTAGGTGCATCAGTATTAACTCTCTGAGAATCTTGCTCAACTCTCTTAGGATGGCCCTTGGGATACAAAGGTTCCTGGGTCATTTTACCACCTCTAGTCATAACCCTAACAATATTATCATTATTCTTACTATTCAACTCATTAAGCAAATCATCTTGTGCCTTAAGTACTTGTTCTACTTGAGTTGTAACCATGCAAGCATGTTTACTAATAAGCTTAAAATTATTAATAGTTCTACTCATTAATCACCCAAGTGGTCAAGCATGTAAGCATTATGTTTCAATTGTCTACCAACATAAGCATTGAAGTTCTCTTGTTTAATAATAAAATTATCAAACTCATCTAAGCATTGACTAGCAGACTTATTATGAGGAATATCACCTTCATCAAATCTATGGAGAGAGTTTACCTCTACTACATGTGTCGGGTTATCAAGACCATGCATTTCTTCAACAGGTGGTAGATTCTTAACATCTTCAGCTTCAATACCTTTTTCTTTCATAGATTTCTTTGCCTCTTGCATATATTTAGGACTGAGAAATAGAATGCCCCTTTTCTTTGGAGTTGGCTTAGGAGTTGGTTCTGGAAGTGTCCAATCATTATCATTACTCAATATATTATTCAATAGCAACTGAGCTTGCTCAACAGTTCTTTCCCTGAAAACACAACCAACACAACTATCTAGGTGGTCTCTGGAAGCATCGGTTAGTCCGTTATAAAAGATATCAAGTGTTTCATTTTTCTTGATAGGATGATCAGGCAAAGCATTAAGTAACTGGAGAAGCCTCCCCCAAGCTTGTGGGAGACTCTCTTCTTCAATTTGCACAAAGTTAAAATATTTCCCGTAAGGCAGCTTATTTCTTATGGGCAGGGAAATATTTTTCAGAGAAGTAGTAAATCATATCCTGGGGACTACGCACACAACCAGGAGCAAGAGAATTAAACCATAACTTAGCATCACCCTTTAATGAGAAAGGAAACAACTTAAGAATATAGTAATAGTGAATTTTGTCCTCATGAGCAAATAGGGTGGCTATATCATTCAATTTAGTGAGATGTGCCACAACTATTTCATATTCATAAGATCGGATTCAACCAAAGTAATTAACTCAGGATCGACAGAGAATTCATAATCCTTATCAGTAACAAAGATAGGTGAAGTAGCAAACATAGGGTCATATTGCATTCTAGCATTCAAAGACTTTTCTTTCAGCTTAGCTAACAGTTTCTTAAGCTCATCTCTATCATTACAAGCAAGAAAGTCTCTAGAAGTTTCCTCATCCATAATATAACCCTCAGGTACAACAGGCAATTCATATCTAGGGGGAGAGTCATAATCTCCTGTTTCAATAATATCATCAGTTTCAGTAATTGCACTCTCTCTAACCCTAGGAAGTTGTTCATCAAGAAATTCACCTAGTGGCACAGTATTATCAAGCAGAGAAGTAGTTTCATCATAAGAATCATGCATAGCAGAAGTGACATCATCAATAACATGCGACATATCAGAATAAATAGCAAGTGTAGGTGTTGTAAGTTTACTCAAAATAGAAGGTGAATCAAGTGCAGAGCTAGATGGCAGTTCCTTACCTCCCCTCGTAGTTGAGGGAAAAATCTTGGTTCTTTGATCTTTAAATTTCATCATAGTGATCAACGGATATAAATCCCAAGAGACTCAGAGAATAGAGCTATGCTCCCCGGCAACAACGCTAGAAAAAGGTCTTGATAACCCATAAGTATAGGGGATCGCAACAGTTTTCGAGGGTAGAGTATTCAACCCAAATTTATTGATTCGACACAAGGGGAGCCAAAGAATATTCTCAGGTATTAGCAGCTGAGTTTCCAATTCAACCACACCTGAAAGACTTAATATCCGAAGCAAAAAATTTAGTAGCAAAGTAGTATGGAAGTAACGGTAACAGTGGAAAAAGTAATAGTAGCAGTTTTGTAGCAATCGTAACAGTGGCAAAGATAAAGTAACTTAGCAAAGATCAATATGAAATGAACTCTTAGGCAATGGATTAATGATGGATAATTATGTCAGATGGCATTCATCATGCAACAGTTATAACATAGGGTGACACAGAACTAGCCCCAATTCATCAATATAATGTAGGCATGTATTCCGAATATAGTCATACATGCTTATGAAAAAGAACCTGCATGACATCTTTTTTCCTACCCTCCCGTGGCAGCAGGGTCCTATTGGAAACTAAGGGATATTAAGGCCTCCTTTTAATAGAGTACCGGACCAAAGCATTAGCACTTAGTGAATACATGAACTCCTCAAACAACGGTCATCACCGGGAAGTGTCCCGACTATTGTCACTCCGGGGTTGCTCGATCATTAAAAGTAGTAGGTGACTATAATTTGCAAGATAGGATGAAGAACACAAATATATTCATGAAGACATAATAGGTTCAGATCTGAAATCATGGCACTCGGGCCCTAGTGATAAGCATTAAGCATAGCAAAGTCATAGCAACATCAATCTTAGAACATAGTGGATACTAGGGATCAAACCCGAACAAAACTAACTCGATTAGATGGTAGATCCCATCCAACTCATCACAGTCCAGCAAGCCTACGATGGGATTACTCACGCATGGTGGTGAGCATCATGAAATTGGTGATGGAGGATGGTTGATGATGACAATGGCGATGATTTCCCCTCTCCGGAGCCTAAAACGGACTCCAGATCTGCCCTCCTGAGGAAGAACAGGAGGTGGCGGCGGCTCCGTATCGTAAAACATGGTGAATCCCTCTTTCTGAGTTTTTTCTCCCCGAACATGAATATATGGAGTTGGAGTTGTGGTCTGTGGGATCCACAAGACCAGAGGGCGCGCCCTCCACCCTTGTGGATAGGGTGTGGGTGCCCTCTGGTTGATTCTTTCGCCAATATTTTTTATTTATTCTAAAAATACTCTGCGTGAAGTTTCAGGTCATTCCGAGAACTTTTATTTCTGCACAAAAATAACACCATGGCAATTCTGCTAAAAACAGCGTCAGTCCGAGTTAGTTCCATTCAAATCATGCAAATTAGAGTCCAAAACACGGGCAAAAGAGTCTGGAAAAGTAGATACGATGGAGACGTATCATACAACTACGCGGCAGCGGAACGACGATGTAGGGGAACTCCATCTCACAGGGACACTGCTTGGACACGGCCTAGACTGCGATGAATGATGTAACTCTGACTCCTGGTATAGCTTCTCCTGAAACTAGCATGACATGCCAGGTGAGTACTTCGAATATACTCGCAAGCTCATGACAAGCAAAGCAGTAACGACAAACAATAACATGATATTTAAGCAAGTTAAATGCAAGACATGACATGCTACTCATGAAGTCTATGTGACCAAAACTCATGGTCCCTCGGACCAGCTTACCATCTTGGTTACCTCATATCCGTATCCATCAGCTTACCACAGTGATCACCTCTTGATCACAAAGGATACAAGACCGATGATCACACAAGATTACCAACCATAGCATGTACCATCAATATAACATTAGTGTGCAGGTTAATTATTTCTGTTGACCCATGGTGTGACCTACTACAAACTGTGTCCATAACCGAGGATGCGGCTATCGATAGATTATACACTCTGCAGAGGTTAGTACACTGTACCCACACCACAAAACCCATGACCTTGCACTCCCTTTCAGGTGGACCAACGACGTTCTGACAAAACCAATCTATTGCATGACACTCTCCCGACCACTCCGACCAACTCCTATTTGGGCTAAGTCATGGGTGGCCCCGGATGCCACTCCGGACATCAAACGTTCACCATCGTGGCAAACAAAAACGGTCCCGAATGGGACGATGGTACCAAACAACTATGGGCACACAAGGCTATGCCTGCCTACCGGGCTAGGTTAGTGCAAGAGCATAACCTTCCCTCGTTGGAGGCACCGGCGAGAGGCATGACAATAGACCGAATAAGGGCCTTCCCATAAAAGCAAATGTGTTTGCATTGGGAAGCTCGATTTGGTGGCACCATGGCTCGATCAACAATAGGTTCAAGTTGGATTATCATCATGTTTAAGTTGAAATAAAAATCACTTGAGTCATAGTATGACATGAAATGCACATGTAATGAATCAACATAATAACGATACTATCATGAACATAAGCATCATAATTAAACACTACTGCATAACTTAACCAAGTAACCACCATTCTTCTGTAAAGCATAGAAAACATAGCATGGAAATAATACTAGCACAAGTTAAATTATTTTAATTAACTAAATGTAATATATGACTTTAAATTCAAGTAAAATCATAGTCATTGCGATATCACCCTTGCAAATGTTTGTGGTGGCTTGCCTTAGTTCAGAGGAGAGTCAAAACTCCTGGTCCTCTTCAAGGCAGTCAGAACCTTCTGAAAATAATTCAAATACCAAAAATAAAATGTCACATAAAGCATTTTATTGCACCAGAAAATATCTACAGGAAGAAAAATCTCAATTTTTGCATACAACAAGAGGAAATCAAGACAAAACTATTGCAAAACAGAATCATCTTATTTGGACTTACGGTTTAGGAGATATTAGTGGTCAAAGTTTAGGTCAAATAGTTAAATTTAAACAGAAAATACAAAATTCCAGAGAGCGCCACGTCGAAGGTGTATTCTTAGAATGCCCTTCCACTTATACCGCTTCAGGACCAAGAGAGAGAGGCCGACAGGTGGGGCCCTCGGGGCAGGTTTAGAAGAGAGAGAGAGAGAGAGAGGGAGAGAGAGAGAGGCAACCTAGGACGGTGTCGCTGTCGATGGTGGTTCTCTGGCGAGGAGGCCACGGCGACCGCCTGCGGGGAGGGTGATGGGCATAGCTCATTGAGACAAGCAAGCACGTACCCGAAGCGTGGGCAGCTGTGGATGGGCATCGGAGTGGTCGTCTCCAGAGGCAGCGAGCAGTGGAGCTCATCAGAGTCAGTGTTCCCGGCGGAGTTTCAACGAACCAAGCATGCCGTCGTGTTCAGGAGGACCTAACGAACACGCCTAGGGAGAGGAATGAGGTCGAGAAGCACCGGAGTAAGTGGATAGCTGTGGGGGATCCGCGACCAACTCTAGCAAGGAACTGCGGCTAGAGGACCACCCGGCCTTGCCGCGGTGTGAAGCTGCTCAATTTGTGCCCAAAGAAGGTGGGTGGGTGGCTAGAATGGCTCGGTGGCTCTATTTATAAAGGAGGGATAGGCAGAGCTAGCGGCCGCCGGAGAGGGTTCTGGAGCGGCGAGAGGCGACGATGGAGGCTCTGGCTCAACGGGATGGCTCACTAGAGCTCATCCAAGTACAGTGGAGGAGTGAGGCCAAGCATAGGACGCGAGGTGGGACGACACGGTCACGCGGGAGCACTGTGCTCTCTACTCTGCCATGTCTGCATCCATGGCGAAGGCTGCCAGCATCGGGAAGCGGTAGATTATAGCTTGGGGAAGAGGATGAGGTTGCAGACGAGCTAGAACAAGCTACGGGGGTGCGTGGCGATCGGATGGGTGGAGGCAAAGGGGTCACGATGCGCAAAGCGCGCCGACTGCCTGTCGAACACTCTATCTCCACGCGGTCATCGCGTGCACTGGTGCAACGCAATCAGCATGTCTAGGGCCTTGTCCTATCATCACTGAGGTTGGGGATGCTCTTGGTTTGCTACCAGGTCGATCAGACAAAGATTGGACATTGGAATAAGTTTCTGGACACAAACTGTTGAAGAAGCTAGTGAAAGATCCACAGAGAGATAAGGGCTGACTTAGTGGCTAAGCTTCAGGTTGGAAGGTAGTCATGCTATAAAAATTTCAGCTCAAATGGATCAAGCAAAAATACACTTCCTTCACAAAGTGCCCTTGCTACCCAGAGAAGAAAATATTTTCTTGAGCCAAAATCCTCCACATGCTGGGATATTTTTGCATAGGAAGGTGAGACATGACCCAAAGAATATTTGGGAATTTATTGTGTTTTTTCTGAGCCATAAAAATGAGGGTTGCTTTAGAGCAGATTGAGAAAATATCTATTTTAGAGGGAAAATGAATATTATGCTAATTAAGAAAACTATCAATGGCATGATCTTGAGAGGGATGAAGTCAAGGGATGTTTTGAGGTGCTAGGATCCACTTGGAAGAAATTCAAAAATAATATTCAAGTGGCAAGTCCAAAAGAGTTGATTAAAAATTCAAATTCAACCCAAATATTCAATAAACCTCAGGAAAAGAAAGTTTTCAAAATCCAGTGTGTCACAGTTCCCCTTTTATGGGCTGCCATAATACCAAGAGTCCTTTTACTGTGTCACAGACCTCACCTCTTCCTGATATAATCGTTTCGTTGTGCGCACATGGGATAGCGCGAATCATTGATCACATCCCTTAAAAACGGGACACAATCTCCATATTGATGGGAGGTTCCAATGGAGAAACCACCTCGAACCGCGAATCGATTTTTCATAATTGGCTAGTGGTTATGGCGGGTCGTGACCTTTTGACAAAAGCTGTCATATGAGGGCACTATTCACACTTGAGCGGCTGGCCTTTGAGGCTAATTAATGTGTACACTTTGGAAATCATGGCATAATCTGGACAATACATGGTCGGGCATGGCCAGGCAACCCTTGAAGGTTCGACTAAGGGTGACTACAGACCTGGCATGAGCACCATGGAAGGAAGGAACTGGTCCACAAAGCCGATGATTCCCTCATATACCTTGGCTTCAAAGACTAGTTCGGGGGCTACAGAGGGTGTCCGGGACTAAGGGGTCCCCGGCCTGCCGGTCTATCTTTCATGGGCCGGACAGGTTCGACGCTCTTGATCGTCGTTGGAAGGCCGAGCTATAGGCGACTCCGTGTTATGGAAGGAAACCTCCGAAGCCTTGGTGTATCCTCCAAGTCGAGATGATGGAGTTGGTGTGTTTAGCCGACCATGTATAACCCTAGGAACCCCTAGTGTCTATATAAACCAAGGCGTTTAGTCCGTAGAGGCGAGAACCATTATCCTACTCATCTAGGGTTTAGTTCATCCGTTCTCATGGTAGACCAACTCTGTAATCATTATACAAACACAACAATACAATCAAGCAGGACGTATGGTTTTACCTCCTCGAGAGGGCCCGAACCTGGGTAAATATTGTCTCCGCATTCCTTGTTACCCACCAATCCAAGATCTACAGCTTGGGACCCCCTACCCGATATCTACCGGTTTTGACACCAATATTCACCTTCCCGCCCTCGAAATGAGAACCATGGTTGCCAATCATGTGAGATTGACTTATCTGATATTTTTCCCTCATTTTTTTGTCAGATGTGTACATTCTTTTTGTAAATGCAATATGTAATTGTTAATTGTTTGTTACTCTAGTATTAGTATAGAACATCACAATTTTCTTCAAACCATCTCAATCTTTTACCATGACATTGTGAGGTCATACCATGTCACGATGCCATGTTTCATGTTTTCCAGAGTTTGTTTACACTGTCAAGAATAAAACTCTATGTTTGTGGTTGAGCATTTTTCACGAAGTTATATCACTGGTACAACGAGCTACTATACAAACGGTTTTTAACCCCTTTCCACGACGACATTTTAAACCATCGCCTAGTGAGTGTGTGCGATAGGGGGGGTCCTTCCCACACGACCCAAAAAACCGTCGGGGATAGGGAGCCATGATGCAGACGCGTTGCCAAATGTAATTGTATGTGATGCAATAACATATCACACACACCACATTCTGGCACACGTGTGGGATTGGTGATCAAACATTTCTAATGATGCAGTGAAACCAAACGGTGTTTCATACCGAACCATTTGGGAAATAGTATCTAAGGCACACGGGCCAACTTATGAACTGTGTGATATATGTGCCCCATCGCACACGAGTTTTCTGCGGAACTTGTCTGCCATGCATGACACCATCGCACACGTTTGGTGAACAATTACCGTCTGTGATAATGTGCTATCACAAACTGTTCAAGAGCCCCTTCGCACATATACACATGCAACAGACCGTTTGTGATTTGTTGTGTATCACCGATGGTTGCGGTATGAGTGACATGTGCTTTCCGTATGGGATCCCACATGTTTCTTGAAAAATTTACGAGTGGGATTGTATTTTACATTGGGCACGGTTTACTATAAGCTCTCGTGTGCGATAATGTGGTATCACAAACGATTCGGGAGCCCCTACACACGTAGAAGTGCTGCAAATCATCTGCGATATGCTATGTATCACCGACAGTTCCGCTACGATGGACATATGCTTTCTGATGTGGATCGCACACACTCATTTAGTTGAACCGTGTGCGCATGAATGGCCAAGTTAAAGCAAAAATATCCCATTTGAATCGGCATGCAAAAAGCAAATTTGCCACAATATGGAATTGAAAAAATAATGTGGATAGGAAGAACATTCATCAGAATTCGTAACAATTGCAATTGAACATATGGTAGCTAAATTCGAATGATTTGTCGACATTATATATTCATTACATAATTAATCATTGTGTATAAAATACGAAGACCTCATCACATGGAAAACAATGGATCCATGCGTATTTTAGCAGCTAACTCTTACTCATTATTTTAGGAGAAGGCATGCTAAAATCTTCATTATCACCAGTGGGCTTGATGTAGTGATTCAGGAAGAAGTTGCTGACAAATCTCCTAACCATCAGCAATTCGCCAGCGGGGAGCGGTTCAGGGGTCCTCGGTTCAAAGATGAGCTATGGTATTTTTAAGATCGGAATGTTCCATATGAGTGGAGTAGAAGATATTAATTAAGATAGACTTACTGGTACTAATTTGCAAGCATCGTCACAACTATCAGCAGATTTGCAGATGGAGATCATGTGTCTACAAACATAGTATCCACAAAGGTTGGTCCCTGCTTGTTGATGAGGACACTGAATTTTTTTGTACAGAATTAGTCATGTATTTGAACAACCTAACCGATGTTAGATGTATTTTTTTTCTTTTGATAGAAATAGAAAGAGGTTTATTTAGAAACTTGAACATTTGACTAGCGTAAGAAAAGGTATTTGCTAACTATTTGATACATTTTTCAAAAATAACGGATTTTGGTGTCTTACGGGAGAAACGATCTCGTGCTGCAGAGGTAGATCCCTCTTGAACGGGTTCCCTGGTTTAGTTTTCCACAATGTGAACACACTGTAAATGAAGATGAATTTTCACAACATCAATTCTTGAACCAAATATGAGTGCAAATTAATTTCAACATCATAGAATTCAATACCTATCCATGAATTGCTGAAGATGCGTCAGATCCCGAGGCTTTATTGACTCTCTGAGAGAATCCATGTAGTAAACTATGTTCTTGTTTGGAACAATGAATACCAAGATCCATTTATTGCTGATTGCCAATTTCATCATCTTCTACACAAAACAAAAATAACAATAGAAAAATGTAGTCTTATGTGGGGATCGAGTTCTAATACTACCTAAGATTGATTCTAACCTATTACTTTGAATCCTAACGTGTGAATCAAATAGAAATTCAAAAATATTTGCATCTTATCTAGACTATGGATTGAATGAAATCACCATCAAAACTTGCGAATGAACCATAGATCGGAGGAGCAACTTATCGAGGATGAAGATGCATGGATCAAACGAATGAAATCTGTGAAGAAATGGAGGATTTGAAGGGTTTTTGTTATGGTTTGATATATATATATATATATATATATATATATATATAGAGAGAGAGAGAGAGAGAGAGAGAGAGAGAGAGGTGAGGCTTGGGCGCTAGGGGAAGGAAGAAGAATACCCCCCTGCGCCATCGGCCTCCATATATGAAATTTTGAACCTGACGACCGCTCATAAGGGCGCAAGCGCCCGTATGGAATGCCGTCTCGTGTTGTTTTCTATGGATCTAGGGTTTGCATACCTAGGACGGGCATTCATACGGACGCACGCATCCATATGGAATGCCATCTTTCGTGCTGAGCTTTGAATATGCGCGATGAAGAGTACCAAAATGGGGGCTTAAACGAGTGCGGGCACCTGTTTTGTAGACCGCATTTTCTCTTGCCCATCCAGTTGAATTCGAGGGCTCAAACGACCCCTCATGCGGGCGTTTTCCCCTGTTTGATACGCAATCGTCTATCCTGGTCTTTTCTGTGATTTCGTTGAGGATTTTATATGACCGCTCATGTGAGCATTCGCGGTCGTATGATACATCGTTGTTTACACTGAACTTGAAAGGATCGATATAGTTGACTAGAGGGGGGTGAATAGGCAACTAACAGTTTTTAGATTTTCTTTACCAATTTAAACTTTGCATCAAAGTAGGTTTTCTAGATATGCAACTACATGAGCAACCTATATGATGCAACAAGAACAAGTACACAAGCAAGCAAGGGATATAACACAAATAAGCTTGCTCAAGTAAAGGCACGAGATAATCAAGAGTGGAGCCGGTGAAGATGAGGATGTGTTACCGAAATTCCTTCCTTTTGAGGGGAAGTACGTCTCCATTGGAGCGGTGTGGAGGCACAATGCTCCCCAAGAAGCCACTATGGCCACCGTATTCTCCTCACGCCCTCACACAATGTGAGATGCCGTGATTCCACTATTGGTGCCCTTGGAGGCGGCGACCGGACCTTTACAAACAAGGTTGAGGCTATCTCCACAACTTAATTGGAGGCTCCCAATGATACCACAAAGCTTCACCACAATGGAATATGGATCCGCGGTGACCTCAACCATCTAGGGTGCTCAATCACCCAAGAGTAACAAGATCCGCAAGGGATGAGTGGGGGAATCAAATTTCTCTTGGTGGAAGTGTAGATCTAGGCCTTCTCAACCAATCCCTAGAGATTCAACAAGTTTGATTGGCTAGGGAGAGAGATCGGGCGAAAATGGAGCTTGGAGCAATAATGGAGCTTGGGGATAGAAGAGATAGTCAACTTGCAGAAGAAGACACCCCTTATATAGTGGAAGAACAAATCCAACCGTTATCCACCAACTCAGCCTGCGTAGCACGGTACTACCGCGCCGGGGACGCGGTACTACCGCAAGGGCACACGATACTACCGCAGGGCCCTGCGGTACTACCGCCCTAGCAGCAAAAACCAGGACAACTGTGACGCCCGGATAATTAAGCTATAGTAACCCTATGCTAATAACGCCACATCACCACGATTACTGTTGTTAAATTCATGTTGGTTCGAATCCGGTCCAAATTCAAATTAAAATTAAAGACAAAAATAAAAGTTTTCAAACATAACATCTAAAATGTTCAAAGTGTGGCAAATAATCTCTGGTTATTTGTCATCTTGAAACCAACCTCTTTTGGATTCCCAGGTGCACTTGGAAATTCATTTAGTGGTCTAGCAGCATTTAAAATTGGCCTTTTCAATTTTTAAAATTGGTTAGACAACTCCTTTTGACCCCAAACTTTTTGTCCCATCTCAACGTTTTGTGTTAGATTTATGTGCCAAGTTTTGTTCCAAACAAAACTCTTTTGGTACAAAAAGAAAATGAAAAATTGAGACAAAAAAAGAAGAATAAGAAAAGGCCACTGTGCACTTGGGCCACTAGTGCACGGTGCCTGAGGCCAAACTTCCCCTCCCTCCTCATCCTCCTGTTCACAAGAGGCGTGCTGGCCGCCCGAGCATCATCCAGGGCGGGGATTGGCCACGCGCCGGCCATCCCATGGCCCTCCCTGAGGGATAAGATCGCCTCCCCACGACCCCGATCAAACCCTAGCTCACCCCCAGATCTTTTCCCCCTACCCCCTCGTTCTGCATCGCCCTCCTCGAGCCCGCTCTCCGCTGCCGCCGCCATGGCCCGTCGCAGCCGCGCCACTGACCTCCCCACACCCCAGGCGTGTCCGCAAGAATCGTCGGGCTCGTCTACGTCGTCGTATGCCAACCGTTGCGGCTGGGATCCACTACATCGATGTCGATGCCCTCTTCTTCCAACTTCGGCCAGCACGAAGCTGACGTCGATTCCCTCACCGTCGCCGCATCCCCGACCACCTCGTGCGGCTCCCCATCTCCACTGCGAGCATGCAGTCTTCTTCCCCATTCTTTCCTCTCGAATCCATCGTTGTATTACAGTTCGTCTCAATCGCCATGGATGCACCGGAGCTTTGCTCCGCCCACTGTCGCCCCCCTGCTGCGTTGCTTCTGCCTGACGATGCTGCTCTTTTCCTGCTTCTCCTCCTCAAGCCCTGCTGCTTGCCACTGCTTCTGCCCCGTCTAGCCACGCCCCACTGCCCATCGAGCTACTGCTGCTCTTGCTGCTTCCCCCGACCGCTATGTGCTCACACACCCACACCCATCGCCCCGGTCGCGTTGTTGCAGCGAACGGCGTCGCCGACTACCGCCCGCACAGGCTAGTGCCCATCCTGCCGCTGTCGTTTTCGACCCCTCCCCCCGCACGCTGCACCACTGCCGCTACCGCCGGCGGCCACCTCTGGCCGCCCTGCTGGCTGCAGGCGCCCCGCCGCCCGCGTGCCCCACTCGCCTTGCTGGCGCGTGCACTCCGCCACTCGCCCCTGCCTCCTGCTCCTGCCGCCCCGCTGATGCCCCACCTACGCCGCCCCCAGCGCCCACGCGTCGTGGCCCTGCGCCCGCCTCCGCCTGCTGCGGCCGGCCGGCGAGCCTCACTAAGGCCACAGCCTCGCCCAGCCGCGCCGGGCTTCTGCCCCGACGGGCGCCCATGCTCGCCCCGCTACGCCCAGCGCCCGAGTGGCTCGGTTGAGCCACTGGCCTATGGGCCCCAGCGCCCAGGCCCGTGTAAAAATAGAGATTTTAAAAATATATATTAAAATAGTTAATTAATTAATTAGTTAATTAATTAACTTAATTAACTAGTTGTTCAATCTGTAATTAGTTAAATGAGCCTATGATAGGGGGGCCCACCCCTTGTTGATCAGTCAAATGTTGACTAGTCAACGGGGACCCTCTGGCCCACCTGTCAGCCTGTGGTACACTTCTGTGTATGCAGCGCTGGTGCACCTAGCATTTAGTCTTTGTTTTCGAATTAACAATAATTTCAGAATATTGCTAAAACTTTAATAATTCATAGAAAATAATCCGTAACTCGGATGAAAAAGTTTTATACATGAAGGTTGTTCAGAACGACGAGACGAATCGAAATACGCGGTTCATTCGTATGTCACACATCCCTAGCATAGCGAACATGCAACCTTCCCCCTTCGGTTCGTATGTCCGAAAATGCCTAACTCAGGGAAAACATTCCCGGATGTTCTCCCCCTTCGCCGGTATCGTGTAGCACCGCGTTAGATCATGTCTAACTCTGCCTGTTGTCCTGTTATGCACTTGCTTGCTTTGTATTTACTGTTTCTTCCCCCTCTTCCCTCCGGTAGACCCCGAGACTGATGATGCCGATGTGATCGACTACGTCACCGACGACCCCTCCTTCTCGTCTGAGCAACCAGGCAAGCCCCCCCTTGATCAACCCGATATCGCCTATTCTTCTCTATATTGCTTGCATTAGAGTAGTGTAGCATGATACTGCTTTCCATTAATCCTATCTGATGCATAGCCTGTCCTTGCTACTACTGTTGTTACCTTTACCTGCAATCCTAAATGCTTAGTATAGGATGCTAGTTTATCATCAGTGGCCCTATATTTTTGTCCGTCTGCCATGCTATACTATCGGGCCATGATCACTTGGGAGGTGATCACGGGTATGTACTTATATACATAATACATGATACATGGTGGTGACTAAAGTCGGGTCGGCTCGTAGAGTACCCACAAGAGATCCGATGTGGGGGCTGAAGGGGCAGGTGGCTCCATCCAGGTAGTGGTGGGCCTGAGTTCCTGACGGCCCTCGACTGTTACTTTGTGGCGGAGCGACAGGGCAGGTTGAGACCACCTAGGAGAGAGGTGGGCCTGGCCCTGGTCGGCGTTCGCGGATACTTCAATTAACACGCTTAACGAGATCTTCGTATTTGATCTGAGTCTAGCCACTGGCCTATACGCACTAACCAACTAGGCGGGAATAGTTATGGGCACTTGACGTCATGGTATCAGCCGAAGCCTTCGTGACGTCAGCGACTGAGCGAGACGCGTCGGATTGGACCGTAAGCCTGCTCTTGTATTAATGGGGCTAGGTCTGCTTTCGGCCGCCCACGCAACGTGCAGGTGTGCAATGGGCGATGGGCCCAGACCCCTGCGCCATAGGATTTAGACTGGCGTGCTGACCTCTCTGTTGTGCCTAGGTAGGGCTGCGACGTACTGATCTTCCGAGGCCGGACATAACCCAGAAAAGTGTGTCCAGCCAAAGGGGATCGAGCGTGTTGGGAAATATGGTGCACCCCTACAGGGAGTTTATCTATTCTAATAGTCGTGTCCCTCGGTAAAAGGATGACCCAGAGTTGTACGTTGACCTTATGACAACTAGAACCGGATATTAAATAAAACACACCCTTCCAAGTGCCTAATACAACCTTGTGATCGCTCTCTAATAGGGCGATGATGGGAGGATCGCCGGGTAGGATTATGCTATGCGATGATACTTGGTGAACTTACCATCTACTCTCTTCTACATGCTGCAAGATGGAGGCTGCCAGAAGCGTAATCTGCAACAGGATTAGCTATCCCCCTCTTATTCTGGCATTCTACAGTTCAGTCCACCAATATTGGCCCTTTACACTGATACTCATGCATATGTAGTGTAGATCCTGGCTTACGAGTACTTTGGATGAGTACTCACGGTTGCTTTTCTCCCTCTTTCCCCCCTTTCCATTCTACCTGGTTGTCGCAACCAGATGTTGGAGCCCAGGAGCCAGACGCCACCGTCGATGACGGCTCCTACTGCACCGGAGGTGCCTACTACTATGTGCAGGCCGCTGATGATGACCAGGAGTAGTTTAGGAGGATCCCAGGCAGGAGGCCTCGCCTTTTCGATCGTTGCTACTTTTGTGCTAGCCTTCTTAAGGCAAACTTGTTTAACCTATGTCTGTACTCAGATATACTGCTTCCGCTGACTCTTGTGTCTTCGAGCATTTCTATTCGAGCCTTCGAGGCCCCTGGCTTGTAATATAAAGCTTGTATTATTTTAATTTGTGTCTAGAGTTGTGTTGTGATATCTTCCCATGAGTCCTTGATCTTGATCGTACACATTTGCGCGTATGATTAGTGTACGGCCAAATTGGGGGCGTCACAAGTTGGTATCAGAGCCGACTGCCTGTAGGAATCCCCTTCCACACTCCTTGGCCGAAGTCGAGTCTAGACATTACAAAACTTTTACTAACATGGCTGTGTGTCTTACGGGCCCACGTCGCCATTTGGGTGGTATTAGTATCTTTTATTCCTCGTCTATACTCACGGACTCTGATCTCTCTTCTATTCGGGTTAAAAGATTTTGCTAACTCTAACTCTAGGTTCTCGTAATTACTTCCTTCCGGAGAGCACCTTATTACCGATGATCGTCTGTTGCACTAGAAGATTCCTAAGATACTCTACGATGTTCTCTCGATACTTTGTGCCACCGCTTTTGCAATTCCCTTTCATCGATAAAACCCCTATGGATAACCATGTACACTTGTCATTCCTACAATCATTCCCCATTGATCTTGGTGTTACAAGATGCCTCAAAATTCTCTCTATTGTTCTGAAAATCCTTTTGAGATACTGCCTTGCAGTTCTTTGCCACATGATTACCCCTACGGATAATTCATCGCTCTTATCGAGTATCCGCTCATCCGCAGTTGTTCATGTGTTTCACAAAATTCTTCGAAATACTATCCGATCTTTCGAGAATCCTCTGTAGCCTATGTGTCTTGAAATGCTTGTCTGCCTGCATTATGGTTAATTCTAAATGACTAGCAATATTCATGGATGTCCTTTGCCTTTATCATCTTGGGTCCCTTGATTCAATATGTTGCGAATGTTGCAATCCTTAATCAGATCCTAGAATTCATCCTTTCAGCTCAGACGTCATTTTAAACATGAGTTGGATCTCGACCAATCAAATTGCCATCGATTGTACCCCTAAGGCTATTCAACTTATCCATCCCTAATCAGAGCATTGCTTCTGATCCCTTATCTTGGAATTCATAATTCCTTTGCATTTGAGCTTTTAGTTAGTCAGTTGTTTCTATAATCTGACCTCCTTGCATTCTTTCTTCCTCTGGTTGAGTACCGATGCTCACATCAGATCCCTTGTGGACCACCAGAACCTTTGTCGGATTTTATCCGACCATGTCCTTCATATTGAATAACCTTGTGAGCCTTTCCATGGGTATGTAATGCCTTTGGTACATTATATCTTCTACTTTGTGAACCATGCCATACTTTCGAACTTGTATTATTTACTCCGAAGTTTGTGGTATATGTTCCTAAGATGCCCCGATGGGTTGAACCTATGCCTTCCTTAATATGTGTGAACTCGAAAGTTTTCACGAGTCATACTCTTCTGGTATTTTGCCAGATAAAATTTCAACACTGCAACTTCATCAAACGCGAGAAGTGAATGAAAGGTTATGCATTGGAGAAGTGGGAGTCGACCTTGAACTTGTGTTCATGCCCATGGACACGATGTAGATCCTATCATGGAAACTTCTTGTGATAATAACTATTTCCTTGATATAAGTTCATCTAGTATCCATGTTTGGTCCTTTGCAACTGTGGTTCCAACCATGATTGTTCTACTTTGATTCAATTTCTCAAACAAGATGAAGTACTTGTCTTCTGCAGATCATTTCACGTGTCCACCATCTACTCTGCTCTACCGTCGAGTATTACACTCTGGTATCTCGAGAATATCACCGAACTACATAACTTCTTGTGATTTCTTCATCAACTATTATTTCTCGCTGTCGGTGTCAAAACCGGTGGATCTCGGATAGGGGGTCCCGAACTGTGCGTCTAAGGCGGATGGTAACAGGAGGTAGGGGACACGATGTTTTACCCAGGTTCGGGCCCTCTTGATGGAGGTAAAACCCTACGTCCTCCTTGATTTATTCTTGATGATATGAGTGTTACAAGAGTTGATCTACCACGAGATCGGAGAGGCTAAACCCTAGAAGCTAGCCTATGGTATGATTGTATGTTGTCCTACGGACTAAAACCCTCTGGTTTATATAGACACCAGAGGGGGCTAGGGTTACACAAGGTCGGTTAAAAAGGAGGAGATATACATATCCGTATTGCCTAGCTTGCCTTCCACGCCAAGTAGAGTCCCATCCGGACACGAGACGAAGTCTTCAATCTTGTATCTTCATAGTCCAACAGTCCGGCCAAAGGATATAGTCCGGCCGTCCGGAGACCCCCTAATCCAAGACTCCCTCAGTAGCCCCTGAACCAGGCTTCAATGACGATGAGTCCGGCGTGCAGTATTGTCTTCGGCATTGCAAGGCGGGTTCCTCCTCCAAATACACCACGGAAGAATTTGAATACAAGGATAGTGTCCGACCCTGCAAAATAAGTTCCACATACCACCATAGAGAGAATAATATTTCCACAAATCTAATCAGCTGACACGTTTTGGCAACATGACATTATGCCATAGCCCGGTGATTATTCGAACTGTTTCCTTTAACTAGCCCCGCACATAACGGGAGGCAGTTTCTTGACACGTCTTGTCAAAGCAGAGATCGTGTCCCCCTTATTACGGGATTCCCATCAATACGGGCGTGGGTAACCCAACCGCGCCATCAATTACGGCGCTTGAGGGATAAGCGAGTTTTACCAGGCTAGTGGGGGCGCATAGTTTCGGCCGCCCTTATAAAGGGACAAGGCTTAACCTTTTTCTACCCACGCCTTCTTCCTCCTTGCTCATCCATTCTCGCACACTCGAGCTCCAACGCCCAAGTCCACATCCTTCCCCTCAACCTTCTCCAATCATGTCCGGAGCGGGAGGCAAATGTATGGCTTCCTCCGTTACGGAGGGACACATCAAGAAGCTGCGCGGAGCCGGATACTTAGCCGCGAATATCGCACATCGGCTGCCCGCTGCGGGACAGATAGTTCCTACCCCTGAACCTCACGAGAGGGTAGTTTTCCTCCACCACTTCCTCCGCGGACTGGGGTTTCCCCTCCATCCATTCGTCTGCGGTCTCATGTTCTACTATGGGCTGGACTTCCATGATCTGGCCCCGAACTTCATCCTCAACATTTTGGCATTCATCGTCATGTGTGAGGCTTTCCTCCGCATCCAGCCCCACTTCGACCTGTGGTTAAAGACCTTCAATATCAAGCCGAAGGTGGTGGGAGGCCAACAAGCAGAATGCGGTGGAGCCGTGGTGGGAAAGATGCCCAATGTTATATGGCTTGAAGGCTCCTTCGTGGACACCATAAAGGGGTGGCAATCGGCGTGGTTCTACATCACCGAGCCACGCGACACCAACTGGGTGGCTGCCCCCGAGTTTCGATCCGGAATCCCCACGCGGCTCACCTCCTGGAAAGAGAAGGGCCTGTCCTGGGGTTCATTGGTGGAGCTGGACGGACTCCAGAAATGTATCTGGAATATGGCAGGCAAGAAGCTCAAGCTTGTCAACATAGTCCAGGTCATGCTCATCCGCCGGATCCTCCCATGTCAACAACGGGATTTCAACTTGTGGGAGTTCGACCCGGCCCAGCACCAGACTCTGAGCGAGCTCTTCGACACGACGCATAAGGACGTCTGGAGGGTGCTGTTCAAGGGCGCCGAGGTCCCTCCCTCTCTCACCGAGGACCGTGGGCTAAGCGCAAAGCGCCTAGCGCATTCGGTGTGTTCTATACGTCTGGTAGGATATTTATTTCCCCTAGGTTAACCATGTGCGCGGTCTGAGCTCCATGCTTTTGACAGGACTGGGTGGAGACGTCGGGGCAGATTAACTGTCCGACCCCTCTGCCCGAAGACATTGCGGACGCTCTCCTGACGTAGGTGCTGACTCCGGCTCCTTACAAGGTGCCAGAGAAGACCAAGAAGGCCAAGGGAACCCGAAAGAGTTCCCGATGCCAGGTGTTATCAGACTCATCGTCCGATAACTCCATGACGCACTCCTCCCCCGAAGACGAGGAGGAAGATGAAGATGCTCCCCCTCCAGTCGGGGGAGACAAGAAAAGGAAGGCCGCCCCAACCGGGGGGGGGGGGGCGACAGGTCCAAGAAGGAAAGGACTCTCCTTCCGGACTACTCCACCACCGCCGCCGAAGGTGAAGACGAGTGGCTGCTCAGGGCCAAGCCCCTGGTGAAGTCATAAGTATTCGGATGCCAGAGTAACTCATAGCATACCTTTGTCGCACTGCTTCTCCTAATGCCGAATTATGATTATGCAGACCGCCACGAGCCCGTATCGACGTATCTTCGTCGGACGGCTCCCTGGGCTCGTCGGATATGGATAGCGATCCACTTCCGATCGCCACCTCCCCTTGCCCTACGGACAACGCCGAGGTATTGTCTCAAGAGGCACCAGGTCGAGGGGAGACAGTCTCGGAGGCGCCTCAAGGCGACCTTCCAGATTCCGGGAGCAGAGGGAGCAAGGCTCCCGAGGGCCCCGAGTTCGGCCCTCATCCGAACACCGCGCCGGAACCTCCAGTGGTTCCGAACTCAGGCAGGCGGCCTCCTTCCAAAAGGGGCAAGACGCCTGTGCCGGTGACCTCTATCCATCCAGAGGCACCGGACAGTCTGCTGGGAGAGCTTCACAGCACTTCCATCGATGAAGAGCACCGCACTATTATGAGTGCGGTGATCCAGAAGGTTCAGTCCGTCAAGAGCAGACTGATTGAAGCATGTGCCAGCCTTCTAACAGGCTTTGAGGTAAGTATTTGAAATATAGGAAAAATATTACCACATAGACAGTAGCCCCTGATGCTCTGTTCGGTGTTCACAAAGAAAAGCCGAACAGAGGATCAAACAATATCGCAGGAGTCTAATATAAATATGTCTATATGCATATGCAGGCTTCGCTGCTGGCCTCTACCGCACTGACTGCGGAGGTCGCCGCACTGAAGCAGGACCTCAAAGGGTCCAAGGAAGAGCTCGGCCTTGCCAAGAGGCAGTTCGAGGAGAACAAAGGTAAGTAATACCTAGTCTATGGATATATAAAAAAGAATGCGATTGCGAAATGACAGGATCATCGTAAATTTGCCAGGGGCCATGACCGAGGTGGCGACCCTGAAGCAAGCGCTATCCGAGGCCGAAAACAAAGCGGCCAAGGAGTGCACCGAGCGGGAAAGGCAGGAGGCACGGGTGGGCAAGGTGCAGCAAGAGCTCCACGCTCTCGTGACGAAGCACGAGGAGTTGGAGCTTGACTTGAAGACGCGAGAGTCCGAGCTTGCCGCGGACCTCGAGAGCGCAAAGAATGCCAAGGCCGAAGCCCAAAAGGCCCTCTAGGAGATTGATGCGATGAAGAAGATAGCAGTGGGTAAGGCATTCTATATGCAAAGCAAGCATGTGAAAGTAAATTACTTGTTACTTACCCGAATCCAGAGCTCTCCAGGAGCATTCACAGATTTGCCCCGCAGCGTGTCGGATGCCGCACAGTTTTACCAGGCCGAGGAGGGAAGCTCAACGGAGAAGATGTTCTGGTCTCAATATACTAGGACCGAACACCCGATGCCTCTGAGCGACCAGCTGAAACAACTGGTCGAGCTGCACAAGGCGGCCGAACAGGCCATGAAGGGCTTTATAGTCCGGATGTGGCCTGGCGACGCCCTTCCCAGCAGCTACTTCGGCCTAGTGAGGCGGCTTGTGGATGCCTGCCCATGGCTAGAAGTCATCAAGCGGTCCGTCTGCATCAAAGGTGCACGCCGGGCTTTCACCCGTGTGAAGGTGCAATGGGCCAAGATGGACGCCGTGAAGCTGGTGAAGGAAGGGCCGCCGCAGGGCAAGGAGCATCGCCACCCCGAGATGTACTATGAGGGTGTCCTGAAGGGTGCCCGTCTCGTAGCGGACGAGTGTACGAAAGATGTAATATTTGAGTAAACTTGCTCGTGTGATCCTGTATCATGAAAACTTGTTCATATGCGCTATGCAACGCATGTCTGAATTTAAAATATTACCTTCTGTTTGGCTGTTTATCAAATCTGAGAGATGGCTAGTCGTCGGCTTCTGCCCCCACGCCACGAGTGCTGGGGTGTTTGGGATAAACCTGAGCACTCTTGTTCCCATTGTTGGGTCCTTCGAGGGAGGTGCTTAGCACAACGAACAAGGCAATCAGACCATAATGCGTTATCACTCTCACTTAGCCATAGAATTCTATAATTTTAAATTTCGGCGAAGCCCCTAGTATTCGGAAGGCCGAATTTGGGGCGCGATACACGCCTTAAGCCGGACAGGGCCGACTCCTCACTCTAAGCGTCATAAGTCTTTAGGGACTTGAAACCTCTCGAACAGCGACCAGTCTTTCGCCTTACCATGACAGTCAGTTTTAGCTTTCTCTACTGAGGTGCTTAGCCCAGCAGAACCGGGGCACAATCGCAGTAGTTCTCCCAGTGCTACCTTAGCCGATATAGCAGAACGTAAGGTACCAAAACATGGGAGCCGGGCAAACCCAACTATTAACCCAAGACATGATTCGGAGCTGATGCATATAATGCTATAAGTTCAGGGTGCCGCACTGTCGAAAGTGTTCGGACTTCTCACGCCGTATTATGGGGTATGCTTAAGCCCCTAGCGTATTGGCTGTACCAGAGTGTACAGGTGCTAGATATCATGAATGAACATATACATAAAAAGGAAGATTGCAATAATAGTCTTAATGCTATGCATTGTTTATTCAAAAAGGTGTGTTAAAGCAGAATGATACAAGTAGTGCGATAAGCAAAAAGTAGGACTGTTTGACATGTCCCTTCCAAGGGCAAGCTGAGGAATAGTATTAAAGCAAATATTTCACTCGTTATCGTAATCCACCTAGGAGTTCCGTGGTATGACATAGCTTTCTGCCTCCTTGGTTGCTGCATCATGTGTTCGGCAATCATGCTCCCGGTAAGGGTTTCCAGAGATTAAAGTCCTGAAAGAGAAAAATAACAGAGCGGGAAGCCCCTAGTGCGGTTTAAGCCGCGACTTGGGGCGTGCCGCAGTCGTGCCCCCTCCCCGCCTGTGCCCATGGTATTTTTAATGCGTAATATGTACACGTGGCACGGATTTTGCCATTTGGCTGGGACCGGGGTGGGGGCCGCATTGCTATGCGAGCTCGGAACGTGCCAGGTGGTCTTGTTGCCAATTACTCCGGGCGCGCTTGAAGGTGTCTGGGTCCTTAATCGCCGAACTAGTGGATTGCCTTAAGAGGCTGCTTTGTGCTTCTGCTACGAGGGCCTCAGTGTGCTCCTCCGTGCAGAGAGAGCGCTCTGTGTTTCCATTGACTGTGATGACCCCCCGAGGTCCTGGCATTTTGAGCTTGAGATATGCATAATGCGGTACCGCATTGAATCTTGCGAATGCGGTTCGCCCGAGCAGTGCATGGTAGCCACTGCGGAACGGGACTATGTCGAAGATTAACTCTTCGCTTCGGAAGTTATCCGGGGATCCGAAGACCACTTCCAGTGTGACTGAGCCTGTGCAATGGGCCTCTACACCTGGTATGACGCCTTTAAAGGTCATTTTTGTGGGTTTGATCCTTGAGGGGTCGATACCCATTTTGCGCACTGTGTCTTGATAAATCAGGTTCAGGCTGCTGCCGCCATCCATAAGGACTCGAGTGAGGTGAAATCCGTCAATGATTGGGTCTAGGACCAATGCGGTGAATCCGCCATGACGGATACTAGTGGGGTGGTCCCTGCGGTCGAAGGTGATTGGACAGGAAGACCATGGGTTGAACTTTGGGGCGACTGGCTCCAACACATATATGTCCCTGAGCGCATGCTTCCGCTCCCTCTTGGGGATGTGGGTTGCGTATATCATGTTCGCCATCCGCACTTGAGGGGGGAACCTCTTCTGTCCTCTGGTGTTCGGCTGCCAGCGCTCCTCCTCGTCATCGCTATGTGACCCCTTATCTTTATTTTCGGCATTTAACTTGCCGGCTTGCTTGAACACCCAACAATCCCTGTTGGTGTGGTTGGCTGGCTTGTCGGGGGTGCCGTGTATTTGGCACGAGCGATCGAGTATACGGTCCAAGCTGGACGGGCCCGGAGTGCTTCTTTTGAATGGCTTTTTCCGCTGACCGGGTTTAGAGCCTTTGAATCCGGCATTGACTGCCGTATCCTCGGTATTGTCGCTGTTAATGCGGCGCATATGCTTGTTGAGACGTGACCTGCCATTGCCGTCCTTGGTATCCGAAGTACCATGGTTCTTTGATATGTTATTACTGCGAGCCAGCCAGCTGTCTTCTCCCGCACAAAAGCGGGTCATGAGTGTCGTGAGGGCTGCCATAGATTTCGGCTTTTCCTGACCAAGGTGCCGGGCTAGCCACTCGTCGCAGATGTTGTGCTTGAAAGCTGCTAGGGCCTCTGCATCTGGACAGTCGACGATTTGATTTTTCTTTGTTAGGAACCGTGTCCAGAATTGCCTGGACGATTCCTCTGGCTACTGAATTATGTGGCTCAAGTCATCGGCATCTGGTGGTCGCACGTAAGTGCCCTGAAAGTTGTCGAGGAATGCGGCTTCTAGATCTTCCCAACAGCCAATGGACTCTGCTGGCAAGCTGTTGAGCCAATGCTGAGCTAGTCCTTTGAGTTTGAGTGGGAGGTATTTGATGGCGTTTAGGTCATCACCGCGGGCCATGTGGATGTGCAGGAGGAAATCCTCGATCCATACCGCAGGATCTGTTGTGCCGTCATATGATTCTATATTTACAGGTTTGAAACCCTCTGGGATTTGATGATCCATTACTTCATCTGTGAAGCATAAGGGGTGTGCGGCGCCTCTGTACTGGGCTATGTCGCAATGCAGCTCGAATGAGTCTTGCCCGTTGTGTTCGGCCCGGCCGGACTTACTTTTACTGTATCCGGCGTGACGATTATCGTCTCGCATAGTGGCGCGCCCTCGTGATCCGTAGATCGATCTTGCATGTTTTTCTTTGTCCTCCAGTACGTCTCGCAGGTCTGGCGTATTTTCCCATGCCTTTTTATTTGAATGACGTCGGAGTGCGGGCTGAGCTTTTGGCTGGAATGTCTCTTTGTCGCGGCCATGAGGTGGCCGATTAGCCGCATCATACGCCGAGGATGTAGGTTTCGGTGCTTCCTCCTCCAGTCGGGGTAGCAACCTGCACTTTGGGTAACTCTTGGAGGGGCGTTCGAGTTTATATTCCTCGGCCGCCAGGACTTCAGTCCATCTGTCAGCTAGCAAATCTTGATCAGCTTGAAGCTGCTGCTGCTTTTTCTTAAGGCTATTTGCCGTGGCTATAAGCCGGCGCTTGAAGTGCTCTTGTTCGACGGGATCCTCTGGCATGACAAATTCGTCATCGCCGAGGCTTGCCTCGTCTTCGGAGGGAGGCATGTAATTATCATCCGCCGCCTCTCCATCTGCCGCTCTCTCAGGAGGGCTGGCTCTTCCATCCTCCTGCTCTAAATCTTGCTGGAGGGGATTGTTGTTGTCTTCGGCACTGTCTGGAGTGCTATTATCTCCGGTGCCGGTATCACCACTTTTGCCTTGGCGGAACTTAGAGCGGCGCCGCTGACGCCGGCGCTTGGGTTGCTTCTTGGAGGGGTCATCCTCCGTTGTCTCGTCGCCATTGCCTTCTTTGGGTGTGTCCACCATGTATATATCGTATGATGAGGTGGCTGTCCAGTGCCCTGTGGGCAGTGGTTCCTCTTCGTCTCTCGCATCGTCTTCCATACCATCGATGTCTTCGGAGTCGAAGTCGAGCATGTCGGTTAAGTCGTCGACAGTGGCTACTAAGTGGGTGGTGGGTGGGCGGCGAATTTCTTCGTCATCTGCATCCCAATCCTGCCGGACGTAGTTCGGCCAGGACTCTCCTGACAGGGAGAGAGACCTTAATGAGTTCAGTATGTCGCCAAAGGGCGAGTGCTGAAAAATATCCGCGGAGGTAAACTCCATGGTCGTCTCCCAATCGAATTCGACAGGAATGGGCGCAGGCGGTTCGGAGTCCGTGGCCGAAGAAGGATCCAGCAGTTTAGCAACACAGCTCTCGTGAAGGGTAAGGTCGATAATCGGCTCGATCGCCGCAAAGGATACACCCTCCATGGCGGGGTCTATCCACCCGTTCATGGATGGCGCAACTGGCTCCGAATTGAGGGTCGGAGCGGCTGCCGGTGCGATCTCCTGAACACTGTCCGACGGTAGAGCTAAATCGTACCCATCGTGATCGCGTGGCGCACAAGGCAGGGGCTCGAATCCATCGAAGATAAAGTCTCCGTGGATATCGGCTGTGTAGTTTAAGCTTCCAAACCTGACCTGATGGCCAGGGGCATAACTTTCGATCTGCTCCAGATGGCCAAGCGAGTTGGCCCGCAGTGCAAAGCCGCCGAACACGAATATCTGTCCGGGGAGAAAAGTCTCACCCTGGACTGCATCACTATCAATGATCGTAGGAGCCATCAAGCCTAATGGCGACGACACAGAGGAACTCTCAATGAAAGCACCAATGTAGGTGTCAAAACCGGCGGATCTCAGGTAGGGGGTCCCGAACTGTGCGTCTAAGGCGGATGGTAACAGGAGGCAGGTGACACGATGTTTTACCCAGGTTCGGGCCCTCTTGATGGAGGTAAAACCCTACGTCCTGCTTTATTTATTCTTGATGATATGAGTATTACAAGAGTTGATCTACCACGAGATCAGAGAGGCTAAACCCTAGAAGCTAGCCTATGGTATGATTGTATGTTGTCCTACGGACTAAAACCCTCCGGTTTATATAGACACTAGAGGGGGCTAGGGTTACACAAGGTCGGTTACAAAGGAGGAGATATACATGTCTGTATTGCCTAGCTTGCCTTCCACGCCAAGTAGAGTCCCATCCGGACACGAGACGAAGTCTTCAATCTTATATCTTCATAGTCCAACAGTCCGACCAAAGGGTATAATCCGGCCGTCCGGAGACCCCCTAATCCAGGACTCCCTCACTCGCTGATTCCAATTTTCTCCCAGTTTTGAGTTGTTTGTTCCCCGAAACACCGATAACTGAATTGAGTCCGCTCTACGGATCAACTACTCTTTGTAATCCTTATTACCCGCGAGTTGTACTCGCTGATGTCATTCCCAGCTGATTGGCTACATCATCTTAGCCATGTTAAAGCTTAAACTGTTCTACCTGGTCCTTATTCCCAGAGCACAACTTTCGATGATGAGCTAAGCTTACGACAATTTTCCTTGTCTAATCATTTCACCTCAAACAACAAGCTTGATTTTGAGTTTGTGTCATATCTGTGGTTCCAATAACCTTTGGATTCATCATTCCTTTGACTTGATGTCATCGCTGATAGATTACATCTTCATGAAATCTCTCGACAATTGTGTCGTGATCATCATCAACAATTTGAGCTCTTCCAGAATATCAATCAAATTTTTATGGGGATTACCATCCTTTCCCCTCGATGATTTGTATTAATATCAACAACATTCTTGCATTCCCTCCAACACAAAACTTGTTCTTGTTTTGTGTTGTACCTTGAGTTCCTTGCCATCCAGCTTATGTTGTGTTCTACCTTGGAGTATTACCATCTTTGATGTCAAGGATGTTGTGAGAATTGCTCCACCCATCATTTCTTGATATAAGTGATACTTGTCACCATCACCATTCTTTCTTGGTCACAATGTTGATTCTAACTGGAATACCTACAAGTGAATGGTGTTGCTTGGATTCTGTACTCCTAGCATATTGCTTTGGACTTAATGGTCAACAGTTCATTCTTAGACTATTGGATAATGAATCACCATTCTAACATTGATTGTGCTACCTAAGCCCATATGTCGGGTGCACCTTTCAACCATTGTTTAATTGTGTATGATTTCCTCGAGCATACATCATTATATCATTTGATGTGACTAATGTTATCTCCTTGTTCACATAATTGTGGAAACCCATCTTTTGGAAGTCTAGATGAATTGTCGTTGAGTTCATCAGCTACCTCCTTACCCCTTCATTGGTTCAATGATGAGCTCTTGTTTCGGAACTCGCTTCCATAGTACATTTCTCGAGAATCTTACAATGTCGTCTCTTCAATTTGTTTTGCACCTTTTCTTCTTCAGGCATCCTGTGTCTGAGGTATCCCGGCACCAATTAGATCTGAATCTCAGTCAGATATGATGGTTGGAATATATTTCCATGAGTTATAACATTGGTCTTTATATGACTGGTAAGGTGGTGTCATTCCTAGCACACCTGGCCGGAGGACCTATTGTTATAGTTTCCTTTTCAACAAGGTTATCCATTCTCCCCTGAAGAAATTGTAAGACTTATTCTACAAATTGTTCCTGATGGATCCTTTATGTATCCAAAGTCCGACCTTTGCTTGAAGACCATGTCAATGCTATCTCGAAGCATGTCTGTGGTACTCTGATCTTCCATATGAACATTTGAAGCCCAATACTAAATGTTTCCTGCTCAATTATCCAAACACCGTTGTATGGGTAATGTCATGAAATTTCTCTCCCCTTACCTAAAGAGTTTTCTACATTATATCATGTCATGGACATCATGCTTTGCTTGTCCTTCGGAAGGATATACCCCCTGAATTATGTGTTTAAACACATTTTTCCTTTCCATTGTTCTGTTTAATCTGATAATCACATATTCCTTTCCATTGGTTTGTCTAAACCTTCTTGAGGTTTATATGATCTGAGCAGTAATAAGTCACAGCTTTTGTAAGCACCTCGGTGTACAACTCTGTCAGTAAGAACTTGTTACTACTGTTGATGACATTCTAGTAACCACCGATGGATAAGAACTTTGCCTATTGGTCCACCTCGTTCAACGAGCAGGAAATGGTTCTCTTCGTCCCTCACCCTTGGTACCGATGTTTGTGCCGACATAACTGACAGGCTAACCTCTGACTTGCCTTGCTTACATGATCGTGCAAGATGTCAACACCCCTTTTACCTTCAACCCACATGGTGGGCCCATAACCCACAGGTCCTAGGATCGAAACGTGACTCTCCTGTACACCCTGTTGCCAACATTATTCCTAGAGCTTGACTTCGTATGTAGTTCACGGGCCACCTGCCTAGTGATCTATTCTGGTATCAGACGCAATACTTATTCCCATTGCTCTGAGTCCCTTTCACCTTCTGATTAGGCATCGAACGATGGCCCACCTACTTGAAACTTCTTATTGTACCTGCTTACTTGTTCTCGATATTTTCTTAAGTTTCAACTCAAGAGTTACTTTCTGCCACATTCCCTGAGTTATACGTCGGATAGCAACCTTGTAGAGTTTCATTCTTCTGAAGCTACCCCTTATCCTTTTCGTAAGTACGATGGAGTTCCCGAAGAAAGGATGTCGACTTCATCATGATGACCTTAGGCTGAAGTATGAAAACATCAACGTTATGGATCGACCACTTCGAGGAGAGCAACTAAGACCGAAAACACTCGCTAGAATTTCGTAACTAGAACCTCCCCCCCTTACGCCTCTTAAATCTCGGGACGAGATTTCTTCTAGTGGAGGAGAATTGTGACGCCCGGATAATTAAGCTATAGTAACCCTCCACTAATAACACCACGTCACCATGATTACTGTTGTTAAACTCGTGTTGGTTCGAATCCGGTCCAAATTCAAATTTAAATTAAAGACAAAAATAAAAGTTTTCGAACATAACATCTAAAATGTTCAAAGTGTGGCAAATAATCTCTGGTTATTTTTCATCTTGAAACCAACCTCTTTTGGATTCCCAGGTGCACCTGGAAATTCATTTACTGGTCTAGCAGCATTTAAATTTGGCCTTTTCAATTTCTAAAATTGGTTAGACAACTCCTTTTGACCCCAAAATTTTTGTCCCATCTCAACGTTTTGTGTTACATTTATGTGCCAAGTTTTGTTCCAAACAAAAATCTTTTGGTATAAAAAGAAAATGCAAAACAGAGACAAAAAAGAATAAGAAAAGGCCACTGTGCACTTGGGCCACCAGTGCACGGTGCCTGAGGCCCAACTTCCCCTCCCTCCTCATCCTCCTATTCACAGGAGGCGTGTTGGCCGCCCGAGCATTGTCCATGGCGGGGATTGGCCACGCGTCGGCCATCCCATGGCCCTCCCTGAGGGATAAGATCGCCTCCCCACGACCCCGGTCAAACCCTAGCTCACCCTCAGATCTTTTCCCCCCTACCCCCTCGTTCTGCATCGCCCTCCTTGAGCCCGCTCTCCGCTGCCACCGCAATGGCCCGTCGCAGCCGCGCCACTGACCTCCCGCACACACCGGCGTGTCCGCAAGAATTGTCGGGCTCGTCTACGTCGTCGTACGCCAACCGTTGCGGCTGGGATCCACTACATCGATGCCGACGCCCTCTTCTTCCAACTCCGGCAAGCACGACGCGGACGTCGATTCCCTCGCCATCGCTGATGAAGCTATGTACCTAGGTTAGGGTCGTGGACCTGACCTAGACATCCTCCCCTAGTACAGCACCCTAAAGCCAGGATCATTCAAAGAGTACCATCATCCACTCGACCATAGACGTTCCAATCGGAAGAATAAATGTCACTTGACCGTCGCAAAAGTCACTCGACGGGCAGAAGAGCTAAAGTCACTCTGCACGAACAATGGTCGAGCATTTACTTGTAGGCTTAATTCTCATTTATAGCACCTAAATACAGGCGTTACTAGTAACGTCTCCATCTTTATGTACCTTAAACCCTTTGTAACTGAGGGCGAGAGGGGTCTGGCGAACTCTATATAAGCCACCCCCCTCAGGGACAAGGGTTCGCACCCCCTGTAACACACACTCATATAATCCAGTCGACCACCTCCGGGCTCCGAGACGTAGGGCTGTTACTTCCTCTGAGAAGGGCCTGAACTCGTAAAACTCGCGTGTACAACTCCTCCATAGCTAGGATCTTGCCTCTACATCCCTACCCCCCATTCTACTATCAGACTTAGAACCACGACAGTTGGCACCCACCGTGGGGCAGGTGTCTTAGCGACTTGTTGGAGAAGTTGCGATTTTTCCGATCCCCATCAACATGGTTTCGGGCGGAGGTTTGGTCGAGGGCCACGAGATCCATCTCGATGCGCTCGTATTAATCGCCGATGACTCCGCTTGGCTCCAAGAAGCGCCACTTGACGTCGAGGCGCTCCCCATACGCGGGGCAACACACTTCTGGGCGTGCATCCGTGGCGTCCTCCTACGGCAGCCGTCGACTCAGTATCGGTCGGCTCCTGTGCTGACCTCCCTCCTTGCAGCCCGCCGGAGCAAGCGTTCTGGTCGATCGAGGCTTCAGCGGTGGGTGAAGCATGCGGTGGCTCACCAGTCGGCCACCCCCAAGTCGCGGCAATCGAGCCTGACGAAACTCTCTACGGCCTGTTCGACTGGCTCCGTAGAGACTGCATCCGAGTGTGACATCAGCGACCCCGCGGCGGAAGTTTTGATGGTCAATGGACCACGCAGTCCTCCTGGCTTCACTCGTGAAGACGGAGGCGACGGGGGCGGCGATCCGTCGCGTGTTCACGAAGAGTACCGCCCCGAACCCCTCTCTTCGCAGCGAAGGGAAGAACTTCACCGTCGGAAAACGGATGCGCTTCACACTCCTATCGTTGGAGAAACCCCTGAGGCCCAGGCCTTGGATGAGGCGCGCCTGGCCAACTTGGCTAAGCGCACTTGACTGGAGAACCTCCAGCGCGCACTCGACGAGCGTGCTTGGCAGCGTATCCCCGAGTCCAGTCGATGTCAACTTTTTCCGCCTCCGACTCAGGTATACCGAACTCCGATCCAGAATCTCGCAGTTGCGGCCCGAATAGAGGAGTCAATCCAACCTTCCCAGTCAGAAGCTGGTCGAGGTCTGGTGCAGATCCGGGCTTTTCTCAGGCTTTGCTCGGGCTTTGCTCCGTGCGGCAGGAGAGCAGAATACAGCAGTATCTCAGTCGCGGAATAGGATCCATAGCAGATCCGTGGTTGCAGACACAGTCCAGTCGGCTCACAGCCCGAGATGGCCCTGAGGCGTGAAGGACATGAAGACCAGCGAGATCAGTACAGAAACCGCAAGCAGTATGATCACTGACTCAATCACGACGATCGTCGTCGAGTGCCCACGCCTCCCCCAAGGAGTGGGTCATACGTGCCTCGGTAGCATGATGACAGACATCCTCACAGTGGTGGGCGAGGGACTCCAGTCGACCCCAGGGAGCCGGGCTTCGATGCGAGATCTATTCTCGTTCAGGGTCTGGTCGACAGAAACAGAGCTCACAAAGAGGGTTATGATAGAGATTTCCCAACCAGCAGCAGGGTACATGTCTCAGGTCCAGAGTGCTTCAGCAGAGCCATCAAGGATGCGGTGATTCCTCCCAACTTCAGGTTGGCGACTGGAGTTAGTAAGTTCATTGGCGAGTCCAAGCCTGATACTTGGCTTGAGGATTATCGAGTGGTTGTACAGATTGGTGGTGGCAACGATGAAATAGCCATGAAGCACCTTCCTTTGATGTTGAAGGGCTCAGCCAGAGTGTGGCTGAATTAGTTAGCGCCTGGTAGTATTTATACTTGGGAAGATCTTGCCCCTGTATTTGTCAGAACATTTGAAGGTACTTGCAAACGGCCGGCAGGGCTGACATAATTACAGTGTTTCATTCAGAAACTGAATGAAACTTTGAGGGATTATATCCAGAGATGGATCACATTGCACCACACAGTGGAGAATGTGTCTGATCACCAGGAAATTTGTGCCTTCAAAGGAGTCAAGTATCGGGAGTTGAATCTGAAATTCGGTCGGACAGGAGATATGACTCTGACTCGGATGATGGAGATTGCCACCAAGTACGCCAATGGTGAAGAAGAAGACCGACTCCGGAGTGGCAAGCACAAAACAGTCGCCCACGAAACCGGGGGAGGAAACTCCAGTCGAAAGCAGAAGCGCAAAGCCGAACCAGCCGCTCCTGGTGAAGCCTTAGCCGTGACTCAAGGAAAGTTCAAAGGGAAACCCAAAGGGCCGTGGAACCCCAAGAAAGTAAAAGATCAAGATGGAAATGATGTGCTAGATTTACCATGCCACATTCACACCAAAAAAGATGAAGAGGGTAATTTCATTTACCCGAAGCATACCACTCGACAGTGTCGACTCCTAATCCAGCAATTCCGAGAGAAACAACCCAAGGAAAAGGAGAAGGAAGCAGACAAAGTTGAGGATGAGGAGGAGGACGATGATGGTTACCCCCACGTCAATTCCACTCTCATGATTTTCGTTGATGTTGAGAGTAAGAGTCGACTGAAAGTTATCAACAGAGAAGTGAACATGGTCGCTCCGGTGACACCCAGTTATTTGAAGTGGTCTCAGAATGCCATTACATTCGACCAGTCCGATCACCCAGCGCACATAGCCACCCCTAGGAGGCAAGCGTTGGTGGTCGACCCAGTAGTCGAAGGCACTCGATTGACTAAGGTTCTGATGGATGGTGGCAGTGGTCTGAATATACTATATGCAGAGACGTTGAAAGGAATGGGCATTCCGATGTCCAGACTCAATGAAAGTAATATGAGTTTCCACGGAGTCATTCCTGGCAAGAAGGTTATGTCACTCGGTCAGATTGCCCTTGATGTAGTTTTTGGTGATTCCAAGAATTACCACAAAGAAAAGTTGACATTTGAAGTTGTGGATTTCCAGAGTGCTTATCATGCTATTCTAGGCAGGCCAGCTTATGCACGTTTTATGGCTCGACCATGTTACGTGTTCCTCAAATTGAAGATGCATGGTCCTAAAGGGGTGATCACTATCACTGGCAGTCGAAAGAAGGCAGAAGAGTGCTTCCAGAAGGGCTCAAAGATCGCCGATGCACAGATGGCGGTAGTGGAGTTGCAGGAGTATCAAAAAATGTAGATCCGAGTGATTTGTTGCGAGCTAAGAAGCCTGCCATAGATTCAGCATTCCAGTCGTCTGGTGAAACGAAGCCGATTCATATTCATCCAATGGATCACAATGCTGCTCCGACTCACATTTCAACAACACTCGACTTCAAATAGGAAGAAGCGCTCATCCAGTTCCTCCGTAAGAATTGGGACATCTTTGCACGGAAACCTTCTGACATGCCAGGTGTTCCCAGGGGACGGGCTGAGCATCGTTTGCGAGTCGACCCAAAGGTGAAACCAGTCAAAGAACATCTTCGATGGTCCGCCGTACAGAAGAGGAAGGCAGTCGGTGAAGAAGTGGCTCGGCTTCTGGCAGCTGAGTTTATCCGAGAGATTTACCACTCCGAGTGGTTAGCCAATGTTGTCATGGTCCCAAACAAGGATGACTCACTTTGCATGTGCATCGACTTCAGACATATCAATCGGGCCTTCCCGAAAGATCACTTTCCTCTCCCTCGCATCGACCAAATAGTCGACTCGACTGCGGGGTGTGAGCGTTTGTCCTTTTTGAATGCTTATTCTGGGTATCATCAGATCCGTCTGTATGGACCCGATGAGATAAAAACAGTTTTCATCACCCCATTTGGATCCTTCTGTTATGTCACTATGCCATTCAGTTTGAAGAACGCTGGAGCCACACTCATGTGGATGATTCAGAAGTGCTTGCTCACTCAGATCAGTCAGAATGTGGAAGCATACATGGATGACATTGTGGTCAAGTCACGTAAAGGTTCCGACCTACTAGCTGACCTCGCTGAAACCTTTGCCAACCTCAGAAGGTATGATATCAAGCTCAATCCATCAAAGTGCACGTTTGGAGTTCCAGGCGGAAAATTACTCGGTTTTCTCGTTTCTGAACGAGGGATCGATGCTAACCCAGAGAAAGTGGGTGCCATACTCCGGATGAAATGCCTTGTGCGTGTGCATGATGTCCAGAAGCTTACTGGTTGTTTGGCCGCCCTAAGTCGATTCATTTCTCACCTTGGTGAAAAGGCACTGCCTCTTTACCGACTGATGAAAAGTCAGATAAGTTCGAGTGGACTCCTGAAGCTGATGAAGCATTTGCAGAGCTCAAAGCCCTGCTTTCCACCCAGCCGCTGCTTGCTGCTCCAATCAGCAAAGAGCCTTTACTGCTTTACATTGCAGCCACTGGACAAGTCGTCAGTATAGTACTTACAGTCGAGCAAGAAGAAGAAGGAAAAGCCTACAAAGTTCAGCACCCAATATACTATGTCCCTGAAGTTTTGACTCCATCAAAGCAAAGATATCCACATTATCAGAAGCTTGTTTATGGGACTTACATGACCACGAAGAAGGTTGCACATTACTTCCCTGGTCACTCCATTACAGTCGTCAGCGACGCTCCATTATCAGAGATTCTGAACAACAGAGATGCAACTGGTCGAGTGGCAAAGTGGGCGATTGAACTCCTTCCCTTAGATATCAAGTTCGAGGCAAAGAAAGCTATCAAGTCCCAAGCAATAGCGGATTTCCTCGCCGAATGGATTGAACAACAACTGCTGACTCAAGTTCACTCGGAGCACTCGACCATGTTCTTTGATGGCTCCAAGATGCTGAATGGTTCCGGTGCTGGGGTGGTACTGGTATCCCCCCGAGGAGACAAGCTCAGATATGTCCTCCAGATTCACTTTGATTCCTCCAATAACGAAGCAGAATATGAAGCACTCTTGTATGGGTTGCATATGGCCATCTCACTCGACGTCCGTCGCCTCATGGTCTATGGCGACTCAGATTTGGTAGTCAATCAAGTGATGAAGGAATGGGACGTCAGAAGCCCAGCCGTGACTGGTTACTGCAACTCGGTGAGGAAGTTGGAAAAGAAGTTTGAGGGGTTAGAGCTCCATCATATACCCCGACTGAAAAATCAAGCAGGAGATGATTTAGCAAATATAGGCTCCAAGAGAGAAGCTATTCCCAGTAATGTGTTCCTGGAGCATATTCATGCACCTTCAGTTCAAGAAGATCCCTTCGCTGAAGAGCCCCCATAGCCTAAGAGTGCCACAGATCTGACTGAAGTTGAGGTCCCAGCCGTGGTCGACTTGATCATGGAGGTGTTGGTCATCACACCCAACTGGACGGTGCCATACATTGCATATATCCTTAGGAAAGAGCTCCCAGAGGATGAAGAAGAGGCTCGACAGATCATCCGTCGATCCAAGGCCTTTACTGTAATAAGAGGACAACTATTCAGAGAAAGTGCAACTGGAGTCATCCAGAAATGCATAACGCTAGAAGAAGGTCGAGTGATCCTCCACGACATCCATTCGGGGACCTGTGGTCACCATGCGTCCTCTCGGACCATTGTGGCTAAAGCATACCGAGCTGGATTTTATTGGCCACGAGCAAATGAAATGGCGAAAGATATAGTCGACAGATGTGAAGGCTACCAGTTCTACTCCAATATGTCGCACAAACCTGCATCAGCCCTGAAGACCATTCCACTCGTCTGGCCCTTTGCTGTTTGGGGATTGGACATGGTTGGTCCACTGAAGACTGGTAGGAGTGGCTTTACTCACGTGCATGTAGCAGTCGACAAGTTTACCAAATGGATCGAAGCCAAGCCTATTAAGAATCTTGAAGCTAGTACTGCTGTCAGCTTCATCAGAGAGTTGATATTCAGATATGGGGTTCCGCACAGCATCATCACTGACAACGGATCGAACTTCTATTTTGATGAGTTCAGAACCTTCTGCGCCTCACAAGGCACACGAGTCGACTATGCTTCAGTCACCCATCCCCAGTCGAATGGACAAGCAGAAAGAGAAAATGGCCTGATTCTCAAAGGACTGAAACCCCGACTGATGCAAGATCTCAAGCACGCAGCAGGCGCCTGGGTTGATGAACTTCCATCAGTTCTTTGGGGACTGAGGACAACCCCCAATCGGTCGACTGGCCGAACTCCATTCTTCTTGGTCTATGGGGATGAAGCTATTCTACCAAGTGACTTGCTTCATAATGCACCACGAGTTGAGCTCTTCTCTGAAGATGAAGCAAAACAAGCTCGGCAAGACGCAGTCGACCTCCTAGAGGAGGAAAGAGAGATGGCCTTGATCCGGTCGACTATTTATCAGCAAGACTTGCGTCGATTCCACGCTAGACACGTGAAGGGTCGGGCCTTTCAAGAGGGTGACTTGGTTCTTCGAGTGGACCAGCAAAAACCACACAAGCTCGCCCCAGCTTGGGAAGGTCCCTTCATTGTCACCAGAGTGCTCCACAATGGAGCATACCACCTTTACAGTGTCGAGCATAAGAAGGACGAGCCACGGGCTTGGAATGCGGAGCTGCTCCGCCCCTTTTATACTTAAGTACTCGTTCGAATAAAATGTAATAAGAAATACCTTTGTAATTTGTTTATCAAAGACAAGAGCTTTACAGTCCTCTTAAACAATTGTTGTTGCTTTTATTTGCGTCTGAAATCCCCCAGTGGGTGACTTAGCTGCGAATCCATTTCGCCTAAGTTCAAAAGAAAATCCTGGCGAGTGGTGAGCAAGCCTCTCACTCGGAGGCTTAGCTGCGAATCCGTTTCGCCTAAGTTTGAAAAATCCTACCGAGTGGTGAGCAAGCCTCCCCCTCGGGGGCTTAGCTGCAGTCCAGTACTCGCCTAAGTTTGTAAAATCCTACCGAGTGGTGAGCAAGCCTCTCACTCGGGGGCTTAGCTACAGTCTAGTACTCGCCTAAGTTTGAAAAATCCTACCGAGTGGTGAGCAACCCTCTCACTCGGGGGCTTAGCTGCAGTCTAGTACTCGCCTAAGTTTGAAAGATCCTACC
>NC_041386.1:119879553-119885175 GCF_002162155.2 Triticum dicoccoides | reverse complement strand
CTCTCACTCGGGGGCTTAGCTGCAGTCCAGTACTCGCCTAAGTTTGTAAAATCCTACCGAGTGGTGAGCAAGCCTCTCACTCGGGGGCTTAGCTGCAGTCCAGTACTCGCCTAAGTTTGAAAAATCCTACCGAGTGGTGAGCAACCCTCTCACTCGGGGGCTTAGCTGCAGTCTAGTACTCGCCTAAGTCTGTAAAATCCTACCAAGTGGTGAGCAACCCTTGAAGGAAATATGCCCTAGAGGTAATAATAAAGTTATTATTTATTTCCTTATATCATGATAAATGTTTATTATTCATGCTAGAATTGTATTAACCGAAAACATAATACATGTGTGAATACATAGACAAACAGAGTGTCACTACTATGCCTCTACTTGACTAGCTCGTTGAATCAAAGATGGTTAAGTTTCCTAGCCATAGACATGAGTTGTCATTTGATTAACGGGGTCACATCATTAGAGAATGATGTGCTTGACTTGACCCATTCCGTTAGCATATCACTTGATCTTTTAGTTTGTTGCCATTGCTTTCTTCATGACTTATACATGTTCCTATGACTATGAGATTATGCAACTCCCGTTTACCGGAGGAACACTTTGTGTGCTACCAAACATCACAACATAACTGGGTGATTATAAAGGTGCTCTATAGGTGTCTCCGAAGGTACTTGTTGGGTTGGCATATTTCGAGATTAGGATTTGTCACTCCGATTGTCGGAGAGGTATCTTTGGGCCCACTCGGTAATGCACATCACTATAAGCCTTGCAAGCATTGCAACTAACGAGTTAGTTGCGGGATGATGTGTTACGGAACGAGTAAAGAGACTTGTTGGTAACGAGATTGAACTAGGTATTGAAATACCGACGATCGAATCTCGGACAAGTAACATACCGATGACAAAGGGAACAACGTATGTAGTTATGCGGTCTGGCCGATAAAGATCTTCGTAGAATATGTGGGAGCCAATATGAGCATCCAGGTTCCGCTATTGGTTATTGACCGGAGATGTGTCTCGGTCATGTCTACATAGTTCTCGAACCCGTCGGGTCCGCACGCTTAAAGTTCGATGACGGTTATATTATGAGTTTATGTGTTTTGATGTACCGAAGGAGTTCGGAGTCCCGGATGAGATCGGGGACATGACGAGGAGTCTCGAAATGGTCGAGACATAAAGATCGATATATTGGACGACTATATTCGGACATCGGGAAGGTTTCGAGTTATTCGGGTATTTTCGGGAGTACCGGGGAGTTACGGGAATTCGTATTGGGCCTTAATGGGCCATACGGGAAAGGAGAGAAAGGTCTCAAAGGGTGGCCGCACCCCTCCCCATGGGCTGGTCCGAATTGGACTATGGAGGGGGTGCGCCCCCTTCCTTCCTTCTCCTTTTCCCTTCCCTTTCCTTCCCTCCTACTCCTACTACTTGGAAGGGCTCCTAGTTCTACTAGGAAAGGGGGAATCCTACTCCCGGTGGGAGTAGGACTCCCCTAGGGCACGCCATAGAGAGGGTTGGCCCTCCCCCTCATCCACTCCTTTATATACGGGGGCAGGGGGCACCCCAAAGACACAACAATTGATCGTTTGATCTTTTAGCCGTGTGCGGTGCCCCCTCCACCATAGTCCACCTCGATAATACTGTAGCGGTGCTTAGGCGAAGCCCTGTGTTGGTAGAACATCATCATCGTCACCACGCCGTCGTGCTGACGAAACTCTCCGTCAACACTCGGCTGGATCGGAGTTCGAGGGACGTCATCGGGCTGAACGTGTGCTGAACTCGGAAGTGTCGTACGTTCGGTACTTGATCGGTCGGATCGTGAAGACGTACGACTACATCAACCGCGTTGTGCTAATGCTTCCGCTTTCGGTCTACGAGGATACGTGGACAACACTCTCCCCTCTCATTGCTATGCATCACCATGATCTTGCGTGTGCGTAGGAATTTTTTTGAAATTACTACGTTCCCCAACAGTGGTATCAGAGCCAGGTTTTATGCGTTGATGTAATATGCACGAGTAGAACACAAGTGAGTTGTGGGCAATATAAGTCATACTGCTTACCAGCATGTCACACTTTGGTTCGGCGGTATTGTTGGATGAAGCGGCCCGGACCGACATTACGTGTACGCTTACGCTTACGCGAGACTGGTTTTACCACCGTGCTGTGCACACAGGTGACTAGCGGGTGTCAGTTTCTCCAACTTTAGTTGAACCAAGTGTGGCTACGCTCGGTCCTTGAGAAGATTAAAACAACACTAACTTGACAAACTATGGTTGTGGTTTTGATGCGTAGGTAAGAACGGTTCTTGCTAAGCCCATAGCAGCCACGTAAAATTTGCAACAACAAAGTAGAGGACGTCTAACTTGTTTTTGGAGGGCATGTTGTGATGTGATATGGTCAAGACATGATGCTAAATTTTATTGTATGAGATGATCATGTTTTGTAACCAAGTTATCGGCAACTGGCAGGAGCCATATGGTTGTCGCTTTATTGTATGCAATGCAATCGCCCTGTAATGCTTTACTTTATCACTAAGCGGTAGCGATAGTCGTAGAAGCATAAGATTGGCGAAACGACAACGATGCTATGATGGAGATCAAGGTGTCGCGCCGGTGACGATGGTGATCATGACGATGCTTCGGAGATGGAGATCACAAGCACAAGATGATATGGCCATATCATATCACTTATATTGATTGCATGTGATGTTTATCTTTTATGCATCTTATCTTGCTTTGATTGCCGGTAGCATTATAAGATGATCCCTCACTAAATTATCAAAGTATAAGTATTCTCCCTGAGTATGCACCGTTGCGAAAGTTCTTCGTGCTGAGACACCACGTGATGATCGGGTGTGATAGGCTCTATGTTCAAATACAACAGGTGCAAAATAGTTGCACACGGGGAATACTCAGGTTAAACTTGACGAGCCTAGCATATAACAGATATGGCCTCGGAACATTAAGACCGAAAGGTCGAGCGTGAATCATATAGTAGATATGATCAACATAGTGATGTTCACCATTGAAACTACTCCATCTCACGTGATGATCGGACATGGTTTAGTTGATATGGATCATGTGATCACTTAGAGGATTAGTGGGATGTCTATCTAAGTGGGAGTTCTTAAGTAATATGATTAATTGAACTTAAATTTATCATGAACTTAGTCCTGGTAGTATTAGCATATCTATGTTGTAGATCAATAGCTCGCGTTTAGCTCCCATGTTTTATTTTTGATATGTTCCTAAAGAAAACTAAGTTGAAAGATGTTAGTAGCAATGATACGGATTGGATCCGTGATCTGAGGTTTATCCTCATTGCTGCATAAAAGAGTTATGTCCTTGATGCACTGCTAGGTGACAAACCTATTGCAGGAGCAGATGCAGATGTTATGAACGTTTGGCTAGCTCAATATGATGACTACTTGATAGTTTAGTGCACCTTGCTTAAACGGCTTAGAATCAGGACTTCAAAGATGTTTTGAACGTCATGGACCATATGAGATGTTCCAGGAGTTGAAGTTAATATTTCAAGCAAATACCCGAGTTGAGAGATATGAAGTCTCCAACAAGTTCTATAGCTAAAAGATGGAGGAGAATAGCTCAAGCAGTGAGCATGTGTTCAGATTGTCTGGGTACTACAATCGCTTGAATCAAGTGGGAGTTAATCTTCCAGATAAAATAGTGATTGACAGAATTCTCTAGTCACCATCACCAGGTTAGTAGAACTTCGTGATGAACTATAATATGCAAGGGATAACGGAAACGATTCCCAAGCTCTTCGTGATGCTGAAATCGATGAAGGTAGAAATCAAGAAAAGCATCAAGTGTTGATGGTAAACAAAACCACTAGTTTCAAGTAAAGGGACAAAGGGAAGAAAGGGGAACTTCAAGAAGAACGGCAAGCAAGTTGCTGCTCAAGTGAAAAAACCCAAGTCTGGACCTAAGCCTGAAACTGAGTGCTTCTACTGCAAAGGGACTGGTCACTGGAAGCGGAACTACCCCAAGTAAGTGGCGGATAAGAAGGATGGCAAAGTGAACATAGGTATATTTGATATACATGTTATTGATGTGTACTTTACTAGTGTGTATAGAAACCCCTCAGTATTTGATACTAGTTCAGTTGCTAAGAATAGTAACTCGAAACAGGAGTTGCAGAATGAACAGAGACTAGTTAAGGGTGAAGTGACGATGTGTATTGGAAATGGTTCCAAGATTGATATGATCATCATCGCACACTCCCTATACTTTCGAGATTAGTGTCAAACCTAAAATAAATGTTATTTAGTGTTTGCGTTGAGCATGAATATGATTGGATTATGTTTATAGCAGTACGATTATTCATGTAAGTTAGAGAATAATTGTTGTTCTGTTTACATGAATAAAACCATCTATGGTCATACACCCAATGAAAATGGTTTGTTGGATCTCGATCGTGGTGATACACATTTTTTATAATATTGAAGCCAAAAGATGCAAAGTTAATAATGATAGTGCAACTTATTTGTGGCACTGCCATTTAGGTCATATTGGTGTAAAGCGCATGAAGAAAATCCATGTTGATGGGCTTTTGGAATCACTTGATTATGAATCAGTTGATGCTTGCAAACCATGCCTCATGGGCAAGATGACTAAGACTCCGTTCTCTGGAACAATGGAGCGAGCAACAGATTTGTTGGAAATCATACACACTGATGTATGTGGTCCGATGAATATTGAGGCTCGCGGCAGGTATCATTATTTTCTGATCTTCACAGATGATTTGACCAGATATGAGTATATCTACTTAATGAAACATAAGTCTGAAACGTTTGAAAAGTTCAAAGAATTTCAAAGTGAAGTTGAAAATCATCGTAACAAGAAAATAAAGTTACTATGATCTGATCGTGGAGGAGAATATTTGAGTTACGAGTTTGGTCTTTAGTTAAAACAATGTGAAATAGTTTCACTAGTCACGCCACTTGGAACACCATAGTGTCACTACTAGGAAAAGGCCTACTAGTGGCGCACCAGTTTTGCCTACTAATGGCGCACTACTGGTGTGCCACAGTGTCACTACTAGGAAAAGGCCTACTAATGGCGCACTAATGGCGCACCAGTGGCCTATACTAATGGTGCACCGTGGCCTATACTAATGGCGCAACAGTAGTGCGCCATTAGTATCTGGTATACTAATGGCGCACCACTGGTGCGCCATTAGTATAGGCCACGGTGCGCCATTAGTATAGGCCGCTGGTGCGCCATTAGTATAGACCACGGTGCGCCATTAGTATTTTTGAATTTTGAAGGTGGGAAAATAGTAGTGGCGCACCGTCTAACCCCCACCGTGCGCCATTGCTATTTTTGAATTTTGAATTTGGATCTAGATCGCGATTTTTTTGCCCATTTTTTGCTTGTTTTTTTGCTCGTTTTTTGCACGATATTATTTCAAATTTTGTTCCCGTTTTTGGATCTTGTACGTTCTTTTATCGTGTTCTTTTGCCGGAGAGGAGTTCGCTGGAGAGGAGGAGGAGGAGGTGACTGGAGAGGCGCTCGCCTACATCGCCGGAGAGGAGGAGGAGGTCACCAGAGAGGAGTTCACTGGAGCATCGGAGAGGAGGAAGGAGAAACCATGAGGGGATG
>NC_041386.1:119872299-119878924 GCF_002162155.2 Triticum dicoccoides | reverse complement strand
AGGAGGTCGCTGGAGAGGAGGAGGAGGTCGCCGGAGAGGAGGAGGGTAGTATGGTGGAGGAGAGAAGGGAAGATGGAGTGGAGGAGAGGAGATGGAGTGGAGGAGAGGAGGAGATGGAGTGGAGGAGAGGTGGAGTGGAGGAGAAGAATGAAGAGGTAAGGAGGAGAGGACACGCCCAGCCATATATACGGCATAGTAATGGCGCACCGTGGGCAGGTGCGCCATTACTAATTTTTTTATTTATTTTGAATTTTGAAGGCGGGAAGGTACTAATGGCGCACCATGGGCAGGTGCGCCATTAGTAACTTTTTTTTTGATTTATTTTGAATTTTGAAGGCGGGAAGATAGTAATGGCGCACCATGGATAGGTGCGCCATTAGTAAGTTTGAGTTTTTTTGATTTTTTTTGCCTCTCCACATCTTAAAAGCCCCGTATCTTTTTTTCTGTTAGGTTTTTGAGGATTTTGAAAATGTTTAACGGGGTGAAAAATGTTTAACTTTTCGAGTAGATGATTTTTTCACACATGGGGGCTTCTTTCACAGAAGCTTAAATTATTTACCTGGGCCTCACGCCCAACACATGTGTTATACTTCCGCATGTACCTTTTTTCACCATTATATGCATCGATATGACTTAAGTTTTGGCCAAGCTGGGTTGCCTGGCTCTTGTATTTATGCCCTACGTTCCCGTTAATTCGGCTAGGGCATAAGGGGAGCACCTCTGCGATTGTTAGCGCCGGGTCAGCCGGACGTGTACCTCAGACTGGGTGAAGCCGAAAGCTAGCGTTCTTAAGGGAATATTCGGTCGGTGAACAAAAGATGACTTTTATTTATTATCCATATCCGCCCCTAGATGCTTTTTCTGCGCTTCTTGTCGGAGTCCGGACATGCACTTTAGGGCATGCCTACCCAGGGAAAGGAACCCTTAACGGAACTATTCTCCCTGGAAGATGTTTCTTACTATCCATGTAATATAACATAACTAGTTGGGCACTTGTCTGATAAAGCACTAATGACCCATACGCCTGGTCTCCACGCATGCCCCGGTTCTTACATAACAGAGAGGGTATTCGGATACACTCCGGACCGTCGGGTCCCGAGGTCGAAGCGAAAAGGTCCGCCACGACAAACGATCTACAATCCGGCTAGAAGGCATTATACATGTCACTTTAAAATTACATAGTCAATTTGACTGGTTGAATTCCTCTTCAATACCATCCAAAAGGATGTCTAGTTTACTGTCCTGTTGGGAATACTTTGCGGCCAATTCTACTTGATCGTACACTAAGCTCACAGGGATCTCCTTCCCATCGGGCCCCATAGGTCCGACTTCAGCCATGTGGTTCGGGTCAGCCTTCGTGTACCGTGTCTTCACCATTGCCCAGGCCTTCCTGGCGCCCTAACGGCAGGCCGATATCTTCCATAATCGGAAGCGCCGCCGCACTCCCTTTAGCTTTTCTGCAAGCTCTCCAAGGCCTTCGGGTATGGAGACGGAGGGCCACAAGGCCTGGGCGACGCCTTGCATCACTTGCCGAACTCGTTCGTGCAGCTGTGAGAGCTCGGGAAGAAGGTCACACGTTGAACCGGGCATTTCCTTAGCAGGACGACCTGTCAGCCTACCTACATACATAACTCTGTCAGCCAGCTTCCTCGCCGAACTCTTTTTCAAAGTTCGTTCAAGCACTTACTAAATATGCCGCGTCGAAGCCGCCGATTTTCCTTAACAGAGTCCGACAGTTGGGCGCGAACATCTTGTAGTTCCACGCCCAGCTTGGTGTTGGCATCTTGGAGATCATTTTTCTCCCGCCTCACCCTCGTAAGCACGTTCTCACCGGCCTTCAGCTGGCGTTGGAGCTGTTGCCTATCCGGATTTACTCCAGTGTCATCTGCAATTTTATCGTCAGATCTGCATACACTCCGCATTCTATATGATACTTATCATTTGAAGAATATGTTACCAGAGGGGGTCTCTTTGGGCTCCCCCGCTGCGGCCAGTGCGGCCTGAAGTTGGGCTTTGCACTCTTTCAGCTCCTGGGACAGTTGCGTATTCTTTTCTATAAGAACCTGCATAACAAATGATCCTTAAATTAGTTATCCTAACTGTTTCAAGTCTTAGGGGCTACTGGTATATATAATCACCAAATTTTCTCACCCTTATGTCTTTTACATACTGCTCCATGGCTCTGGCTAGACCATTTTGAGCGGCATGGAGGTGCGCGTCTCCCGAGCTGAAGGCATCCAATGCCTCTTGGGAGAAACAAGCGTCACGAAGAACAGTCCGGCGACGCCTGTGGTTCATGGCACTTTCCACCTCGGAATGGGTGGCGGACAGTTTATCCGCATCCTCTGTCGGAGGAGCACCTGGCGCACGCCTTGTATTTGTTCTCGCCTCCGAATCCGGCCTTGGAGCCTGGCTTGTGGAGGCGCGACTGGTAGCCTCTCCGGGTATAGTCCGGCGAGTGCTCTTTTTCCTGAAAGGAAGGCATGGGCGTTAATATGCCTCTAAGAATAATGGCTTGCAATAAAGACGGCACGCTGTACCGCTGCACTGGTGTCTCAATCCGAACTGCGGGTCTTTTCAGCCTGCCTGGCCTCGCGGCCCCTTGTTGGCCAGTCGTCGCAGGCTCGGCCTTCTGCCTCGAGGACCTCCCCTACAAAACACGGCTGTTATACGGCGATCAAAAACACGCAAGGATGGATCCCTTCTTGAAGTTCTGGGACTTCGGTCTCAGTCACCTGTGAGGCTAGAACTAGCCCAGGGTAATCGGCTGTAATGGCCACCAAAGCGTTATCATCGCTCGATTGGTAAAACACCCCATCGATCAGCTCCACAGATATGTCCGGATCCTCTTGGGAGGCCGGGTCGAGGGACCGTCCAGGGTCCTCGGGTTGTGGAGGGGGGTTGTTTATCTCCCTTACAGCCTGGCGCAGTTCCTACATAGAAATCGCTAGACTGAGTACTTAACTGCGGAAATATGAAACGAATGGGCAAGAAAAAGTCTCCGCTTACCCAGCTCGGAGGATTGTACATAGAAAATCCGCCCTGCGGGTTGACAGGAAGGAATTCCTCTATATAACTCGAATAACTCGAATAACTTGAAACCGGTACTCCTGCGGGTCCCCGGTACTCCCGAAAATACCTGCGGGTCCCCGGTACTCCCGAAAATACCCGAATAACTCGAAACCTTTCCGATGTCCGAATATAGTCGTCCAATATATTGATCTTTACGTCTCGACCATTTCGAAACTCCTCGTCATGTCCCCGATCTCATCCGGGACTCCGAACTCCTTCGGTACATCAAAACACATAAACTCATAATATAACCGTCATCGAACTTTAAGCGTGCGGACCCGACGGGTTCGAGAACTATGTAGACATGACCGAGACACGTCTCCGGTCAATAACCAATTGAGGAACCTGGATGCTCATATTGGCTCCCACATATTCTATGAAGATCTTTATCGGTCAGACCGTATAACTACATACATTGTTCCCTTTGTCATCGGTATGTTACTTGCCCGAGATTCGATCGTCGGTATCTCAATACCTAGTTCAATCTCGTTACCAACAAGTCTCTTTACTCGTTCCGTAACACATCATCCCGCAACTAACTCATTAGTTGCAATGCTTGCAAGGCTTATAGTGATGTGCATTACCGAGTGGGCCCAGAGATACCTCTCCGACAATCGAAGTGACAAATCCTAATCTCAAAATACACCAACCCAACAAGTACCTTCGGAGACACCTGTAGAGCACCTTTATAATCACCCAGTTACGTTGTGACGTTTGGTAGCACACAAAGTGTTCCTCCGGTAAACGGGAGTTGCATAATCTCATAGTCATAGGAACATGTATAAGTCATGAAGAAAGCAATAGCAACAAACTAAATGATCAAGTGCTATGCTAACGGAATGGGTCAAGTCAATCACATCATTCTCTAATGATGTGACCCCGTTAATCAAATGACAACTGATGTCTATGGCTAGGAAACTTAACCATTTTTTATTCAACGAGCTAGTCAAGTAGAGGCATACTAGTGACACTCTGTTTGTCTATATATTCACACATGTATTATGTTTCCGGTTAATACAATTGTAGCATGAATAATAAACATTTATCATGATATAAAGAAATAAATAATAACTTTATTATTGCCTCTAGGGCATATTTCCTTCAGTCTCCCACTTGCACTAGAGTCAATAATCTAGTTCACATCGTCATGTGATTTAATATCAATAGTTCACATCACGATGTGATTAACACCCTTAGTTCATATCGACATGTGACCAATATCCAAAGGGTTTACTAGAGTCAATAATCTAGTTCACATTGTTATGTGATTAACACCCAAAGAGTACTAAGGTGTGATCATGTTTTGCTTGTGAGAGAAGTTTAGTCAACGGGTCTGCCACATTCAGGTCCGTAAGTATTTTGCAAATTTCTATGTCAATAATGCTTTGCACGGAGCTACTCTAGCAAATTGCTCCCACTTTCAATATGTATCCAGATTGAGATTTAGAGTCATCTGGATCAGTGTCAAAATTTGCATCGACGTAACCCTTTACGACGAACCTTTTTGTCACCTCTATAATCGAGAAACATATCCTTATTCCACTAAGGATAATTTTGACCAATGTCCAGTGATCTACTCCTAGATCACTATTGTACTCCCTTGCCAAACTCAAGGCAGGGTTTACAATAGGTCTGGTACATAGCATGGCATACTTTATAGAACCTATGGCTGAGGCATAGGGAATGACTTTCGTTCTCTCTCTATCTTCTGCCGTGGTCGGGTTTTGAGTTTTACTCAACTTCACACCTTGTAACACAGGCAAGAACTCCTTTTGACTGTTCCATTTTGAACTACTTCAAAATCTTGTCAAGGTATGTACTCATTGAAAAACTTATCAAGCATCTTGATCTATCTCTATAGATCTTGATGCTCAATATGTAAGCAGCTTCACCGAGGTCTTTCTTTGAAAAACTCCTTTCAGACATTCCTTTATGCTTTGCAGAATAATTCTACATTATCACCGATCAACAATATGTCATACATATACTTAGCATGAATGCTGTAGTGCTCCCACTCACTTTCTTGTAAATACAGGCTTCACCGCAAGTCTGTATAAAACTATATGCTTTGATCAACTTATCAAAGCGTATATTCCAACTCCGAGATGCTTGCACCAGTCCATAGATGGATCGCTGGAGCTTGCATATTTTGTTAGTACCTTTAGGATTGACAAAACCTTCTGGTTGCATCATATACAACTCTTCTTTAATAAATCCATTAAGAAATGCAGTTTTGTTTATCCGTTTGTCAGATTGCATAAAATGCGGCAATTTCTAACATGATTCGGACAGACTTAAGAATAGATAAGAGTGAGAAATTCTCATCGTAGTCAACACCTTGAACTTGTCGAAAACCTTTTTGCGACAATTCTAGCTTTGTAGATAGTAACACTACTATCAGCGTCTGTCTTCCTCTTGAAGATCCATTTAATCTCAACGGCTCATCGATCATTGGGCAAGTCAATCAAAGTCCATACTTTGTTCTCATACATGGATCTCATCTCAGATTTCATGGCCTCAAGCCATTTCGCGGAATCTGGGCTCATCATCGCTTCCTCCTAGTTCGTAGGCTTGTCATGGTCAAGTAACATGACCTCTAGAACAGGATTACCGTACCACTCTGGTGCGGCTATCACTCTGGTTTACCTACGAGGTTTTGGTAGTAACTTGATCTGAAGTTACATGATCATCATCATTAGCTTCCTCACTAATTGGTGTAGTAGTCACAGGAACAAATTTGTGTAATGAACTACTTTCCAATAAGGGAGCAGGCACATTTACCTCATCAAGTTCTACTTTCCTCCCACTCACTTCTTTCGAGAGAAACTCCTTCTCTAGAAAGGATCCATTCTCAGCAATGAATATCTTGCCTTCAGATCTGTGATAGAAGGTGTACCCAATATTTTATTTTGGGTATCCTATGAAGACGCACTTCTCCGATTTGATTTTGAGCTTATCAGGCTGAAACTTTTTCACATAAGCATTGCAACCTCAAATTTTAAGAAACAACAGCTTAGGTTTCTTGCCAAACCATAGTTCATACGGTGTCGTCTCAACGGATTTAGATGGTGCCCTATTTAATGTGAATGTAGTTGTCTCTAATGCATAACCCCAAAATGATAGTGGTAAATCGGTAAGAGACATCATAGATCACACCATATCTAATAAAGTACGGTTACGACGTTCAGACACACCATTACACACTACTACAAAAACAGCTATAGCCAATATGGACACAAATGGCGCACTGTACATGTGGTGCGTCATTACTAAATACTAATGGCGCACCATGTGTTGGTGCGCCATTAGTGTGCAAATACTAATGGCGCACCACATCCACGGTGTGCCATTAGTAAACATATTTTTTTAATTTTTTCAAAACTACTAATGGCGCACCATGGGGATGGTGCGCCATTACTAGTTCAACTAGTAATGGCGCATCACTCCCACGGTGCGCCATTAGTAATTATGTTTCAAAAAAAATTCAATTTTTTATTTTTATTTTTTAAACTACTAATGGCGCACCGTCGGAGTGGTGCGCCATTACTAGTTG
>NC_041386.1:119826976-119871977 GCF_002162155.2 Triticum dicoccoides | reverse complement strand
AAAAAATAAAAGAAAATGATAGAAATGTCAAGAAAATAAAAGAAAATAAGATTCCCATGTGATATGTGGTCTAGTTGTTAGCAAAATTTACAAACATGAATTTTTGACTTTTTTGCAAAATCTCTCGAGAATTTGTAAAAATGGGCATAACTTTTGCATACGAACTTGGATGAGAAAGTTTTTTATATGAAAAATCATCTACTCGAAAAGTTTTTTATATGAAAAATCATCTTAGCGCATATGTAATGTATGAGTCAGGCACAAGGTGACCCTTGAAGGCCTAGAGAAATAAAAGAAAGGAAGGGAAACAAGACAGATGATGCATATGCAGAAAATGGATAAAGGGAGGGGACTAACATAGAGTCCGGTGCTAGGCGTAGAATCTTTGAAGCCTGGCTGTGTTCCATGGGTTCGGCTCGAGTCGACTAACGATGCATCCCGCAGTCGGTACGCTCCACCGGTCAGAACTTGGTCGATAATGAAGGGACCTTCCCATTTGGGCTCGAGCTTGTTCTTTTTCTTATCTGGCAGTCGTAGAACTAGTTCGCCAACGTTATAAGTTTTGGCCCGTACTTCTCTGCTTTGGTATCTGCGAGCCTGTTGCTGGTAAAATGCGGAACGGGCTTTGGCTACCTTGTGCTCCTCCTCCAAGGTGTCCAGACTGTCCTACCAATCGAGCTCGGCTTCTCTTTCTTCGTACATGCGCACTCGAGGTGAGTCATGAATTATGTCACAGGGCAGGACTGCCTCTGCGCCGTATACCATAAAAAACGGTGTATATCCGATACTACGATTCGGCGTGGTCCGCAGCCCCCAGAGTACGGAGTCAAGCTCCTCTACCCAGTGCGTGTCAGACTCCTTTAAGGAGCGCACTAATCTGGGTTTAATGCCGCTCATTATAAGACCATTTGCTCGTTCGACTTGACCGTTGGTTTGTGGGTGATAGACTGAAGCATGATCGAGCTTGATGCCCATTTTGCTGCACCAGAGTTTTACCTCGTCGGCCGTGAAGTTCGTGCCGTTATTAGTGATGATGCTGTGGAGGACGCCGTAACGGTGTACAACCCAAGATATGAAATCTATCACTGGTCCGGATTCGGCTGTTTTAACCGGTTTAGCCTCTATCCATTTGGTGAACTTATCCACCATGACCAATAAGTATTTTTTCTTGTGGGTTCCCCCTTTAAGGGGTCCAACCATGTCAAGCCCCCAAACCGCGAAGGGCCATGTAATGGGGATTGTTTAGGGGGCGGTGGGTGGCATGTGGCTTTGATTTGCAAAGAGCTGGCAACCGGCGCAACGCTGGAGCAAGTCATGTGCATCTGCCTGGGCCGTTTGCCAATAGAATCTTGTACAGAAGGCTTTGCTTACAAGAGCTCGGGCTGCGGCGTGATGACCGCCGAGTCCGGTGTGAATCTCTACCAAAAGGTTCCGCCCTTCCTCTTCGGAGATGCACCTTTGAAGGACTCCGGTAGTGCTTTTTTTGTACAATTCTCCCTCATGGACCCTGTAGGCCTTGGATCGCCGCACTATGCAGCGTGCCTCATTTTGGTCCTTCGGAAGTTCCTGTCTAGTTAGGTAGGCCAGGAATGGTTCTGTCCACGGGGCAATAATGGCCATTATTTTGTGGGCTGAATGTGTTATTTCGGTGGCGGGGCCTCCGATTGTGTCAGAGAATTCGGTATCGGGTATTTTGGCCGGGTCCGAACTGTTGTTACCGGTGTCCCCTTCCCATGCTACGGATGGATTGAAGAGCCTTTCCAGAAATATGTTGGGAGGGACCGCGTGGCTTTTGCGCCGATGCGGGCGAGGATATCCGCCGCCTGATTGTTTTCCCGAGCCACATGGTGAAATTCGAGCCCCTCGAACCGAGCTGACATTTTTAGGACGGCATTGCATAAGTTGCCATTTTCGGATCCTTGGCATCGAAGTCTCCATTTATTTGGGATATCGCGAGGTTTGAATCCCCGCGCACCTCTAGGCGTTGAATGCCCATGGATACTGCCATCTGGAGACCATGTAGAAGGGCCTCATATTCGGCTGCGTTGTTGGAGTCCGTATACATTATCTGTAGTACGTATTGAACGGTATCTCCTGTTGGGGACGTCAAAACGACACCAGCCCCCAGACCAGCCAACATTTTGGAGCTGTCGAAGTGCATGATCCAGTTTGAATATGTGTCGTACTCTTTAGGGAGTTCGGCTTCCGTCCACTCAGCGACGAAGTCAGCCAACACTTGGGACTTAATAGCTCGCCGTGGCTTGTAAGTTATGTTGAACGGGAGGAGCTTAATGGCCCATTTGCAATCCGGCCCGTCGCGTCGCGGTTGTTTATAATATCGTTAAGTGGTACTTCCAAGGCTACCGTTATCGAACACTCTTGAAAGTAGTGTCGCAGCTTCGGGGATGCCATGAATACCGCATATGCTATCTTTTGATAATGCGGGTACCATGATTTGCATGGAGTAAGGACAGTGGACACGTAGTAAACCGGCTTTGGAAGGGGAAATTTGTGTCCATCAACTTCTTGCTCGACGATGAGCACTGCGCTTACTACTTGATGAGTTGCCGCAATGTATAATAGCATTGGTTCGCCAATGTTTGACGCGGCCAGGACTGGGTTTGTTGCCAATATGGTTTTTATTTCGTTGAGTCCGGCCGTGGCGGCATCCGTCCACTCGAAGTGTTCGGTGCGTCGGAGGAGGCGATAAAGGGGTAATGCCTTTTCTCCCAAGCGGGAGATAAAGCAGCTTAGAGCTGCCACGCATCCAGTCAATTTTTGTATTTGTTTGAGGTCTGTTGGGGTAGCCAACTGTGACAATGCTCGGATTTTGGCCGGATTAGCTTCAATACCTCTACTGGAGACAATGAACCCCAGGAGCTTTCCGGCTGGTACGCCGAAAACGCATTTTTCCGGATTGAGCTTGATGTCATATGTTCGGAGGTTGTCGAATGTGAGCCTCAAGTCGTCTACTAGAGTTTCGACATGCTTGGTTTTAACGACAACGTCATCCACGTATGCCTCCACTGTTTTGCTGATCTGGTTTGCCAGACATGTCTGAATCATGCGTTGATATGTTGCGCCGGTGTTTCTGAGCCCGAAGGGCATTGTGTTGAAGCAGAATGGGCCGTATGGTGTGATGAATGCCGTTGCGGCTTGGTCTGGCTCCGCCATTTTAATTTGATGGTAGCCGGAGTATGCGTCGAGGAAACACAATGAACCGTGTCCTGCGGTAGCATCGATGATTTGATCGATGCGGGGGAGGGGGAAGGGATCCTTTGGGCAGGCCTTGTTAAGGTCCTTAAAATCGATGCACAAGCGCTAGGATTTGTCCTTCTTTGGTACCATCACCAGGTTTGCTAGCCAGTTCGGATGTTTTATGTCTTTGATGAATCCGGCCTCCAATAGCTTGGCTAGTTCCTCTCCCATGGCTTGTCTCTTAGGTTCGGAGAAACGTCGAAGAGCCTGCTTGACTGGCTTGAATCCTTTTAGGATATTTAGGCTGTGCTCAGCCAGCCTGCGTGGGATTCCTGGCATGTCTGAAGGGTGCCAGGCAAAAATTTCCCAGTTCTCGCATAGGAACTCTCGCAGTGCGGCATCGACATCAGGGTTTAATTGTGCCTCGATGGAAGCTGTTTTTGTAGGGTCCGTTGGATGGACTTGGAATTTGACTATTTCGTCTGCCGGTTTAAAGGAGGTGGACTTGGATCTTTTATCGAGTATCACGTCGTCCCTATTCACCGTGGAGCGCAGCGCAGTTAGTTCCTCGGCCGCTAGGGCTTCGGATAGTGCCTCATGGGCTAGTGCGGCTGTCTTATTTTCGGCACGGAGTGCTATGTCCGGATCACTAGCAAGAGTGATGATTCCGTTGGGCCCGGGCATTTTGAGCTTCATGTACCCATAATGGGGTATGGCTTGGAAGATTGTAAACGCCTCCCGCCCTAGTAGAGCGTGGTATCCGCTGCTGAACAGGGCCACTTGGAATGTAATTTCTTTGGACCTGTAATTATCCGGCGTGCCGAATATCACATCTAGTGTGATTTTCCCAGCGCAGCGTGCTTCCCGACTGGGGATGATCCCTCTAAAGGTTGTGCTGCTTTGCTCAATGCGGCTCTAGTCTATTTCCATCTTTTGAAGAGTTTCCTCATAGATGAGGTTTAATCCGCTGCCGCCGTCCATGAGTACCTTGGTGAGTCGAAAGCCGTCCATGGTGAGTCGAAAGCCGTCCACGATTGGACTGAGGACCAGTGCGGCTGGTGCTCGGGCTGTTCGGAATTTAGGTTCATCACTGGCATTGAAGGTAATAGCCGTGTCACTCCAAGGATTTATTTCTGCTATGTGGCAGATTTCGGCCATGCTGCGGAGTGTTCGCTTGCGTCTGTTATTTGACGTGAAGGTCTCAAAGACCGTTAACACCGTATTGTTGCCCACGGGATGGTGCTTTGTGGTATTTGGGAGGAGTAGATTCTCACCACTTTTGGCCACCTGCCGGAGTATCCAACATGCTCTAAGGCTGTGCATTGGTATTGCATCCGATGTACTATGAATTTTGCAGGGTCCATCGAGCCATCCCTCTAGTACGGTTCCTTGCCCCGTAGAGGGCTTTTGCCTTTTGGTAGTTAACCCAGGTGTATTGTGATAATGCACCCTTTTATTTTGGACCGGGTTTGTGTTCAGGGCCGGATTATCCCAAAATTTTATTTCGGTTTTCCAGGCGCTTTCCATCGCACAATACTTTCGTACTATGGACGCCAAGTCGGTAAAGCGTGTAATTTCGCAGCGACTTATGGCGTTGAGGATTCCCTTGTCCGTGCAATTGTTGCAGAAGAATGAAATTGCGTCTTCCTCACGGTAGTCCTTTATCCTGTCCATGACCAGGAGGAATCGGGCCCAGTAATGGTGTACTGTTTCTTCGGGCTCTTGCCTAATTTGGGATAGATCGCGTATGTTTGGGTGGGTGGGTGGAATTGACTCCGAATCCTCACCCAATCTGAGACTCAGGGGACAAGGAGTTTCCGAACTCGGAAGTTTGGATTCTTGGATGTTTTTCGATAAATCTGGCCGCTGCCTGATTCTAGGTTCAGGCCTTGAGTGACGTCCCCCCCTCCGCGGGTATCCGGCTTGGAGGGATCGGGAATCCGGACGTGGCTAGTCCTCAAGATAGATGAAGGGTTGCCGCATTGTTCGTCCACCACTGCAACGTGATGGGTGATCTGGGGAGAGTTGATCTCTCTCAGATTGGGTTTAGGCGCAATCTGATCGTAGTCTGTAGCGACTCCCAGGGCGGCGATGCGATCCAAGAGCTCGTTCAGGGAAGAGAGCTCCATTGGATCTAACTGCTCAGCGAGTTCCGAGTTGACCTGAAGATTGCTTTCGATGACCCGAGAAGTCATCGTCGGCGCAGCGGCCGAACAGGCGGTCATAAGAAAACCACCTAGCCGGAGAGTTTGGCCGATAGCCAAAGCTCCCTCAGCAACAGTGCCGTTTTTAAAGACGGGACGAGACATCCTTCCTGATAGCGACGGCACAGCGGAACTCTCAATGAAAGCACCAATGTCGGTGTCAAAACCGGCGGATCTCGGGTAGGGGGTCCCGAACTGTGTGTCTAGGCCGGATGGTAACAGGAGGCAGGGGACACGATGTTTTACCCAGGTTCGGGCCCTCTTGATGGAGGTAAAACCCTACGTCTTTCTTGATTAATATTGATGATATGGGTAGTACAAGAGTAGATCTACCACGAGATCAGAGAGGCTAAACCCTAGAAGCTAGCCTACGGTATGATTGTATGTTATGGTTGTTGTCCTACGGACTAAAACCCTTCGGTTTATATAGACACCGGAGAGGGTTAGGGTTACACAAGGTCGGTTACAAAGGAGGAGATATCCATATCCGTATTGCCTAGCCTGCCTTCTACGCCAAGTAGAGTCCCGTCCGGACATGAGTCGAAGTCTTCAATCTTGTATCTTCATAGTCCAACAGCCCGGCCAATGGACATAGTCTGGCTGTCCGAAGACCCCATAATCTAGGACTCCCTCACTGCCACCTTCAGACGAGCGAGGTAACTTGTGACACCGGTGACACAGGATTCCAGTCGAAGCACGTTCATGGCAGCCTCGTCGCTGACTGGAGAAACGATAGGGTCTAAACCCGTCTCGATCCGTCCAGTTTCCTTGTCAAAGTTTTGGTAGAATTCTGCAGTCAAAGAGTTAGTGAGTCGACTGGACAGGATTAACTTGCAAGCAGTAAAGCAGTCAGATTAAAAGGAGTAACTTCCAGCATAAGATAGAGCTTCTTGGCAAGGGTTCTCAGATAGGCTTCCACGTCATTTCTCTTACGAGCCGCGGACTCCAGCTTCTCATTTAGAGCCATCTTATCCTTCTCCAGACGAGTTACCTCTTAGTTGGATTCAGTGAGAGAGGACTTCAGCTTGCTTACTTCTTCTTCCAGCACTCCGACCGAAGCCAGCTTCTGGTCTGCAAGGGCAATCTTATCTTGAGCTTCCTTCTGCGCAGCTGCAAGGTCCAAGTCCTTCTTCTCCAGACCCAACCTCATTTTCTCTGCAAAATAAGCAATCGGATCAAACAAGAGATCAAAGAAATATTTTAAAGGACGATCGACGTGAACAGTCGACAGGCAGTTACCTTCCATACCAGCAGCTTCATCTTGAGCTTTCTTCAACTTTTGTTGGGCTAGCTCCAAGTCGAGGTTGAGTTGCCTCTGCTTCTCCTCAAAATCGGCGAACTTAGAAATGAGAGTACAAGATTTCTGCAGAAGGTAAAAGATGTGTCAATCGACAAGATCAAAGATTATTTACTTCCGAGTGAATAAAACTTAAAAGTTTACTCAGACCCCAGCTGACTCCCCGCAGTCGACTGCGGTCTCGGGGACTACACCTAGCGGGTGCACTTGGTGTGCCCCCACTGATTCAGACCCCACTCAACCGGTCCACCCGGGTCGAATGAAAAAAAGAAAGAGATAAGAACTATTCAGACCCCGGCCGACTGCCAGCAGTCGACCGTGGTCTCGGGGACTACACCTAGTGGGTGCACTTGACGTGTCCCCACTGGTTCAGATCCCACTCGGTCGGTCCGCCCAGGTCGAGTGGAAGAAAGGAAAGTGAAAAGTACTCAGACCCCAATCAACTGCCCGCAGTCGACTGCGATCTCGGGGACTACACCCAGTGGGTGCACTTAGCGTGCCCCCACTGGTTCAGATCCCACTCGCCCAGGCCGAGTGGAAGAGCGCAAATACTAAAAACAACAAAACACCCAGTGGGTGTACAGATTCGACGCAAACAATAAGATATTGTGTGAAAGAAAATATTTCAGGTAGCATATCCTAATAGAACAAGGTCAGTCGAAAGCCAACTTACCTGGACATTGGCCCGAAGAGCGGCGCTGGCATCGTAAGCGGCCTGGCTGTTCTCGTTCACCGTCTTCATCTGCTCCATCATCACGTTAGCCTGATGGATAGCCTCCGCAGCGGCATCCGACTGGCTTTCTGGAACATGATAGTTGGTGAAGAAAGGAGCAGATGGCCCAGATGCGGCAGCTTGGAGCTCCGAGCCATGGGGTTGGGCGGCTGAAGGAAACACTGGTACAATCGACGGTGCAGGGCGCTCACTCGACAATGGGACAACAAAAGTTACAGAGGCCCCACATGCATCTTCAGGTTGTTGGACAACTGGTTCCGTCGTCAGTCCCGGCTGAGATGTCTTGCCAGCCGCTACTTTTTTATTCTTTCTGGGCCTCGGGGCCACATCTTCATCATCATCCGGAAGCTCGATAACATTGGGTGGGGCTGCAAATAAATCAGTCGACCCCAAGTGAATCGCCAGAATTTGATCGACCAAATAATCAAGAACAAGATCACGAGAATTTTACCTGGGTTGGAGGTAACCGCGTCTTCCATTTCCTCGTCTCGGTATTGGCGGGAAGAAGTTCCAGATGTAGCAGCACTGCAAATGTCAAATTTTAGTCGGTTATGTTCTGTTGCTCGAGTCGACCAAAAGATCGGGTCAGATGATTACCCGGAGATGGTGGGAATGGTCACTTTGATTCTGGGCAAAGCCTTCGGCGGTTTGGAGGATGTGGCCTTCATTAGTTTCGGCGCAGGAGGCGGCACAGTCTTGAGCTGTTTTGGTCCCTTCTCAGTCGGCACCGGAGAAGACGCCCGAGGGCGCTTTGAAGACTGCCTAGTCGGTGCGACCACCAGGTCATGGGTGTTTTTCGGGTCGTGAGCGTGCTTGAACCTCCTTTCTCTGCGAGGAGGCGAGTCGACCTCTTCTTCTTCACTCGGGTCGTCGCTCTCCTCATCCTCCTCTGCATCCGAGTGCCACTCGCCACTCTCGCCCCTGCTCGCCTCTTCCTCGACATTTTGCTCCTGCACTCCATCGGGCATCGAGTACATATCAATAAGGGCCTGAAAAGACAATGGACAAAAGAAAGACAGTTGACCGTCAACAAGATGTTACATAGTAAATCAAGAAGACACTTGACAGTGCAGAATCATACCTGTTCCGGCTGGCGCAAATGGTCGAATGGAACCACCCTCCTAGAATCCCCGGGATTATCCTTGTTGCCGGTAATACCTCTCAGCCACTTCTCCACCGTGTCCTTACTAACATCCTTTGGGTGGATCCGAGTGGAATCCTCGAGTCCCGAGTACATCCACATCGGATGGTCACGAGCTTGTAGTGGTTGGATGCGTCGACTGAGGAAGACCTCCAGCAGGTCCATACCAGTCACTCCGTCGCGGACAAGTTGGACGACCCGCTCGACGAACACCTTCACCTGCGCCTTCTCTTCAGGGATCACTCTCAAGGAGGAGGGCTTCTCCACTCGAGCCATGGAAAAGGGGGGAAGTCCAGTCGACTGACCCGGGGTCGGCTGGTCCTTGCAGTAAAACCAGGTCGACTGCCAGCCCCGGACCGAGTCGGGAAGGATCATAGCCTGGAAGGTGCTCTTGTTCCTCATTTGGATTCCAAGGCCCCCGCACATCTGTATCACGTGCGTCCTCTCGTCACTCGGTTTGGCCTTCTTGACCGTCTGGGAGCGACATGTGAATATGTGCTTGAAGAGACCCCAGTGCGGTCGGTAGCCAAAGAAATTCTCGCACATGGACACGAAAGCAGCAAGGTACACGATGGTGTTTGGAGTAAAGTGGTGGAGTTGGGCCCGGAAGAAGTTTAAGAAACCACGAAAGAAAGGGTGGGGAGGCAAAGAAAACCTGCGGTCGACATGAGTGGCAAGGAGAACGCACTCACCCTCCTGCGGCTGCGGCTCAGTCTCGTTCCCCGAGAGCCGCGCCGATTCGTGGGCCAAGAGAGAAACTAGCTAGGATCGAAATCGGGGAGAGAATCGAGAAGAGAGAGAGAGAGAAGGGTGACTGAACTCCTCCTAGCAGTTCATCCCCTCAACCAAGAACAGACCCTCGCGTGGCTGTTCTTCCTTGTATTGTTCATCATCATCAGCCCAAGAGGCAATCCACCACACCACACACTGGACTAGGGTATTACACCACAACGGTGGCCCGGACCAGTATAAACCTTGTGTCTCTTGTGCTGTTCTTTCCATAGCTTAGATCTTAGCGAGGCGGAGGGGTGCAGGTAGGTAGAGGGCGAAATCTCCGCGCGCATCCCAGTGTTCGAACCTCAAGGGTCTGCCAGAACCCGAAAACCGACACACTCCGTCGCTCGCCCCGGCCTCCTGCTCTTGCCGCCCCGCCTACCGCCGCCCCCAGCGCCCGTGCGTCGTCACCCTGCGCTCGCCTCCGCCTGCTATGGCCGGCCGGCAAGCCTCGCTGAGGCCACGGCCTCGCCCCGCCACGCCGGGCTTTGGCCCCGACGGGCGCCCACGCTTGCCCCGCTACGCCCAGCGCCCGAGTGTCTCGGTTGAGCCACTAGCCTATGGGCCCCAGCACCCAGGCCCCTGTAAAAAAAGAGATTTGAAAAATATATAGTAAAATAGTTAATTAATTAATGAGTTAATTAATTAAAGAATTAATTAACTTAATTAACTAACTATTTAATCTGTAATTAGTTAAATGAGCCTATGATAGGGGGCCCCACCCCTTGTTGACCAGTCAAATGTTGACTGGTCAACAGGGACCCTCTGCCCACCTGTCAGCCTCTGGTACACTTCTGTGTATGCAGCGTTGGGTGCACCTAGCATTCAGTCTTTGTTTTTGAATTAACAATAATTTCAGAATATTGCTAAAACTTTAATAATTCGTAGAAAATAATCCGTAACTCAGATGAAAAAGTTTTATACATGAAAGTTTCTCAGAACAACGAGATGAATCGGAACACGCGGTCCATTCGTCTGTCACGCATCCCTAGCATAGCGAACATGCAACCTTCCCCCTCCGGTTCGTATGTCCGAAAATGCCTAACTCTCGGAAAACATTCCTGGATGTTCTCCCCCTTCATCGGTATCGTGTAGTGGTGTCTACTACACAAGCTTCTTCTTGTAGACGTTGTTGGGCCTCCAAGTGCAGAGGTTTGTAGGACAGTAGAAAATTCCTCTCAAGTGGATGACCTAAGGTTTATCAATCCATGGGAGGCGTGGAATGAAGCTGGTCTCTCTCAAGCAACCCTGTAACCAAATAACAAAGAGTCTCTTGTGTCCCCAACACATCCAATACAATGGTAAATTGTATAGGTGCACTAGTTCGGCGAAAAGATGGTGATACAAGAGCAATATGATAGTAGATAATGGTTTTTGTAATCTGAAAATATAAAAACAGCAAGGTAACTAATGATAAAAGTGAGCGAAAACGATATTGCAATGCTAGCAAATAAGGCCTATGGTTCATACTTTCACTAGTGCAAGTTCTCTCAACAATAATAACATAATTGGATCATATAACTATCCCTCAACATGCAACAAAGAGTCACTCCAATGTCACTAATAGCGGAGAACAAACGAAGAGACTATGGTAGGGTACGAAACCACCTCAAAGTTATTCTTTCTGATCGATCTATTTAAGAGTCTGTAGTAAAATAACACGAAGTTATTCTTTCCGTTCAATATATCCTAGAGTTTGTACTAGAATAACACCTTAAGACACAAATCAACCAAAACCCTAATGTCACCTAGATACTCCAATGTCACCTCAAGTATCCGTGGGTATGATTATATGATATGCATCACACAATCTCAGATTCATCTATTCAACCAACACAAAGAACTTAAAAGAGTGCCCCAAAGTTTCTACCGGAGAGTCAAGACGAAAACGTGTGCCAACCCCTATGCAAAAGTTCACGAGGTCACGGAACTCGCAAGTTGATCACCAAAACATACATCAAGTGGATCACGTGAATATCCGATTGTCACCACAGATAAGCACATGCAAGACATACATCAAGTGTTCACAAATCCTTAATGACTCAATCCGATAAGATAACTTCAAAGGGAAAACTCAATCCATTACAAGAGAGTAGAGGGGGAGAAACATCATAAGATCCAACTATAATAGCAAAGCTCGCGATACATCAAGATCGTGCCAAATCAAGAACACGAGAGAGAGAGAGAGCGAGAGATCAAACACATAGCTACAGGTACATACCCTCAGCCCCGAGGGTGGACTACCCCCTCCTCGTCATGGAGAGCGCCAGGATGATGAAGATGGCCACCAGAGAGGGATTCCCCCCACCGGCAGGGTGCCCGAATGGGTCTAGATTGGTTTTCGGTGGCTACAGAGGCTTGCGGCGACGAAACTCCCAATCTAGGCTATTTTCTGGAGGTTCCTATATTTATAGGATTTTTTGGCGTCGGTCTCACGTCAAGAAGGTGCCCGACTCATCCACAAGGTAGGCCCACGCGCCCGGGGGGGTGGGCATGCCCCCCACCCTCGTGGACGGCCCGGGACTCTTCTGGCCCAACTCTTTTACTCCAGGGTCTTCATTTGGTCCATAAAAATCGTCAAAAATTGGCACGTCAATTGGACTCCATTTAGTATTCCTTTTTTGTAAAACTAAAAAACAAGGAAAACAGAAACTGGCACTGGGATCTAGGTTAATAGGTTAGTCCCAAAAATCATATAAAATAGCATATAAATGCATATAAAACATCCAAGGTTGATAATATAATAGCATGGAACAATAAAAAATTATAGATACGTTGGAGACGTATCAAGCATCCTCAAGCTTAATTCCTGCTCGTCCTCGAGTATGTAAATGATAAAAATAGAATTTTTGATGTGGAATGCTACCTAACATAATTATCAATGTAATTATCTTTATTGTGGCATGAATGTTCATATCCATAAGATTCAAGACAAAAGTTTAATATTGACATAAAAATAATAATACTTCAAGCATACTAACAAAGTAATCATGTCTTCTCAAAATAACATGGCCAAAGAAAGCTATCCCTACAAAATCATATAGTCTGGCTATGATCTATCTTCATCACACAAAATATTCAAATCTTGCACAACCCCGATGACAATCCAAGCAATTGTTTCATACTTTTGATGTTCTCAAACTTTTTCAATCTTCACGCAATACATGAGCGTGAGCCATGGACATAGCACTATAGGTGGAATAGAATGGTGGTTGTGGAGAAGACAAAAAGGAGAAGATAGTCTCACATCAATTAGGCGTATCAATGGGCTATGGAGATGCCCATCAATATATATCAATGTGAGTAGGGATTGCCATGCAACGGATGCACTAGAGCTATAAGTGTATGAAAGCTCAAAAAGAAACTAAGTGGGTGTGCATCCAACTCGCTTGCTCATGAAGACCTAGGGCATTTTGTGGAAGCCCATCACTGGAATATAGAAGCCAAGTTCTATAATGAAAGATTCACACTAGTATATGAAAGTGACAACATATGAGACTCTCTATCATGAAGATCATAGTGCTACTTTGAAGCACAAGTGTGGTAAAAGGATAGTAGCATTGCCCCTTCTCTCTTTTTCTCTCTTTTTTTGGGCCTTCTCTTTTTTATGGCCTCTTTTTCTCTTCTTTTTATTTTTTGTCCGGAGTCTCATCCCGACTTGTGGGGGAATCATAGTCTCCATCATCCTTTCCTCACTGGGACAATGCTATAATAATGATGATCATCACACTTTTATTTACTCACAACTCAAGGATTACAACTCGATACTTAGAACAAAATATGACTCTGTGTGGATGCCTCTGGCGGTGCACCGGGATGTGCAATGAATCAAGAGTGACATGTATGAAATAATTATGAACGGTGGCTTTGCCACAAATACGATGTCAACTACATGATCATGCAAAGCAATACGACAATGATGGATCATGACATAATAAACGGAATGGTGGAAAGTTGCATGGCAATATATCTCGGAATGGCTATGGAATTGCCATAACAGGTTGGTATAGTGGAAGGGTGAGAGTGCGTATAATCCATGGACTCGACATTAGTCATAAAGAACTCACATACTTATTGAAAAAATCTATTAGTTATCGAAACAAAGTACTACGCGCATGATCCTAGGGGGATAGATTGGTAGGAAAAGACCATCGCTCATCCCCGACCGCCACTCATAAGGAAGACAATCAATAAATAAATCATGCTCCGACTTGATCACATAACGGCTCACCATACATGCATGCTACGGGAATCACAAACTTTAACACAAGTATCTCTCAAATTCACAACTACTCAACTAGCATGACTCTAATATCACCATCTTCATATCTCAAAACAATCATAAGGAATCAAACTTCACATAGTATTCAGTGCACTTTATATGAAAGTTTTTATTATACCCATCTTGGATGCCCATCATATTAGGACTAGTTCATAACCAAAGCAAACTACCATGCTGTTCTAAAGACTCTCAAAATAATATAAGTGAAGCACGAGAGTTCATCTATTTCTTCAAAATAAAACCACAGACGTGCTCTAAAAGGATATAAGTGAAGCACTAGAGCAAATGACAAACTACTCCAAAAGATATAAGTGAAGATCAATGAGTAGCCGAATAATTATGTAACTATATGAAGACTCTCTAACATTTAATAATTTCAGATCTTGAAATTTTATTCAAAAAGAAATCAAAACAAAAGCAATAAAATGATGCTCCAAGCAAAACACATATCATGTGGTGAATAAAAATATAGCTCCAAGTAAAGTTACCGATGAACGAAGATGAAAGAGGGGATGCCTTCTGGGGCATCCCCAAGCTTAGGCTTTTGGTTGTCCTTGAATATTACCTTGGGGTGCCTTGGGGATCCCCAAGCTTAGTCTCTTTCCACTCCTTATTCTATAGTCCATCGAATCTTCACCCAAAACTTGAAAACTTCACAACACAAAACTTAACAGAAAACTCGTAAGCTCCGTTAGTATAAGAAAATAAATCACCACTTAGGTACTGTTGTGAACTCATTCTAAATTCATATTGGTGTAATATCTACTTTATTCCAACTTCTGTATGGTTCATACCCTCCGATACTACTCACAGATTCACCAAAATAAGCAAACAACACAAAGAAAACATAATCTGTCAAAAACAGAACAGTCTGTAGTAATCTGTATCACACGTATACTTATTGAACTCATAAAATTATGAAATAAATTGGTGGACGTGAGTAATTTGTCTATTAATCATCTGGAAAAAGAATCAACTTAATCGCACTCTCCAGTAAAACATAGCAGCAAATCTTGTGAGCGCTAAAGTTTCTATTTTTTACAGCAAGATCGCAAAGACTTTCCCCAAGTCTTCCCAAAGGTTCTACTTGGCACAAACACTAACTAAAACATAAAAACTCAATCATAACATAGGCTAGATAAATTAATTATTACTAAACAGGAACAAAAATAAAATCGGGTTGCCTCCCAACAGGCGCTATCGTTTAACGCCCCTAGCTAGGCATGATAATTTCAATGATGCTCACATAAAAGATAAGAATTGAAACATAGAGAGAGAATCATGAAGAATATGACTAGCACATTTAAGTCTAACTCACTTCTTATGCATAGGGATTTTGTGAGCAAACAACTTATGGGAACAAGAATCAACTTGCATAGGAAGGTAAAACAAGCATGACTTCCGGATTTTAAGCACATAGAGAGGAAACTTGATATTATTGCAACTCCCACAAGCATAAATTCCTCCCTTATAATAATTTTCAGTATCATCATGAATGAATTCAACAATATAACTATCACATAAAGCATTCTTTTCATGATCTACAAGCATAGAAAATTTACTATTCTCCACATAAGCAAAATTCTTCTCATTCGGAATAGTGGGAGTATCATAAGAAACTCGAATACTATAAATTGTTTCCACATTAAAAGAGTAATGTTCAGAAAAAGGGTAATCATAATCACGACAAGTTTTAATATAATCATCACTACTTTTTATAGCATACGTGTCATCATAATAATCATCATAAGTAGCAACTTTGTTCTCATCATAATCAATTGAAACCTCTTCCAAGATTGTGGAATCATTACTAAATAAAGTCATGACCTCTCCACATCCACTTTCATAATTGTCACAATAAGATTCAACATCCTACAAAATAGTGGTATCATTACTTCCTAAAGTTGACACTCTTCCAAACCCACTTTCATCAATATAAGCATCATAAGTAGGAGGCATGCTATCATCATAATAAATTTGCATATCAAAACTTGGGAGGTTAAACATACCATCTTCATAAAACATAGCATCCCCAAGCTTGGGACAAACATTAATTGCAGAAAATACATTCTCAAACATGTCATTATCATCAAACATAGCATCCCCAAGCTTGGGCCTTTTCATATCATAAGCATAATCACTCTCATCATTGATAGTATGGATAGCACCAATAGTATAACAATTATCATCATCACAATGAGTAATAGGAGCAACATCATTTGGGAGGGATACCTCTTTACCTTTACTTCTCCATCTTTTCTTTTTCTTCTTCACATTAAGTATGGGTTTATCCCTCTTTTTGGAGCTCCTTATTAATTAGATTGGTTGAATTAAAGGCTCCTCATCGTTCCCTGATTCATCATAAGAAATAATAGGAGAATATTGGGAAGTCTCTTCCCTTTCATTAGTATTCTCTTCATCTTCTATTTGTTTTCTTGTCTTTATGTAATTGGCAATATAAGGATTTTCAATGCAATTCACCTCTCAATACATAAAAATTTCTTCTAGATCAAAATCAAGAAATCTATCAACATTAAATTTTGGAATACCCTTAGTTATACGTTTCATTTCTTCATACCCCAAAAGAAGACTAAGCTCTTTATGATGCTCAAGGGTAATCAAGTTATCACAATTTTTGGACATGATTTAATCATGAAACAAATAGCATTGGAGCTTTAAATGACCATGTTCATTGCAAAGTTCACAAGGATGGCGATAAATATTGAATCTTTCAGCACAATCATCTAGCCTTTCTTGCAACCATTTAGTTTCCAAATACTTATGCCTCTTGCAAAATCTATCTTCCCTATTTGGTGTGTGCTTGCAAGCTCTATGTATTCCACAAAGGTTAACATGCTTATAATAGACATTTTCATAATGACTAGTGCAATCATCATTAGTACTATGGATATTCAAAGAGTTCATACTAATAACATTGCAATCATGCTCATCATTCAAAGATTTAGTGCCAAACATTCTAATGCATTCTTCTAACACTTTGGCACAATTATCGGAATCCTTATTTTCATGGAAGACATTAAAAGATGAAGCATATGAGGTATCCTCAATTCCATTTTTTTATAATTTTCTTTTATAAGCTAAACTAGTGATAAAACAAGAAACAAAAAGATTCGATTGCAAGATCTAAAGATATACCTTCAAGCGCTAACCTCCCTGGCAACGGCGCCAGAAAAGAGCTTGATGTCTACTACACAACCTTCTTCTTGTAGATGTTATTGGGCCTCCAAGTGCAGAGGTTTGTAGGACAGTAGCAAATTTCCCTCAAGTGGATGACCTAAGGTTTATCAATCAGTGGGAGGCGTAGGATGAAGATGGTCTCTCTCAAGCAACCCTGCAACCAAATAACAAAGAGTCTCTTGTGTCCCCAACACACCCAATACAATGGTAAATTGTATAGGTGCACTAGTTTGGCGAAGAGATGGTGATACAAGTGCAATATGGATAGTAGATAATGGTTTTTGTAATCTGAAAATATAAAAACAGCATGGTAACTAATGATAAAAGTGAGCGAAAACGGTATTGCAATGCTAGAAACAAGGCCTAGGGTTCATACTTTCACTAGTGCAAGTTCTCTCAACAATAATAACATAATTGGATCATATAACTATCCCTCAACATGCAACAAAGAGTCACTCCAAAGTCACTAATAGCGGAGAACAAACGAAGAGATTATGGTAGGGTATGAAACCACCTGAAAGTTATTCTTTTTGATCGATCTATTCAAGAGTCTGTACTAAAATAACATGAAGCTATTCTTTCCATTCAATCTATCCTAGAGTTCGTACTATAATAACACCTTAAGACACAAATCAACCAAAACCCTAATGTCACCTAGAGACTCCAATGTCACCTCAAGTATCCATGGGTATGGTTATACGATATGCATCACAGAATCTCAGATTCATCTATTCAACCAACACAAGGAACTTCAAAGAGTGCCCCAAAGTTTCTACCGGAGATTCAAGACGAAAACGTGTGCCAACCCCTATGCAAAAGTTCACAAGGTCACGGAACTCGCAAGTTGATCACCAAAACATGCATCAAGTGGATCACGTGAATATCCCATTGTCACCACAGATAAGCACATGAGAGACATACATCAAGTTTTCTCAAATCCTTAAAGACTCAATCCGATACGATAACTTCAAAGGGAAAACTCAATCCATTACAAGAGAGTAGAGGGGGAGAAACATCATAAGATCCAACTATAATAGCAAAGCGCACGATACATCAAGATCATGCCAAATCAAGAACATGAGAGAGAGAGAGATCAAACACGTAGCTATTGGTACATACCCTCAGCCCCGAGGGTGGACTACTCCCTCCTCGTCATGGAGAGCGTCGGGATGATGAAGATGGCCACTGGAGAGGGATTTCCCCCCTCCGGCAGGGTGCCGGAACGGGTCTAGATTGGTTTTCGGTGGCTACAGAGGCTTGCGGCGGCGGAACTCCCGATCTAGGTTATTTTCTGGAGGTTTTAGTATTCATAGGAGTTTTTGGCGTCAGTCTCACATCAAGAAGGTGCCCGAGTCGTCCACGAGGTAGGCCCACGCGCCCGGGGGGCGCCCCCACCCTCATGGACGGCCCGGGACTCTTTTGGCCCAACTCTTTTACTCCGGGGTCTTCTTTTGGTCCATAAAAAATCGTCAAAAATTGGCACGTCAATTGGACTCCGTTTGGTATTCCTTTTCGGTAAAACTCAAAAACAAGGAAAAAACAGAAACTGGCACTGGGCTCTAGGTTAATAGGTTAGTCCCAAAAATCATATAAAATAGCATGTCAAAGGGGATCTTCCGAGGCCGGACATGACCCAGAAAAGTGTGTCTGGACAAAGGGGATCGAGCGTGTTGGGAAATGTGGTGCACCCCTGCATGGGAAGTTTACCTATTCGAATAGTTGTGTCCCTCGGTAAAAGGATGACCCGGAGTTGTACCTTGACCTTATGACAACTAGAACCGGATACTAAATAAAACACACCCTTCCAAGTGCCAGATACAACCCGGTGATCGCTCTCTACCAGGGCGATGATGGGAGGATCGCCGGGTAGGATTATGCTATGCGATGATACTTGGTGAACTTACCATCTACTCTCTTCTACATGCTGCAATATGGAGGCTGCCAGAAGCGTAGTCTTCGACAGGATTAGCTACCCCCCTCTTATTCTGGCATTCTGCAGTTCAGTCCACCAATATTACCCCTTTACACTGATACTCATGCATATGTAGTGTAGATCCTGGCTTGCGAGTACTTTGGATGAGTACTCACGGTTGCTTTTCTCCCTCTTTCCCCCCTTTCCATTCTACCTGGTTGTCGCAACGAGATGTTGGAGCCCAGGAGCCAGATGCCACTGTCGATGACGACTCCTACTGCACCGGTGGTGCCTACTACTACGTGCAGGCCGCTGACGACGACCAGGAGTAGTTTAGGAGGATCCCAGGCAGGAGGCCTCGCCTTTTCGATCGTTGCTACTTTTGTGCTAGCCTTCTTAAGGCAAACTTGTTTAACCTATGTCTGTACTCAGATACTATTGCTTCCGCTGACTCTTGTGTCTTCGAGCATTTGTATTCGAGCATTCGAGGCCCTTGGCTTGTAATATAAAGCTTCTATTATTTTAATTTGTGTCTAGAATTGTGTTGTGATATCTTCCCGTGAGTCCTTGGTCTTGATTGTACACATTTGCGTGTATGATTAGTGTACGGTCAAATCAGGGGCGTCACAACAGCCCAGATGCAATGAAGCAAAGGGCGGTAGAACCGCTGGCACGGTACTACCGCAAGGTAGGGATCGTCCAGATTTTGGGAAGGCACGGACATATAAAAATACATCCGTGGCAACTTCCGCTGAGTTGGGACCTATGCAAAAATCTGACATGGTAGTACTGCAAGCCAGGAGCGGTACTACCGTGCGGGGTGCGGATGTAAAAAATTACATCCGCTCCTACTACCGCGCAAGCTGCTAAGCCTGGCCAGAGCGCACGGTACTACCACGCACCTGGCGCGATACTACCGCGTAGGGCGCGGATGTAAAAAATTACATCTGCCCCTACTACCACAAACGCAGCAGCGCCTGGCCTGAGGCCATAGTACTACTGCTCCAAGGAAGCGGTACTACCGCGCCAGAGGCCGGTACTACCGCATGCCCCAGATTAGCAAACACGACATTTTGCATAGACAAGAAAAGACGGAGGATGCTCCAAAGTGCCAAAGGAAAGGCAGTGCAAAGGAGTAGACGTGTACGTGATGATTCCACCCAAACCTTTCCAAAGCGGACCCCTCTTAATAGTACGGCTTTCCTACGACTCAAATCCATCGAAAAGAAACGAGAGAAACACCGTCTCCAATAGTCTTCGAGGGGCACCAAATCGTCTTGTGCCTAGTGATGAAATGTCTAAAATACTCAATGCACACGATTAGTCCACAAAAGCATTGTCATCAATCACCAAAGCAACTAAGGGATAAATATGCCCTTACAATGTCCCCCTTTTTGGTGGATTGATGACAATACGGGATTTGCATAAAGGGAGATAACATAGAACATGGGCAAACCCCATACCTCTAAAATATAGACGGGCTCCCCCTAGATGTGTGCTATCTAGATGAGTGCTTTGGACTGCACGACACACATACTAGGATCAACACTCCCCCTATATTTTATAGACAAGGCATATCTTGCAACAATAAGGCTAACACTAAGCAAGATAGTACATATGAGCATAATGTAAATAGCACAAGATGTCATAAGCTCAATAAGGTACGGTAGGGTGCATATGTCTTACACCATATGATAGAAAGGTCTCACAAGCGCAAACCAAACCAAAGCAAACGAGGTCCAACGACAAAGCAAACGAAAACATGACTCAACAACTTGCAAATCCTACACTCTCTCCCCCTTTGGCATCGAGACACCAAAAGCGCAGAGAGGACACCTACAACACAAGTGATGGCTCAAGCGGAGTAATCACTTGCACGCTCCTCACCAGACTCGGCAGCTGGGATGGTCTCCTCCTTGTCCTCCTCAGAATCAGTCCACTTGTAGCCCTGCTTCACCATCCAGGCTGCCTCTGGCTTGATGACCCTCTCAGATCCGCCGGATATCTGCTCGCCAAACATCCTCAAGATCCGCTTGTCGCGGCGGCGACTCTCCTTCTGAGCAACATGAGACCGGTACCGCCCCTTGGCCTGCATGCAGAATAGAGCCTTCATATTGTTCTTCAGCTTCTTAGCCCAAGAGGGCTCAAAAGATGAAGGCGAGTAGCCAGCAAAGCTGTCCTCATCAGCGTCCTCCTCCTCAGTCTCATCTACATCCACATCCATCCAAGCAGCCGCTACCTCAGCACGAGTAGTAGTGTTGGCCCACTGGGTCTTAACACAGAGCCAAATGGGCTCATGATGAATCCAGTCAGGGGCAAGAAACTCATCATTGGGATAGAGCTTCTCCCAAGTCCTCATGATCAACAGAAATAGGTAAGGTCCATAGGTGAGTACCTTACGGGTGAACACCGCAAACCGAAGCTCGCACCACATGATATGTGAGACATCAAGTGGTTGAGCCTGAGAGAGACGCGCCTCCTCATAGATGAGCATCATATCCACAAGATAGGCATGCACTTTGTCCTTGTCACCAATGCGGGGAAAAAGAGAGTTGCGGAAGACGCGATACATGATGTCAAGGAAGGGGTTCAGCCCCCACGTCTTCTTGCCACTGGGAAGCAACTTCTCAACATAGTAGGGAAGAAGCTTGTTCTTGTTGACTGACTCGAGATTGGCATGAGGGTGTACACCAACGGGTGTGTTGAGCCCCTCATCAAGAACCTGAAGCAAATCCATGAAGTCCTTCCATGTAGCAGTCATCCGCTGTCCATTGGCCATCCAGGTCATCTTTCGATCCTCATCAGTATGGAAGTGGACCGAGGCAAAGAACTGGGCCACAATCTAGGGTCATAATCCAAATGGAATGAGATCACATGCTCAATGCCAAACTGCTCCACGAGGTCTAGAGCCTCACCAAAGTAAGCACGATACCTATCATCCCTCATGTGATGCATGTCAATCCAGTGTGCGTCCACATAGATGTTCTGCTTGGCCTTGATCACATCCACATAAGTGAGATACTACTGCTTGGTCCAAAACAGATCATTCCCGCTGAAGTTGGCACGAGGATTCACATAGGGGTTGATCTTCCTTCAAGAGGCAAAATCAGCAAGTGGTATCTCATCCATGCCCTTGGTGGGATCCTTGAGCTTGGTGGCGGTGGTCTTGGTCCTGCGTTGGGGGGCATTGGAGCCCTCTGGAGCTTCGTCTTGGTTGTGCAGACGCTTGGAGCCCGTGTCACGACTGGGATTGGAACGCCGAGCAGGAGCACCGGAGCCACCACCTAAGACACAAGACACAAAAACACCCACGAGAAGCGAGAAGGATCAATGCAAAGACCACAACAAAACAGGTGAAACAAGTAGAACTTGCACTTGGTAATTGCTACTTGGGAGATTTGACTACAACGGTAGTACTGCATGGCTACGCGGTACTAAAATTTTAGTGTTGCTCCTAGTCACGGTAGTACCGCGCCGGGGTGGCATGGTAGTACCGTGTCTCGGAGCGGCAGAAATTTTTTAGGTCCGTGCCTCGCGCGGTAGTACTGCTCCTGAGGAGCGGTAGTACCGTATGCTCGGTAGTACCACACCGGAGATGCGGTAGTACCGCACGGTGTGAGATCTGAAACTCAACTGGATCCGAGCACAACCGTGACAACAAAGCGGTACTACGGTTGATCAAATCTACCACAGGACAACATATCAAGTACCATCTCTACGCATTACTACTCTCCTACATCCTACTCTTGCATAGATTTAGCCTAAAATCTCAAGAACAACATGCATCTCTGAGGGAGACCTGGATTAGGGGGTCTCCGGACAGCCGGACTCTATCCTTTGGCCGGACTGTTGGACTATGAAGATACGAGATTGAAGACTTCGTCCAGTGTCCGGATGGGACTCTACTTGGCGTGGAAGGCAAGCTAGGCAATACGGATATGGATATCTCCTCCTTTGTAACCGACCTTGTGTAACCCTAACCTCCTCCAGTGTCTATATAAACCGGAGGGTTTTAGTCTGTAGGACAACATACAATCATACCATAGGCTAGCTTCTAGGGTTTAGCCTCTCCGATCTCGTGGTAGATCAACTCTTGTACTACCCATATTATCAAGAATAATCAAGTAGGACGTAGGGTTTTACCTCCATCAAGAGGGCCCGAACCTGGGTAAAACATTGTGTCCCCTGCCTCCTGTTACCATCCACCTTAGACGCACAGTTCGGGACCCCCTACCCGAGATCCGCCAGTTTTGACACCGACATTGGTGCTTTCATTGAGAGTTCCTCTGTGTTGTCATCATTAGGCTTGATGGCTCCTTCAATCATCGATAGCGATGCAGTTCAGGGTGAGAATTTTCTCCCCAGACAGATCTTTGTGTTCGGCGGCTTCGCACTGCGGGCCAACTCGCTTGGCCATCTGGAGCAGATTGAGAGTTACGCCCCTGGCCACCAGGTTAGGTTTGGAAGCTTAAACTACACGGCTGATATCCGTGGAGACTTGATCTTCGACGGATTCGAGCCCCTCCCTAGTGCGCCACACGGTCACGATGAGCATGATTTAGCTCTGCCATCGGACAGTGTTCAGGAGATCGCGTCGGCAACCGCTCCGACCCTCAATTCGGAGCCAGATGCGCCATCCATGGACGGGTGGATAGACCCCGCCACAGAGGCCACACTCTCATCGGCGATCGAGCCGAGGATCGACCTTACCCTTCACAGGAGCCATGACGCCGACCTACCGGATTCTTCCCCGGCCACGGACTCCGAACCGCCTGCACCCGTGCCTATCGAATCTGACAGGGCGCCGATCATGGAGTTCACCTTCACGGATATCTTTCAGCACTCGCCCTTCGGCGACATGCTGAGCTCATTAAGGTCTCTCTCCCTGTCAGGAGAGTCCTAGCCGAACTATGTTCGGCAGGATTGGGATGCGGATGAGGAAGAAATTCGCCGCCCACCCACCACCCACTTAGTAGCCACTGTCGACGATTTGACCGACATGCTCGACTTCGACTCCGAAGACATCGACGGTATGGACGACGATGCAGGAGACGAACAGGAACCACTGCCCACAGGGCACTGGACGCCCACTTCATCATATGATGTATACATGGTGGACACACCCAAATAAAACGACGACGAGGAATGGAAGGACGCAGCGAAGGGTTGTTCCCTCGAGAAGCAGTCAAAGCGGCGGCGTAAGCGCCACTCCAAATCCCACCTCGGCAGAAAAAGCAATCATATAGACCCAGCATTAGAGCAGGGTAAACCATCGCCCGACCACGGCAACACGGAGAATCAAACCGAATAACCCGACTCCGTCGAAGATAACAGTCCGAACGACATCACACCGGACAAGCGCCTGGAGCAACAGAATGTCCATCAAAGGCTTGTTGCCACTGCGAGGAGCCTGAAAAAGAGGAAGCAAAGGCTTAGGGCTGCACAAGACACACTCAGAATCAGATGGAGTGAAGTACTCAACACTGCAGCGAAGTACGGTGGTAATCGCCACACCAAGAGCTACCCGAAGCGAAAGTTGCTACCTGAATTCGATGCGGAGGCCTTAGATCCCCCGCAATTGAAAAACAAAACGGCCATCCGGTCGGATAGACGACCTCATGGCCAACATAGAGTGGCAAATGACGCTGCACATAAGGTAGTATGCTATCCACACGAGGGCTCGCAGCAAAAGGACGGCGCAACCAGATCCATATACAGGCCACGCAAGCGCGGTCTAGCATGCAATGCAACACAACAAACATCTGAACACCACGGTACACCCAAATACAGGGGTGCCGCACACCCCCGATGTTTCACCGATGAGGTGCTGGACCATGAATTTCCAAAGGGATTCAAACCCGTAAACATAGAGGCGTATGATGGAACAACAGACCCTAGGGTCTGGATTGAGGACTACATCCTCCATATCCACATGCTCGAGGAGACGATATCCACGCCATCAACTACTTACCCCTCAAGCTCAAAGGGCCAGCTCAGCACTGGCTTAAAAGCCTCCCCGAAAACTCCATTGGAAGCTGGGAAGAGCTTGAAGACGCTTTTTGGGCAAATTTCCAAGGGACCTATGTCCGACCACCGGATGCAGACGATTTAAGTCATATAACTCAACAGCCTGGAGAGTCAGCCCGAAAGCTTTGGCACAGGTTCCTCACTAAAAAGAACCAAATAGTCGACTATCCGGACGCCAAAGCCTTAGTAGCTTTCAAGCACAACGTTCGAGACGAATGGCTCGCCAGACACCTCGGCCAAGAAAAGCCGAGAACAATGGCAGCATTAACAAGCCTCATGACCCGCTTTTGCGTGGGCGAGGACAGCTGGTTAGCCCGGTGCAGCACCAGCGACCCAAGTACATCCGAAGTCAGGGATGAAAACGGGAAACCATGACGCAGCAAAAACAAGCGCCGGAATAAAGAAGACAGCCCGAAGAGCACAACGGTAAACGACGGATTCAGAAGCTCTCGGCCAGGTCAGCAAAAGTTGCCCTCCAAAGGCAACAGAGACGAATTGTCCAGCCTAAACAAGATTCTGGACAAAATATGTCAGATCCACAACACCCCCGATAAACCTGCAAATCATACCCATAGAGAATGTTGGGTCTTCAAGCAGTCCGGCAAGCTCAACACCGAACACAAGGGGCAGGATACACCAAGTGAAGACGAGGACGAGCCTCGCAAGCAAAGCACTGGGGAACAAAAGAAATTCCCACCAGAAGTTAAAACAGTAAACGTGTTACACGTGACAAAGGGGAGAAACAAAGCAGCACTCCTAGGGACACATGTCCCAGGGCCTATCACAGCGGAGTTCTGCCACTGGTCGTCCCAACCGATCACCTTCGACCATCGGTATTACTCGGCAAGTATCCGGCGTGCAGGATGGGCTGCCTTGGTGTTAGACCCGATAATTGATGGATACCACTTCACACGAGTCCTGATGGATGGCGGCAGTAGTTTAAACCTGATATATCAGGACACAGTCCGCAAAATGGGGATAGACCCAACAAAAATTAGCCATAGCAATACTACCTTTAAAGGAGTAACGCCAGGCCCAGAATCCCATTGCACGGGCTCCCTACTACTAGAGGTTATATTCGGCTTCCCCGATAACTTTTGCAGCAAAAATTTAACCTTCCACATCGCTCTGTTCCAAGGTGGCTATCAAGCACTACTCGGACACGAAGCTTTCGCTCGCTTTAACGCAATACCGCATTATGCTTCCCTCATGCTTAAAATGCCCAGTCCACATGGCATTATTACAGTAAATGGGAATACTGAGTGCTCCTTGCGTGCGGAAGACCGTGCGGTTGCCTTGGCAGCCGCACACTAAAGGGCCTCACCAGCTAAAGCATCTGACAGGTCGTTAAGACCACGGACACGGTTGGACGAGTCCGGTGCAGCTATATGTAATTGATACTGGTTTGATGGCTATACCCCTATTACAATACAAGGGGCTCAACACTCGCGCACAAGTGGCAATCAGGCTCAACTTTGCTCATTTTGAACTATATATTGTTTATTTAGTATAACTTACCTTTTGCATGGCAACTTTTCAACTAAGTTCCTCTCTTTTACAGATGAGCATCGTGCTACACCCGTCCAGGATACGTCACAATGGAGATATAGGTGCAGACGTGCAGCAGGGACCCGTTCCAAGGATTCTTTTTAGATTAAGACCCTGCGTAAACCTTTTTTACTGTCTCTTGTTGATACACATCCCCCGGATTCTCATTACAATTGAGAAGGATGCTGACGTATTGGCATGTGGCCACATTAGAATATTGCACATACTTGGACACCAGGGGCTTATTACAAAGGGCACTTTTTAGGTCCGGTTTACACCATAAAGACCGAATACCTTAGGGAGTGTTCGGCGTCGCGAGTTTGGCCTTATATGCATCAGCTCCGAATCATGTCTTTGGTCAAATGTTGGGTTTGCCCGGCTCCTGTGTTTTGCTGCCTTACGTTCCACTCTATCGGCTAAGGCGGCACCAGGAGAACTACTGCGATTGTGCCCTGGTTCATCCGGACGAGCACCTCAGTAGAGAAAGCCAAAAACTGACTGTCATGATATAGCGTGAGACTGGTCAACCACTCGATGACCTATCGGAATCTTCGGGATTCCTCCGCCTTAACGAAGGGCCGTTTCCCGGCCAGGCATGTACGCACCCCGAATTCGGATGAGTGCGGAGCCACCAAGGGCTATATAGTAGCCCCACTGTCAAACTCTGGCTAAGTGAAAGTATTAAAGCATTATAGTCTGGTTGCCTAGTTCGCTGCGCTATCACCTCCTTAATGGACCAAGACATTGGATCAAGTGTGAACATGCGTCTTCTGCGAACACCCCCGCATTATATGCGTGGGGGCTGAAGCCGACGACTGCAATCTTTCAGGTTATATACATATATACATAAACGGCCGCACAGGAGGCATCATAATACTTTCGGGCAAAAGTATAAATACAGCCTTGATAAATTTAATAAAACATTGGTTTTACAATGGGAATATGTCACACCCTAATTTTCATGCCACAACACTTAAGCTAATAAATCATGATAAAGTGTGGTTTGACAACAACTTTTGCATTATTTGGCTTTTTATTTGGAGTTGGTTTTCTCTCTCTGTTTTTAAGTGCTCTTTAAAGTCAACACAACTCCACCTTCTACACCTCATCTCCTTCCCCAAACTTCTGCCCAATGATCATGCCATGTGTATAGTGCAATATAGTATTTACCTACAAAAATAATTTGGCCAAATAGTACTTTCAAAAATTAGTTATCCAAAAACCCCTGAATTGAGGTTTGCACTACAAGTACTTGATTTGGGGTATGAAAAATATTTCAAAAAGTATATTTGAAACCTATTAGATAAAGGATTCCCATAAACCACAAAGATATAATTTTAAAAGTTATTTTCCCATTTTATTTAAAAGCTTTTTCTTAAGGCCAGAAATGGTCTTTACTAGGGAAAAATTATTTTATTGTTTTAAAAATATTTGAGAAAAATCAGGGAAACTCAGTGGACATATATTTTCCATATATATGAGTTTCAACACATGGTCATGATCAAAATATTGGACAAAACCTCCCAAAACCATTTCTGCCCATTTCAAGGATTTGAAATATTTCTACAGGAAATATTTTCATAAAAATCCAAGGAAAAATCCAGCAAGTCACAGATGCATATTGTTATCACCATGCAAAGCCCTCTCTGACCAAATGTCAATTAAGGTCATTTTGGTTCACCAAAATGCCCCAAAACCCTCTCTGACCAGAATCAAATTTGAACAAGTTTGTACTACCAACTTTCTCCTTGATCCCAATTTTTGTGAGCATGTTCACATGACCAAATGAGGCCACTACACCAGGTGTTGCATCAAGGGGAAGTGATTTGCTCAACTAGATCTACACAAGTTCATTTGTGCTAATTTCTAGGGTTTACAAAAGTTGCATTGGCAACTTTTCCCAAATAAGCTCCAAATTGGTGGAAGACCCTAATTATATGTGTCATTTCATCCTGTGGAGTCTCATGGCAATTGGAAATCTTTTTCTTACCCAAACCATTATCAAACACCTTCTGCCACTTTTCAAAAATCACCATTTTGACCACTAACACTATTCTCCTTGAGCTCAACTTTTTACCACAGCTCCTCCTAGTCCTCTCCTACCTCCAATAACTCTTCCCTGGCCTCAGCTCAATGATTGAAGGGTAAAATACCCCCATTTACCTCCCTCGACAACCCCTCTCTCCCTCTTCTTCTACCTCTCTCCTCTCCTACTGACTCCCTAGGGCATCCAAGGCCACAACCCACTTCTTTACTTCCCCCTAGAGCTACCAGACACCTTTGGACGCGCCCACGTTGCATAAAAATGGCTATGCCAGCCATTTGCACGCTCTGGAGCGCGCTACAGTGCGCTCCCACACTGTAGCCGCCCCCCTCCAACCGCCTCCGGCCACCTCGGGCCTCCCCAGCACGCCCGACGATGCGCCTCGGTGTCCGCGGCATGCTAAACCCTAGTCCCCCTCTTCCTTCTCCCTCCTCTCGCCCCAGCTCGCACGCGCACTGGCCGCCCGAGCGCGCCAATGGCACGGCTCACATGCGCGGCGTCTCTGACCCCTCCCCACTCTCTCCCTTAGCTCCCCTTGGCGTAGTCCACACCCAGCAACACCCCAGACATGGCGCCAGCTCCTCCTGAGCCCTGTGGCAACGAGCAGGAGCTCGCCGGCGCACGGGTCCACGGCACCCCGCCGTTCGCCTATTTAAGGGCCTCCCCGAGCCCTCCTCTCCTCACCACTCGCTCTCTCACTCCCATAATCATCCCCCTGCACCCCAGTTCGTCTCCAGGAGCACCCGAGCTCGAGATCAGGCTCGAGCTCCGCCGCTTCGGCTCACCGGAGTTTGCGAGGTACAGGCCTTCCCCGCTCCTCCTCTGCCCCGATCTGAAACCGCCTCCTCCCACTGATCATTTCCCCTCTCTCCCCCGCCTCGTTTGCAGCCGGAGTCGACCGGAACGACCACCACCTGAAGCTCATCCGCCGCAAGACCTCGTTGCCGGTGAACCAGGTCACCCCGGCGACCGCAACCAGCTCCGCCTGAACGGCGACTCTGCATTGAGTCCAACGGTGCCATCATCTCACCCCGCCGTGCCTTGCTTCACCGCCGGTGAGCACGTCGGCCCTCTAATCGCGAGGTCAGAGATGACAGGAGGGCCCCGCCTGTCCTCCTCACCTCTCTCTCGCCGCCTCTCTCTCCCACTGGCAGCTGAGCCCCGCCCGTCAGGTTCAAACCTGGCGCGCGCGCGACGGCTCGGCTGGGACACGTCGCTGGCGGGGCCGCTGCCCTGCGACTGTTCTGGCCGAGCAGGCACAGAGCCCTTTTTCCTCTTCTTTTTCTGTCACATTTCCAAAAATTCCACAGGATTAAATATTAATCCAAATGCAACAATTCCAGTTCCTAAAATCTTATAAAAATCCCACCTGTTTAATGGTATAATTTTCACTCATGTCCAAACAACTTTTATGTACTGTCCTTATTCAAATTCAAATTTGAATATATTTAGACCCCTCTAAAAATCCATTTCTTCTCCTCTGCCACTCCAAATCCAAATCTAGTAATTTCCCCCTTCTTAGTTTTCATCCTAATATTTAACAAAAATGAGTTGACATTTTTCTGAGCACTTTGGTTTTACTGTTTTATTATTGCCTTATTTCTTTTCTCGCTATTATTTTGCGACGATAGATTGCATTGCTGACAAAGGAGTTGGACCAGCAGACTTTGAAGACCTAGAAGACCTTGCTGAGCCAGGCAAGCAGCCCTTTGACCATGTCTATGAAACCCTTTTTATGCATGTCATATAGCACTTTATTAGTGTTGCATCGGAATCATGATGAGATGGTAACCACTTTGATGGGTTGCCTCCATTACTTCCTCATTGATACTTGCATTGTGCATGACCCTACCTCCTTATGAGGGTTATGCCGGTGGGAGTAGATAGGATGCTAAAGTAGTGCTACACAAAAAGGGATGGGAATATGCATGGTGATGGAGACATAGTATTTTCAAAAGACTTTTTGAAAACCCCATCGGTGACACTTATGCCCGGGGGAGATGATGAGTTGGGTAGCCACTTGATGACGAAGTGGTGTACCGAGGCAAGTGTGTGTTGTTTTCAAAATGGATTGGTTTAAGTTGCGACCGTTATTCCAACCTTACATGCGCAACCACTTTACCCTTATATGGGAAAGGGCATTATTGATTACCTAGGCCGATACTAGCTTGGAGCCCGCATTACTAGTAACGGGGGAGAGTTGGTGCTCTCTCTCCGGACAGGGTCGTGCCAAATAGGGTGGCCAAGAACATTTTTATGGGGCACCGGACACACCGTTGGTACCCCGTGCCAGTGGTATGTGATGAAAATGGGAGCGTGGCTCCACAATTATAAGTTGTGAAAGGTTGGGCACGGGGGTTACTACCAATCGAGTGGACTCCATGTTAGTGTCGTCTAGGGAAAGATAGTGATCGGGTGCTTACCCCGGGTACTTGAGGTACCGCGGGTCGTGGATGACACGGAAGTTCCCCGGATCTTGTGGGTAAAGTGTGCAACCTCTGCAGAGTGTAAAACTATTCGAATAGCCGTGTCCACGGTCAAGGACAGTTGGGTAACCGCTCTTGGGCTACGTCCACATGTTTACAAACCAGTGTGTGTGTTTGGATAAGTGGGAAGATCTACTTGGGTCAAGTCAAAGGACTTGACATGATTGAGTTGGGTTGATGCCCACTCTATTTATGTTGATATCTGTAACCTATCCTCATGGTTACTTGAATTCTCCTGATGCATGTCTTACAAGTTGTTGAACATGTCATTGCACTCAAAACTAGCTTTCTGCAGAAATTTACCTATATCATGCATTGTTGTATCTTGAACCAAAACATGGGTTGCTTGCGAGTACATTCGAAGTACTCATTGGCTTGCCACTGGTTATTTCACTACTAGGAAAAGGCCTACTAATGGCGCACTAGTTTTGCCTACTAATGGCGCATTACCAGTGCGCCATTAGTAGCACGCCACTAGTATATCTTACTAATGGCGCACCACGGGTGCGCCATTAGTATCTGGTATACTAATGGCGCACCAACTAGTGCGCCATTAGTATGTAACATCATGCACCATTAGTGTGCCTCCCGGGGGGCCATATGTAAGCATGGCTTTGTCATACTAATGGCGCATTCTCTGTTGATGCGCCATTAGTATCCTTTGGCATACTAATGGCGCACCTGGTGGTGATGCGCCATTAGTATGAATATTTGTTTTTTTCCTTTTCTTATTTTTGCGCAGGTTATAAAATATATTATTAGATAGAATATAAAATATATTATTAGACAGAATATAGACAGCAACATCAGATTCATCGAATACAATAGAAGATTAGTCTCCGAATACAATTCATCATATTAGTCTCTGAATTCAAAAGACCGAACAAAGATAAAAACATTACAAGTCTCAAGACCGCGAGTATCGAGTTTGTCTTCACATTACAAGTCGATATCGATCATCTAAACTACCATCACATAGAAGAGAGCTGTGGTCATCACGATGAGCATCATCGCGATCAAACTGGTCTTCATCCGGTTCCTCCAACACTCCCTCATCTCTCCCGCTAGATAGCGGGCGTATCTAGATTCGGGCTCCGCCCTAGTGGTGTACCCTTTGTAACTATTACCGCTGAAACGGTGAACCTGTCTCCGACACTCCTCCCAGTCGTCGTAGACTCCGGGAACCTTACCCTTGTACACGACATACGACGGCATCTTTATGCACAAGCCAAACAACAACAATACATAAGCAATATGTAAGTATGCAACAAAAGGATCGGAAGAGAAAAGCAAGACATTAATAGCATGATTCATGGTCCTACTAATAAATAGCATCGATTACATCTAAGTTGAACGACTGTCCAAACCAAAGAGACATACAAATTCATTAAAGTATAATTACAACATGAGCCAATCAATGTTTCAGAACTACACATCACTACTTTCGACTCGACTCATCGGACAGGAACGTGGATGAAGCCGCCGTCTGTCGTGATGGTCATGAAATCGCGGTCGTTGTCACCCTGCATTTGTAGCATTTCATCTATCTCACTGTTGGACGGTTGATATCTGAGGAAGAACTGCCCCGAGGTATGAAGGACATCTCGATGGATGATGTCCGCAAGCTCCGACTGGATGCGAAAGAATTCTTGTCTGAGGTCCGTGTCCTGGACTGCCGACAAGCTCGTGGCCCAATCTTTGAGATTATCTGGTAGCAGAAGTTGATGATGGTCCCTTACGATCGCCTGCATGTGATGGAGGGCGTAGTAGGCATCCTTCTGACCGCCAGGCGGCTGCTTGATGCAGCAGAACTTCGTATTGTGTGAGAACATGTGCTTGCCGTACTTACGAACTGCCCTGGTGAAGGTGCCTCCAGATTTGGCGTAGGCGGGGAGAACATCATCAAGAACTTGCTTGACATTTGTGTAGTCTATCTTGGAGTTACGGTTCGGGTCTAAATACGTGGCCATGGAATATTTCGGGCTTAAGAGGATGAGTGTGCAATGTGTGTCACTGCACAGAACACGGAATGTTAGAAAAAAACGATCGAAATCTAAGAAATCATATGTTACGGGGCGGTTAAGGGATGACTTACTCGGTAAAGTAAGGCACAAGGAAGTTATCCTTATCTGGGTTTGCCAGAATGACGCCTTCGAGGTGTGAACTCGCAACTTGGCGGTCCCCAGCGCTGCTCAAGTGCTTGGCACGCATGTAGAAGGGGTCGACTATCACGATGTCCGGGGTCTTGTCTCTAATGATCTGCATCTCCATACTCAGCGAAAACAGCCGAGCGAAGGTGTAATGCAGCGGATGAAGGTTAAACATAGCAAAGATGTCATCAAACCGCAGGACGATCGTACCCCCGATGTCGCCATCCACAAAGCCGTTGCCCTCTGGCACCTTGGCCACGAAAACCGGGTATGCCACATCCTTCTCTCTGAGATGCCGCTTCTCCAAAGAAAGAACACTGTTGTGCAGACTCCGCATAGCACCGGTTGCAGCATTCAGCATATTTGGCGGTAGCATCGCCCTACCCGCCACATGCACCCTCCTCGAGATATCCTTAGGTGAAGGTGGCCCGTCCTGAGCATGGATCGAACTCGGTGCCGGCTGGCTCGCACCGGCGCCCTTGTTAGTCTTTGGTTTCTGTCCCTTCTCCTTGATCTCCTGTAATGGGACCGAGTTCTGCTCACAGACCGCCTTCTTGAGCGTGTTGGGGCTGATAATATTTTGCACCTCAGCTATCTGAGGCTCGGTGAAGGCGGGAGCTGGAGGCGTGTCCTGAGAACTGAACGCCAGACGACGCCTGTTGCAATTGGATTTCTCCGCCGTACCAGCTAGATCGCGGTCGTCTTGGTTAGGTTCTTCAGAAAGAGGCCCGCAGAACTCGTCAGCGTACCCATGTTCGGCAAAGTACTTATCAACTTTGGTAAATGTACCGTCGTTGTTGTCGTCGCCGTCCGGATCCTGTGCCATAGGGCTGTCTGGATCCTGTGCCATAGGGATGTCCGACAGGTCCGGTAGCGTTGCGGCGTTCTTGCCATGGCTTGGCGCCGGCACAACTGGCGGTCTTGTCTGTGGGGTGGTGTCCCCCGCCCCCAAACGAATCTGGCTCTTCGGCCAAAGCAGGGGCCAGTTTACGCAGGTGCTGAGGGTCATCTCATCTTCTTTGTCGGCCCCAGCGGGTCGAATCGGAGGTAACAGCTCGTCGCAGCCTGGCAGCACCCGAACCACTTCAACCCTATACATTGTGGGTGGCATCGGATTACCGTGGAACATGGGGTTGCCCGGTTGAACGATTCTGCCCTTGGCGACATCGACCAACTCGGCGCCCACGAAATGCAGAAGAGTGCAAGGAACATCGGCGGTGCCCTGCGAAAACATGTACAGGGCATCAGGGATGCCCAGTCAAAGGCAAGGAGATGAAGTCATCGGACGAGAGGCTTGGTTACCGTGATGCCGTCGAGCTCGGCTAATGTCGAGGCACCGCCAACGGCGGGCGTGCAACTGATGGAGGGGGCGCTTGCTGGCGAGGTGCCGGCCGGCGTACACCCGGGTGCATTAAGCTCCAATGCCTGTGCCGGCGCCGGAGACACGAATACCGCCTCCGCCGGAGACACCAATGGCGCCGCCACCGGAGACACCAATGGCGCCGCCTGCGCGCTGTGCGAGTTGCTGGCCGTGAAGCTGGGAATCGGGGGAGGCCCCTGTTGGCCGCCCGCAATCCACATCGTCAGCCCATGAATCAACGTAGGCACCATGGCATTGAGCGTTGTTCCAAGTTGTTATTGCACTTGCTCTTGGACAAGCTCCGGAATCCGCGCCACTTGTGCCTTGAGTTCTTCAACCTCGCGCGTCTGGCTTTCCGAGCTGATCTTTTTCTCCTTCTGCACACCAGCGGTATAGTATGACCCCCATTTTGTGGACAAGCCTTTGCCGGCCACACGACCAGCTGATGTCGGCTTAGTGAGCTTATCCTTGTTTTTCATTATGTTCAACACCCTATTTAAAGGGGTGTCGAAAGGGGAGCTCTTAGACGACCCCGCGCTACTGCTTTCAGTGTCCTGCGAAAGGAACGTGAACCATTTAGAAATATTGGGGATTAATTAGAGTGCAACCATATGGAGCTAATTATGCGGGGGTGTATTCCTTACCAGAAGAAGCTCAAGCGCCCTGGTCTTCGGATCCGTGGTAAGCTCCTTTGTTATCGGGTCCTCCTTGTACCGGTCCCTGACATAGTTCCTGGTCTGCTTGTCACCGCTGTATTTCTCGAAGCGGGGCGGTAGGCCTTGCTCGGCACGCTCCGCGTCCTCCTTGTCCCATATAGGCTCCGCCACTCTATAACCGCCGGGACCGAGTTTGTGTTCCCCTAAGTTCAACTCCCGCATTTCTTTCCCCCACTAACTTGATTCGGAGGTTGCACTGCTCTCGCACTTGATCTTGAACTCCTTGTACTCATCTTCGCTCATCAAAGGATATTTCACCTTGATCTTCTCATAACTATCACCTTTATCAATCATTCTCTTCACCGCGCTTTTCCAAGTAAACAGGGTCGTGCTCATCTTCGTGAGGGAGGCACTGTTCAATTTATTCCCTGAGAGGCGTGTGTTTTCAAATTCGGTGGGGTACTTGTATCGTTCGTGCAGCTTCGTGAAGAGGAGGTTGTGCAAATTCCCTCGGTCCTTATGCCTAAGGTTCTCGGTGTTGATCGAGACGGTGCTCCGGAGAATGCACCCGAGCTGAAGCGAGTATCCCTTGACTATATGTTTGGGCTCCATTGGATTCCTGTCGGAGTCCACTTGAGTGAATTCCTCCTTGAGGGTGTGGAGCGCATTCGGGCGCCGGTCCTTCCTTTGCTTCTTCGGTTGGCTGCCATCTGTGTGTGCGCCGCCATCATCAGTGGTGGCATCCTCGGCGGCACCATCAGTGGTGTCATCCCCGACGCCACTAGGGGTTGTGTAATCAGGATCGGTGTCTTCCGCGGCGTCCTCATAGCGGTGAGGTTGTTCCTCCATCTCCTGGGACAGCTCCCAGAATTTCTTGCCGCCCGAACCACCGGCCTCATCATTGTGGGCCATGTTTCGCTCTAAATAGGAAAAAAGTTTGGTCAAAAAGTTGGTTATTGTCAAGGAACAAGATCATGGTCTCATCATTTAGGGTTTGTCGACACCGAGGCACCCTAAAAGCCTAAGCTTTCATCATTTAGGGTTTGTCGACGCCGAGGCACCCTAAAAGCCTAAGCGTACATCATTTAGGTTCTCATCGACACCGAGGCATCCGGGGCAGCCAAGTTAAGTTTTCATCATTTAGGGTTTATCGATGCCGAGGCACCCTAGGTTGGGCCTAATCACTTGGTTCTATTGCCACCTATGGTTTAATGCAGCAAGAATAAAGAGGCAGTTGATCCTACTTAACTAAGTACTAAGATACCCCGGCCCATGCATTAGTAGCAAGTACCTCATATGTCCGATTTTTAGCAAAGTCGTGCTAAAATTCACGGAAAATTTCAGCATGACCTTAGCTGAAAATAGGACATATGGAGTACCCGAATTTGCCGGAACGAAAGTTAATCGACATTCCGGCAAACTCAAGGGCCTCTCGGGGTACAACAGCAGCATCACAAGTTGACAAAATTCCCAAGTAGTACAGCAGCAGCATCACAAGTAGTACCAATGAACATATAGTCCAACACATTCTGAATTTTGATAAATGATAGCAAGTTAACTCATGCTGACAACAACAAACTTATAACAACATAAATGAAATTGCAGTATATCCATATACAAAGCAGCAGGATCATCCACCCCATGACAGCAGTAGGAACCCAATCTAACAATCATCAGTGACAAAAAGGGCATGAATGTATAGATAGCACAGCCTGACACCAAGGGACCCACCACTAAGCTAGCTAAGAGCACCAAAGCATCAAGAACTGTTTGACTGTAAAAAATAGTTGTTTCTACTGCCAAATTACCCAGTTTTCTCAAGCAGTCAATTACACCATGATGATACCAAATTCTTGTAGCAGTACAATGAGTTCATAGGATAAAAAAATCATCCACATTCACCAATCACCTTGTTACAGCAAGCAAAAAATTTCATTTTCATGGGCAACTAAGGACCAGGTGAACTATGGACTAACTTCAGTCACAGATGTTGGTGGCTACATAATCTCCTCAATCAAGAGCTGCTAGCTATAGGGTGCACCTAGTGACCCTGTTTCTTATAAATCTAAAATCTAATTAACCAACTTATGATGACAAACTGAAGCAAGCTATAATCTACTACAATTATCACAAGATAGCATAAGAACTCATCTAACAATGCTAGTTGCTAGTAACCAAAGAACCTAGCCAAGAACTTCTCTCCAAGATTTTTATCATAACCTCTACGGTTCAAACATCCCCCTGGCCTGTTATGATTTTCAACCTCTTCTTTGCATATACTGGCATAAAATGACTATGTGGTGTGCATATCCCAATTTGCCTTTTTCTTTTTCATCCATTTCACATCACAAATTTCAATCAAGCATGTATAAAAGGTAAACTGCCACACACTTCACATCAACATAACCAGGAAGTAATAGTAGTACATGTTTCACACACAAGCTGCTATGTATCAACATAACCAGGAAATAATGCATGTTGAGGACACACACAACATACGAATCTACACATATGTTTTCATGCTGGGATTTATCCATAAGAATTAGAAACATAGAAGCAGCATATGCAAGTAAGTTTGCTTCTTTACCTCTGGTTACAGGGAGGAGGGGAAGAGCAGAGACTCAAGGCGTGCTCCTACTGCTCGAGGTGGATGGGGATGGCGGATGCGGGCAGAGGTGGAGCTCTTGCTGCTCGAGGCGGACCCGGGGGCGGTGAGGCTCCTGCGTTGGCCGTTGGCGGTGGTCGACGAGGGGCAGCGCTGGTGGAGAGCAGCTGGGCGGCGGCCAGAGAAGACGGAAGAGGAGGCGGGCGTGGGTGGGAGCTCCCATGGCGGTGGTTGAGGAGGGGCCGCGCCGGTGGCCGGCGGCGCCAGCAAACCCTAAATTGCGAGGAGCCTGCTCGAGGAGGAAGCGCGCGAGGATGGTGGCTGCCGGTGGAGTGGCTCCATGACGACGGTGGTGCTCCCTGTCAAATGGGTGCTCGACGGTGCTGCTCTGGAGTGGGGCGACGATGGTGGTGGCCGGGAGTAGTGGAGTGGTTGCTGGGGCGGCAGAGGATGGTGGAGGGGCTACCATGATGGGGATTGAGGATTTTAGTCGGGGGAGGGATAGCAATGGCGCACCACCTAGCGGTGCGCCATAAGTAACTTTTTTTTGGATAGCAATGGCGCACCGCTAAGTAACTATTTTTTTGGATAGCAATGGCGCACCACCCAGCGGTGCGCCATAAGTAACTATTTTTTTTGTATATCAATGGCGCACCATCCAGTGGTGCGCCATTAGTAATTATTATTATTACTATTATTTGCATCGAATAAGTTTTTAGAAAATGAATATGAATATGAAACAGTAATATTTTTTTATAAAAATAGTAATAATTTTTTAAAAAATATCATCAAATTTGTTATTTGAAAATATTTATGAATATGAAAAAATATCATCAAATTTGTTATTTGAAAATATCATCAAATTTGTTTTTTTTTTGGATTTTTAGTTGCATTCATTTGTGAATTGGTAAAACATTTATGAATATGAAAAAATATCATCAAATTTGAAAAAATATTCATGAATTCAAAACGTGCCCATGAAATTTAAAAATATTCATGCATGAGTTCAAAAAATATTACTGTTTTGCAAAAAAGTAAAAAATATAAATATATATACTAATGGCGCACCGCCTAATAGTGCGCCATTACTAGTTTAAACTAGTAATGGCGCACTGTGAAACGGTGCGCCATTAGTAGTTTTGCAAAAAAAAGAATAAGAAAAAAATTACAGTAATGGCGCACTCTCTGCCAGTGCGCCATTACTAGTTAGAACTAGTAATGGTGCATTGTCTACCTGAGGCGCCATTAGTATGTATGGAAAAATGGAAAAAAATTAATACTAGTGGCGCACCCTGTTTCTGGTGCGCCATTAGTGTCTTCCACACTAATGGCGCATCACCAACAGGTGCGCCATTAGTATATAGTAGTGGCGCACTGCTTCCCTGGTGCGCCATTAGTATCAATCCTATCTATAGCCCTTCTCCTAGTAGTGTTTTATTGGCTAGGCATGAAAGAACAGGATATAATGAAGAGTACCTTGGTGACGAACATGCGAGCTAGGACGCTTCCCAGTCAGAATGCCTGTAGGGTTAAGGCAGATGGCATGGGCCCAAGTTGTTATTGAAGAGTTTCGCTGTGATGATACACTCAAGACTTGACCATAATGGTCCTACTTGTGTAAAACGGTATGTATGGATGTAAGACTCTTCTTATTCAGCTTCTGTGTGTTCAGTGAGCATTGATCTCTAGGATCACTGTACACATGCATTCGGTGATCTCGACTTATGAGTCGGGTCCCCACAGAGCTGGTATCAGAGCCATCCTGACTGTAGGAAGCCTTAGTTAGCATGGTCGTTAGTTAGGGTAAAACTATTTCCAAAACTACTACTAGTTTTCAAAACTATCTATACTTCTCTTCCCTTCTCAGTTTTTCGAAAACTAAGGTATACTTTCCCTATCGATCTCTTCCCTTCAAAACTGTTGCAAACGGTCGCTAGCACCCTCAAGCCCCTGACCACGGGATTCCTTGTAATCCTCGTGGATAGCCTAGAAGGATTACACCTTGCCAAACACTCACCCACCTCTTCTAAACACAAGATTGGCGACACCACAACAAGACGATACCAACAGAGGATACATCCTCGAGGAATGAGGACATGAAGACCCATAAGATGGTGACACCCTTGACACTGCCCCAAGATGATGCGACCTTAGCCTATGATGATCAGGGCATAGGAAATGCAAGATCATGATATACCTCGCTAATAGAGTAACCATGTCGTTACCGTTGTTGCATCGGCAACCACCAGTGGATGAGAACCTAGCCATTTGGTCCGCCTCACTATAGTGAGCAGGAAAACGGTTCTCTTCATCCCCCGCTCTCGGTGACAATATTGTCAACAATGTGTCCGACAGATTGGACCTCTATTATGCCTTGTTAATTTCATTGCATAAAGGATTACCTAGTTGGTACCATCGACACCTTAGAAGACTAAAAGGGATCATCATGATTAAGAATACAACAGAAGACCGAGTCAATGCCTGCTACGAGGAGCCACCTTCACCCCATCACTTCAACAGGCGAGAAGTTGTTGAAGAATCTTCAGGCCTAACCCGGATCGTTTCATCAAACAACTACAAGAGACATAGCAACACCTGAGGAAAACCCAGAAGACTGCACAAGGCACGAGGCACGAAGCAAAGCACGACTACTTAGTCCGAGAACCCCTAGGGTAGGATGAGTCGTGTACCCCCTTATGCGCAGTCGAGTCTGTATGATGGTTCGAATAGAACCATGATTGTGTGTTGCTTGTTTTTATTTGGTTGTGTTTTGATATAGGTCACACTTTTGCCCTAGGCAACAAGTACGCGACTATATCACCTTCCTTACCTTGTTTCTTTTGTTTGGCCCTTTTTGCACCTGTTTGTTTGCACTTGCACTATAGAACCCCCTTTAGGCACTCCCCTCCTCTATGCTACTTTTCCCTCTCATCTCTCTCCTCAACTGAAAACCGGCAAGACAAGATACACCAACGATTGTACTTTGGCAACCAGCTAGCACTGAAGACTTTTGCTACAGCCTCCTTGACCAAGTGTAACCCCGTAGAATTATGTTTACCCCTCAAGACTGTGAACCCATCCCTTGACCCTTAGAGATTTCACAAGACCACCACTAATTCCCCAGCCTACTTTATGTACCCATGAACAAAGTCTTCATGGAGTGCTTAGACAAGATAGTTGTCATCATCATTTGGTGACCTACTTGTCCACCCGAAGATGGAAGAAGAGCCGTTCAGCTAGTCAAGGAACATTTGAAGACCACCATGCCAAGGAGGAAGAACTACACCAACCACCATCGTCAAGAAGTGAACTTTCTCGTCGAAGACCAGGTGTATCTGCAAGCCACTTCTCTCAAGAGAACCAAGCATTTTCATGTCAAGAGAAACTCACGCCAAGATTTATCGACCTTCTCCAAGATCACCGCAAGACGAAGAATAGACAGCTACCAGCTAGAATTACCACCTGAGCCACCCACTATGCACAACATTTTCCATGAGTCACAGCTTCGGAAGTGCTTCCAACTTCCTAACCAACCCGATCCCTACAAGGACATCGATCACCGAGCCATCGACCTCCAGCCCAATATGACTTACGCGAGAGACCCCAATGGCAATATGGATCAAGCGGGATGTCATACATGAAGCCACACCATCAAGTACTTCAAGGTTCAATGGAGCACCACTCGGAAGCACAAGCAGTATGAGCACGTGAAGACTACCCCCTGATCCAGTTTTCTTATTCCTTTCCATGACTAGTTTGGGAATCTCGGGGACGAGATTCTTGTAAGGAGGGTAGGTCTGTCACACCCTGATTTTCATGCCACAACACTTAAACTAATAAATCATGATAAAGTGTGGTTTGTGTAGGATCGAAAGTATGTCTAGAGGGGGGGTGATTAGACTACTTGACCAAATAAAAACTTAACCTTTTCCCAATTTTAGTTCTTGGCAGATTTTAGCTATTGTAGGACAAGTCAAGCAATCATCACACAATTCAAGCAAGCATGCAAAGAGTATATTGGCAGCGAAAAGTAAAGCATGCAACTTGCAAGAATGTAAAGGGAAGGGTTTGGAGAATTCAAACGCAATTGGAGACACGGATGTTTTTCCCGTGGTTTGGATAGGTGGTGCTATCCTACATCCACGTTGATGGAGACTTCAACCCACGAGGGGTAACGGTTGCGCGAGTCCACGGAGGGCTCCATCCAAGAAGGGTAATGGTTGCGCGAGTCCACGGAGGGCTCCACCCACGAAGGGTAATGGTTGCGCGGGTCCACGGAGGGCTCCACCCACGAAGGGTCCACGAAGAAGCAACCACCCACGAAGGGTCCACGAAGAAGCAACCTTGTCTATCCCACCATGGCCAGCGCCCACGAAGGACTTGCCTCACTAGCGGTAGATCTTCACGAAGTAGGCGATCTCCTTGCCCTTACAAACTCCTTGGTTCAACTCCACAATCTTGTCGGAGGCTCCCAAGTAACACCTAGCCAATCTAGGAGACACCACTCTCCAAGAAGTAACAAATGGTGTGTAGGTAATGAACTCCTTGCTCTTGTGCTTCAAATGATAGTCTCCCCAACACTCAACTCTCTCTCATAGGATTTGGATCTAGTGGAAAGAAGGTTTGAGTGGAAAGCAACTTGGGAAAGCTAGAGATCAAGATTCATATGGTAGGAATGGAATATCTTGGTCTCAACACATGAGTAGGTGGTTCTCTCTCAGAACATATGAGTTGGAATTGTGTATGTGTTCTGATGGCTCTCTCTACGAATGAAGAGGAGGTGGAGGGGTATATATAGCCTCCACACAAAATCCAACCATTACACACAGTTTTCCAATCTCGGTGGGACCGAATCAACAAACTCGGTCGGACCGAAAAGGTAAACCTAGTGACCGTTAGAGATTTTCGGTGGGACTCACATGCAACTCGGTAGGACCGATATGGTTAGGGTTTGGGCATAACGTAATCTCGGTGAGACCGATTACACAAACTCGGTGAGACCGAGTTTGCTAATAAGCTAACCAGAGAGTTGGTCAGGCAAACTCGGTGGGACCGATTTGCTCTTTCGGTGAGACCGAAAAGTTACAAAAAGGAAACACTGAATTTACATTGCAATCTCGGTGGGACCGATTCGCTCTTTCGGTGAGACCGAAAAGTTGCGAAAGGGAAACAGAGAGTTTGCAATCCCATCTCGGTGAGACCGAGATCCCTATCGGTAGAACCGAATTGCTAGGGTTTGGCAGTGGCTTATTGTCAGGACCCCGACTCGATGTCACATCGATCTAGCCTGTAGCACCTCATATCACTTTGCGGCCTCACGCACGGTATCCCCACGGGTGTCGCCTTACCTTTGCCCGGGACCGTTTGCGCCTTTTGGCTCACGTATATGATAGTGTCGCTAGCATCCATATGATAAGGAGCCCGGGCTGACATGACTAGTCGTAAACCCAAAGTGGCATAGACTTACAGGGACAGGCATCCATGACCCAGCATCGAACGTGTCGGTCATCAGCAAGTGAATCCAGGCTGTAGCACTGGGCTAGCAGGACTCCGGTGAACCGGGCTGTAGCGGGCTAGCAGGACTCCGGTATTCATCGCGTGACATTTCCCCGAAGGGATAGACACAGGAACGAAGAAGGACACATGCCGGCCAGCCTAAGTGTTCCGGAGCAGTAGCAAGCTACCATGGCTCAGTGGAAACACTAGGAGACATTTCCCGATAAGAGAGGCTACTAAAGATAAACAACTAGATGGTCAGATCCCACACATACCAAGCATTTCAATAACATACACACAATATGCTCGATATGTGCAAATACAACATGGCATCACAACATGACTCTACAAATCAAGTATTTATTCATTAGGCTCCGAGGAGTGAGATATTACAAACATGGGTCTCATGACCCAACAATCAAAGCATACAAGTCAAAGCACAAGCGGAAGCTATCATGTCTGGGTACAGACATCTATAAATGAAAAAGGCTGAGAAACCTGTCTATCTATCAGATCCTGCCGAGGGCACAAGATCATAGCTGAGGTAACAAGCTAAACGTCGAAGTCCACGCGAAACTACTAGTGAGACCGAAGTCTCTCTGCAAAAACATAAAATAGGCAAACGTGAGTACAAATGTACCCAGCAAGACTTACATCAGAACTAACTACATATGCATCATTATCAACAAAGGGGTGGTGGGGTTTAATTGCAGCAAGCCAGCTTTGACCCGGTGGCTATCCTGAACTACGACTGCGAGTAACTCTTTTGAGGTGGCGCACACGAGTCCACATATTCACCATATCAATACACCACTATGGATCCGCTCCCGTCTCCCTACGAGAACGCCATCCATAGCACTCACGCTTATCTTGCGTATTTTAGAGTATCCACTTTCACTTGTCTATGAACTGATATAAGCAACCCAAAAGTCCTTTTCCACGGACACGGCTATTCGAATAGATCATATTAACCCTGCAGGGGTGTACTTCTTCACACACGCTCTCACCACTTACCGCCGTTTACACGACATGTACTTGGCAACCTTCAAGCGGAAGCCCAACGTGGGTGTCGGCCACGGCCTGCCTAAACACTCAAGTCTCTAGTCCAGGTTTATCGCCTATTCGGGTTCCATCCATGAGGAGATCCGGCCGGAGTTTCGCTCACAGCCCCAAACGATGTGAACAGGGTTCCGTGACACCAAACGGGCGCCCGGTTTACCCGGCCACGTGCCTACCGCATCACAGCCCACCCCTACGGTCAGCGCTGCGCACGGCCTCCAGCATACTACAAACACCAGAAACTACTTGCAACTCCTGGACAGAGGACAAGGGTGATCAAGAAGCCGAGAGGGTCCATTGATTTCGGGCCCAATGTGTGGTAGTAGCTGAATCATGGATCACAAACACAGAACTCAGTTCCTGAGGACGGCTGCAATGAGCCAACCCACCATGTACTCCTACATGGCCTCTCACCGCTACCTTTACCAAATCGTGTTCACACACTTAGCTCACACACAGTAGGACATGTTCACACACCTCTGATTCATCCCCGATGAATCAGTCCTGACTCAACTCTAAGCAGTAGCAGGCATGACAAACAAGCATGAATGAGTAGGCACAACAGGGCTCAAACAACTCCTACTCATGCTAAAGGGTTTCATCTATTTACTGTGGCAATGACAGGTCATGCAAAGGATAAAGGGGTTCAGCTACCGCAGCAAGTAACAGATGAATCGTTGTTGTCCTAATGCAGTAAAAGAGAGCAGGAGCGAGAGAGTGGGATTGTATCGGAATGAACAAGGGGGTTTTGCTTGCCTGGCACTTCTGAAGATAACATTGAGTCTTCATCAGTGTCAACGATCACATCATCGGTACAACGTCTACCGAGGG
>NC_041386.1:119725863-119825475 GCF_002162155.2 Triticum dicoccoides | reverse complement strand
CATGGCTACGGCGAGCGGCGCTCCCAGGTGCGTTCGGTGACGAGAGGGAGGGAGAACAGAGGAGGAGGAGGGGGTCCAGAGAGAGAGAGGCGGTCGAGGGGGGTCGAGGCCGTCTCCGTGGCGTCGCGAGGGGGGTCGGGGAGGCTGCCACGGCGAAGCAGGAGGTGGCCGGCGCTCTTCGGGCGCGCGCCACGCCTCGCCTCTGCCTACTGGCAGAGGAAGAAGAGGACAAGGGGGGAGGAGGTGGGCTGGGCCAGCGGGAGGAGCTGGGCCGGCTACAGGTAAGTGGCCCAGGTACGGTTCTTTCTCTCTCTTTCTGTTTTAATTCTGTTTTTCTATTTTGTTCTGTTTTGTTTTAGTTTAGTAAAATACTAAACCATTTTAATAAATTCTGTAGTTTATTATGTGGCTTACTAAAATATATACAAAGCCACTCACAAACTTCCAGAATTATTTGGAGTCATATTTAATATATATTAAATATAAATCCAAAGAAAATAGTTACTGGATTAATTCAAATGGCCAAAATAAATATCTCTGTGACTCCAAAAATATTGGTTTAAATTTTACCTCTCACCAATATTTCCATGGAATAACAGGAACATTTTCTTGGACTCATTTGATGAAATTTAAATGTTGGTTATTTTTAGAGGTCTTCTGAGGCTTGAAAATTCCTCAATTCAATTTCATTTGAATTTAAACATGATGCTCACACGAGGTCTAGCCTAGTGCATTACCAGAAGCTAGGGATGTGACAACTCACCCCCACTAAACAAGAATCTCGTCTCGAGATTCAAGCGTAGGGTAAGATGAAGGGGAAACGCAAACTGATATAATCTTCACGATCCAGGTTGCACTTCAATTGAATGTTGATTCGTTCACCATCGTTGTCTCGAAGTCTTGCTCTGGGAAATCCTGCCAACATGACATGGAGAGAAGAAGGAGACTCTAGAAGGGTCGATCTTCTCGAAGATCGAACAACTTAGGATCAACTCATGGTTTGAGACATGGAAATATCTCTCAAGCTGAGAGACGAAGCACACCTTTAGAGGAATGGAGTGGAACAGATGACGAAGGTTCACTAGGTAGACAACGATTCCATACCTAAAAAGGTGGTAAACGATTATCAATGTAGCAAGGAGTTGAGTTGCCATGATACCACAACGAGGCACCTTAGGGACGGTGACTCGTAGAAATATCCCCTTAAGTGGCAAAAAGAATTACCTTTGATACAAAGATCAATGAAACTCTTTAGGCCAGCCTAAGGCAATTCTCGAGCGATCGTTTGTAGGGGGTCGGTAGAATGGCATACCCGGACTTGGATGATGTGGATTACCTTGTTGAAGACAACGTAATGGATGAATTTGCTTATCACCGGAAATGGATGAGACCCATGGTAGAATGGTACATTGATGGTGCAAGCTGGGAACAAAATGCAAATGCTGGAAATGATTCTGGTAACTGGGGAAGAACCCAACAATAAAGAGTGAATTCACTGTTTGAAAGGTCATAGCATTGCCGAGGAAACTGAGAGCATCCCAATTAGTGTCGATGATAACACGTAGCGCTTGTGCGTGCTCTCAAGAACTTGAGCATTTCCATATTCATCAAGGTTTTACCAACATCCATGTCAAGGGTCCGGCAACACAACTTGCTACCATGATGAATGATGATGGAGGATGTAGATGCAAAGAAAGATAACACCTTCTCAGATTTCACCCTTGGCGGGGCCAAGGAAATAAAATCTGGATGATCGACCGAGAGACATTTAGCACTCCGCTTCTAATGTTCTCCTTGATGTGCTAGTGTAACCCATTCATAGATATGGTTTGATAACTAGAACATCAAGTAAAAGGTCGGACTTCGGGAGCAATAGAATCCATAAGGAATAACTACGGAGGTAAATCCTGCGAAATCCTTATGGGGAGGTGGCCAACTTCTTTGATCAAGATACTACAGTAATAGGTCTTTCGGCTGGGTGGTGCTGGCCACGACATCCACCTTACCGGTTATCGAGGGACCAATATTATAGTTCTTGGGAAATGTTCCAACCATCATATCTGCCTGAGATTCAGATCTGGTTGGTGTCAGGATAATCCAGACTCATCGAGTCTAGGAAGAAAAATGAAAGTTTGCAACACAAATCGACGAGATGACGTTACGGGATTCTCGGGAGATGAACTACGATAGCAAGCTCCAAAACATGAGCTGGTTCTGCTATAAACATGTGAACACGTTGTCCCAGACAAACATGACCACGTGGTAGTCTTATAATAAAACACTACCGAGTTCAGGTGGGGAACCATCATTAATGACATCGAGGTCTCCACGCGTGGAAGTCCAAAGAGTTCACCTTGGACAGACTCCTTTATCTTTGAACAACTCAATCAGTGGCTTGGTGTGCTCGGAACACATATGGAATGAAGGTTGCAAGTCTCCAGACCACAGAATACTTCGCACGTATGCATGACTGACTTGGGATGATTCCAAAGGAAGCAAAACTAACTTTCTCAAATCCACGGCGGCAACTTTCACCAAATGCACGTGTATAAGAGGAAGTCACTCCTTTCATCAAACAAATACTTCATGAGTTAGCATGAAGAAATGCTTTCAAAAGTTTCCAACACTAGCTTAATGTTCAACAAAACCATGGAGGAGATAAGGATGTTGTCAATGGGCTCAACAACAATTCATCTGGGTTTCCTTTTAAAAGGAATTCCATAGTTAAGTGAACAAGTGATAGCATTGGTCAGACCCAAAAGTTATAATGGTGTATGCTCGAGGGATCAACCACGAGTAAGACAACATTACGAATATCGTTGGTTCTGGTTTGATTGGATGATAGCCCACACTCAAATCAAAGGATTGATAAGACAACAGGTCCATCAACTGATCACAGGGACCAATCGATGAAGATATCATCTTTCTTCAACACACACTGCACAAGATTATCCCTTTGGAACGAACTAAGTCAGGCAAGCTTTTATCCTCCAACTCTCCAAGTTGTTGTCTAGCTTAACCAACTAGCTCCGGGATATCCAACACAGATTCTTGGAAAGAAGGTGGTTCATAAGAAACCAACTTGATCACGGGCTCAACATAACGGTCAGGTGACGACCTGGTAGTACTTCCGAGAAGATCTTCGGAAAATCACGAACCACCGATATGTTACTAAGCTCGAGAACAATCTTGCTTTTCAGGGCAAGATGATATGATCAAATGAGCGAGGACTTGACAAATCCTAACTCATCAATCAAAGAGTGCACCAGGAAATAAGGACTAGGTAGCACGATCAATCTTAGAATGGTGATTCAATAACCAACATACTAAGAATAAAATTATTATCCTTTAACTACCAAGCACCGAGGTTGCTAGGAGTATTGATTTCACACATCACAATTCATTTGTCGGTATTCCGGTTGCATCAACACGAAGTAGGTGGAGTGAATCTCGGGTTCAAGAACCCAGGAATAGAATACCTACTACTAAGTAGCATCACGGGATGCTTTCGAGAATAAAGGCCAGAATCTCACACTGGGAACACAAAACGTTGCTAGATTACTAGGTGATCCCCTGAGACACCTAGGGTCATAATAATATCTCCAACATATATGTCAAGGTAACGGAGTACCTCAACTCACTGATTAGTGTGGTTAATCTGGCCCATGGGAACATTGAAACGGGAAGAAAGGATTTGCAATTGCATCAGACTACTTAGAAACCTGGGATGACTCGGACAGCATAACGGCTGTAAATGATCAGAAAAGATTTGAGACATTCACAAAAATGGTGGCATAACCACTCAGAAGCACAATATCAAGGTTTCGAGATCAACAATTAACATACGGAAGTAGTAGGAACTGAACTGAGACTTAAATCCAACAATCTTATAAGTCCACTGCTTAGTAACACGTGATCCTAATAGAAAGAAGAGATAGCCTAGTTCTTAATCCCCGTAGAAGAGAAGATGATGACTCAGATCAGAAGGCCATGAGGTATAAGGAGTAAAAAGAGCTTTACGTTCCATCCCACAATCAATTCCCTTACATATAACTAAGAATTTCTAGACTCAACTTCGACCAGTTTGGCTTGGTAATCCTACAGGCAGTCAAGCTCTGATACCAACGCTGTCAGGACCCCGACTCGATGTCACATCGATCTAGCCTGTAGCACCTCATATCACTTTGCGGCCTCACGCACGGTATCCCCACGGGTGTCGCCTTACCTTTGCCCGGGACCGTTTGCGCCTTTTGGCTCACGTATATGATAGTGTCGCTAGCATCCATATGATAAGGAGCCCGGGCTAACATGACTAGTCGTAAACCCAAAGTGGCACAGACTTACAGGGACAGGCATCCATGACCCAGCATCGAACGTGTCGGTCATCAGCGAGTGAATCCAGGCTGTAGCACTGGGCTAGCAGGACTCCGGTGAACCGGGCTGTAGCGGGCTAGCAGGACTCCGGTATTCATCGCGTGACATTTCCCCGAAGGGACAGACACAGGAACGAAGAAGGACACATGCCGGCCAGCCTAAGTGTTCCGGAGCAGTAGCAAGCTACCATGGCTCAGTGGAAACACTAGGAGACATTTCCCGGTAAGAGAGGCTACTAAAGATAAACAACTAGATGGTCAGATCCCACACATACCAAGCATTTCAATAACATACACACAATATGCTCGATATGTGCAAATACAACATGGCATCACAACATGACTCTACAAATCAAGTATTTATTCATTAGGCTCCGAGGAGCGAGATATTACAAACATGGGTCTCATGACCCAACAATCAGAGCATACAAGTCAAAGCACAAGCGGAAGCTATCATGTCTGGGTACAGACATCTATAAATGAAAAAGGCTGAGAAGCCTGTCTATCTATCAGATCCTGCCGAGGGCACAAGATCGTAGCTGAGGTAACAAGCTAAACGTCGAAGTCCACGCGAAACTACTAGTGAGACCGAAGTCTCTCTGCAAAAACATAAAATAGGCAAACGTGAGTACAAATGTACCCAGCAAGACTTACATCAGAACTAACTACATATGCATCATTATCAACAAAGGGGTGGTGGGGTTTAACTGCAGCAAGCCAGCTTTGACCCGGTGGCTATCCTGAACTACGACTGCGAGTAACTCTTTTGAGGTGGCGCACACGAGTCCACATATTCACCATATCAATACACCACTATGGATCCGCTCCCGTCTCCCTACGAGAACGCCATCCATAGCACTCACGCTTATCTTGCGTATTTTAGAGTATCCACTTTCACTTGTCTATGAACTGATATAAGCAACCCAGAAGTCCTTTTCCGCGGACATGGCTATTCGAATAGATCATATTAACCCTGCAGGGGTGTACTTCTTCACACACGCTCTCACCACTTACCGCCGTTTACACGACATGTACTCGGCAACCTTCAAGCGGAAGCCCAACGTGGGTGTCGGCCACGGCCTGCCTAAACACTCAAGTCTCTAGTCCAGGTTTATCGCCTATTCGGGTTCCATCCATGAGGAGATCCGGCCGGAGTTTCGCTCACAGCCCCAAACGATGTGAACAGGGTTCCGTGACACCAAACGGGCACCCGGTTTACCCGGCCACGTGCCTACCGCATCACAGCCCACCCCTACGGTCAGCGCTGCGCACGGCCTCCAGCATACTACAAACACCAGAAACTACTTGCAACTCCTGGACAGAGGACAAGGGTGATCAAGAAGCCGAGAGGGTCCATTGGTTTCGGGCCCAATGTGTGGTAGTAGCTGAATCATGGATCACAAGCACAGAACTCAGTTCCTGAGGACGGCTGCAATGAGACAACCCACCATGTACTCCTACATGGCCTCTCACCGCTACCTTTACCAAATCGTGTTCACACACTTAGCTCACACACAGTAGGACATGTTCACACACCTCTGATTCATCCCCGATGAATCAGTCCTGACTCAACTCTAAGCAGTAGCAGGCATGACAAACAAGCATGAATGAGTAGGCACAACAGGGCTCAAACAACTCCTACTCATGCTAAAGGGTTTCATCTATTTACTGTGGCAATGACAGGTCATGCAAAGGATAAAGGGGTTCAGCTACCGCAGCAAGTAACAGATGAATCGTTGTTGTCCTAATGCAGTAAAAGAGAGCAGGAGCGAGAGAGTGGGATTGTATCGGAATGAACAAGGGGGTTTTGCTTGCCTGGCACTTCTGAAGATAACATTGAGTCTTCATCAGTGTCAACGATCACATCATCGGTACAACGTCTACCGAGGGGGGACAAATACCGGCAACACAGAAAGGAACACAATCAATGCAATGCACAATATTATGCATGCTATGACATGGCAATATGAATGTGTTTTGAGCTAATGTAACTAGCAACAAGTTAAATGGGGTTGGTTTGAATACAAGATTCAAATTCAAACTCCATATGTGATTATTCAAATGCCATTTAATTGATTTGTGCTAAACAGCAGCTATAAGTTGTTCTAACATGCATGAAAATGGTACAGATGGATTCCTTGAATTTTTCTGATAATTTTTCATATATAATTTATTTAATTTGGAGCTACGGTTGAATTTCTATGAATTTTAGAAGTTTTAGGCATTTTCTGAAATTTCCTGAATATTTAGAATTAGAATAATTCCAGAAAATGAATTATGGCGTCAGCACCACGTCACTGTGACGTCAGCAGTCAACTGGGCTGGCTCGGGTCAAACCTGACGTGTGGGGGCCACACGTCAGTGACACAGTGCTGGCTCGAGTCACAGACATGTGGGGCCGGTCAAAGGCCACGTCAGCGAGGTCAACGCCGACGCGTGGGGCCACTGCAATTAGATTAAACTTAATCTATTTTAGTTAGCCGGTTAGTTAGGCCGTGGGGCCCGGCTGTCAGTGGCTCTGGGGGGTTAGTTAGTGGGGTCATTAGCGCTAATGACGACGCCACGTCAGATACGCCGGCGATGAGTCGCCGGTGACCACGGAACACGGCGGGGCACGCCGGACTTGCGCTAGAGGCGTCAGTTTGGCGCGCTGAGGGCACCAGGGGATGGCCCTTGCTCCCGCGCATCCAGAGGACCGAGTGGGAGGTCGTGGGGTCGACGGAGCTCGTCGGAACGGAGCTCGCGGCGGCGCCGGAGTTCGGTGAGTGCGGGGCTGGCGCTGTGGTGCACGGGAGGGCGAGTTAGGATAGGCGTTAGACTCCTGGTGGCTTCCTGAGTGCGGTGACACGCTCCGAGACGAGGTCAGCTGCGGCCGGAGTTCGGCCGCGGCGGAGCTATGGCCTAGAGCTCGCAAACGCGAGGGGAGAGAGAGGGGTTCTGCACGGAGGCTCACCGCGGAGCTGTAGGGAGGGTTAGTGGGCTCGGGGGCGGCCGGAGTGCAGCGAATCGACGGCGACGACCTCCGGTGGCCGAGGAGGGGAACGGCGACGTGGGCGGCGATGCAGGGCGTCCGGGGCCTCGTGGCTTGGTGGAGAGGAAGAGGGGGTCGAGGCGGAGCCTCTGGGCTAGTCGGGGGAGCGAGGGAGGCCCGGTGGCCATGGCTACGGCGAGCGGCGCTCCCAGGTGCGTTCGGTGACGAGAGGGAGGGAGAACAGAGGAGGAGGAGGGGGTCCAGAGAGAGAGAGGCGGTCGAGGGGGGTCGAGGCCGTCTCCGTGGCGTCGCGAGGGGGGTCGGGGAGGCTGCCACGGCGAAGCAGGAGGTGGCCGGCGCTCTTCGGGCGCGCGCCACGCCTCGCCTCTGCCTACTGGCAGAGGAAGAAGAGGACAAGGGGGGAGGAGGTGGGCTGGGCCAGCGGGAGGAGCTGGGCCGGCTACAGGTAAGTGGCCCAGGTACGGTTCTTTCTCTCTCTTTCTGTTTTAATTCTGTTTTTCTATTTTGTTCTGTTTTGTTTTAGTTTAGTAAAATACTAAACCATTTTAATAAATTCTGTAGTTTATTATGTGGCTTACTAAAATATATACAAAGCCACTCACAAACTTCCAGAATTATTTGGAGTCATATTTAATATATATTAAATATAAATCCAAAGAAAATAGTTATTGGATTAATTCAAATGGCCAAAATAAATATCTCTGTGACTCCAAAAATATTGGTTTAAATTTTACCTCTCACCAATATTTCCATGGAATAACAGGAACATTTTCTTGGACTCATTTGATGAAATTTAAATGTTGGTTATTTTTAGAGGTCTTCTGAGGCTTGAAAATTCCTCAATTCAATTTCATTTGAATTTAAACATGATGCTCACACGAGGTCTAGCCTAGTGCATTACCAGAAGCTAGGGATGTGACACTTATGATAAGTGAAACTCGGTGGCGCCGGATAGAAAGAATCGGTAGGACCGAGTTTGGCTTAGGGTTTAGGTCATATGTGGATATGGGAAAGTAGTTGAGGGTTTTGGAGCATATCACTAAGCACATGAAGCAAGAGGCTCATTAAGAAACACCTCATCCCTCCTTGATAGTATTGGCTTTTCCTATGGACTCAATGTGATCTTGGATCACTAAAATATGAAATGAAGAGTCTTGAGCTTTTGAGCTTGAGCCAATCCTTTGTCCTTAGCATTTTGAGGGTTCCACTTTCACATCCATGCCATGCCAATCATTGAGCTTTCCTGAAATAGTCATCTTGGAATAGCATTAGCTCAATGAGCTATATGTTGTTATGAATTACCAAAACCACCTAGGGATAGTTGCACTTTCAGTCTCCCCCTTTTTGGTAATTGATGACAACATATAGATCAAAGCTTCGACAAATGATAATAAGCATGAAATATATCGTCGCTTTGAGAAGTATGTGACAAGTAAGAGCTCCCCCTAAATTTGTGCATATTTAAAATTTGCTTTGGACTACAAATGCACAAAGAGTTAGAGTCATGGGTTATTCTTCCATGTCACATACATCTTGGTGGAGCGCTTAAAATGATAAGAATCAAATACATGCACTCATCACCAAGAATAGTGAATGATCACATAAGATAGATAAGATGATAATATTAAGCAAACATTAAGTGTAGCTTATGATCAAACACATGATCATCAATGTCTCACGAGCAATGACATAGTATCTCACACAAAAGCAAACAAAGTTCGAAAAACCACCAAATAAAACAAGAGAGAATAAAAGCAACACTCTCTCTCGAAGCCTATGATCTATACATTTTCTCCCCCTTTGGCAACAAGTTACCAAAAAGTTCCTAGAAAATGCATAGTGCTAAGTCGACACTCAGGCTTGATCTTCAGGTGGTGGTGGAGTCCGGAGCACTCCAAGGACGAAGCCTTCTGTAGACATGGTTGGAGTTGAGGCTGAAGTAGATGCTGGAGCTGGTGGAACTGAGGCTGTAGCTGGTGCAAAAGTGGTGACTCTGGTGTCAGCAACTGGCACTTCATGTGATCTCTGAGCTCTTGGCACTCTGGCAAATGCATCAGTTCTAGTCTTGCCTCTCCTCTCCTGCATGTCATCCTGAAGTTGTTCCACTGCAGACTGAATCTCTGTTACTTTGACATCCAAGTCATAGAACTTTTGTTCCATGATCCTCTCTAAGATCTGCTGATTCTGAGTGAGGGTGGCCAGTCCTTGCTCAATCATCAGTGTGGATGCAATCAAGTAACCAAGCTGCTCTTGTTTGGTTTTCAAGAAATACTCAGATGCCTCCTCTTGAGTTGGCATCTTGGCAGCTTTCTCCTTCATTGCCTTCTCCTTCTTTGCTTATGCTTGTGCAGATGATGGTTCATTCTCATTCATGACAACTTGATTATCTTCAAAATCTGGACGGATGGGCAGGTGTTCCTTGTCCAATAAGTATATGCCTGTGCCCATCTTGGAGTTGATTAACTCCTGAATTTGTGGGGCATATCCACAGCTCCTCTTCTGATCTGCTGCAGTCCTCTTGATAGTTTCTACTATGAGGCTCATGACCTTGAATTTCTGAGGCACATCAAATACATGAAGCAAATTGATTGCATGGCCTCTGATCATCTTGTGATCACCTGACTTGGGCAATAGAGTGTGCCTAAGGATCCAGTTAATGGTTGGCAGCCCTGACAGAAGATAATGCACAGACCCAAACTTGAAAGTATCAAGTGCCTCGTTTGGAATTTCCTTGTACATATTGGACATAGGGTTGTGGTCCATCTTCTTCTTGGCATAGATATCCAAGTCATCCTCATGCTCCTCTGGGGCATTGATGAGTTGTGCCCACTCAGCAACAGTAGATTGGTACCTCGTACCTTCAGACATCCATGTGATCTTTCCATCTGGGTAGAAATGTGCTGTGGAGTATAATTGCATAATGAGTTCCTTGTTCCACTTTGTGAGCTTCTGCCCAACAAAGTCTGCTACTCCACAAGCATTGAAGCTGTCTTGCACTCCAGGATAGTGCTCTTCATTGTCCTTGATGTACTCCCAATCAACCCATCTCATATCACAAACTATGGGCTTCTTGTCCAACAAAACTGTCTCATAGAAGTCCTGCTGTTCCTTAGTGTGAAACCTGTAATCAACAGCAGTTCTTCTCCTTGAAGCATACGGATCTGCTTCTCTCCACTTCCTCAGCCCTGAGTCTCTTCTGAGCTTCATGTCTTCAGCCACGGGATGAGCATCATTGTGGTCTGGGATCTTGGGCTTGAGCTTTCTCAGAACATGCTCTTCATCATCTTCTTCTTCAACAACAGTCTCAGGAACTGGGGCCTTGTTCTTCTCAGTTGCAGGTATGCTCCTTGTATTTCTCTTTGGTGCAGACTTGGGCTTGGAGGCAGCTTTGGGTGCTTCTTTGGGCTTAGATGTGGCAGCCCCTGATCTTATAGCATCACCCATAAGCTTAGGTGCCTTAGGTGCTGGTGCAGCAACCTCTTCTTCTTCCTCTTCTTCCATGATGGAAGCCTTTCCAAGCACTCTGGCTACGGTCTTCTTGACCCTTTCCTTCCTTTTCTTTCCTTCAGCAGCAACTGGCTCTATGGTTGCAGGCTTTTCAGGAATCTGAGTTGAGGCTCTGGCCTTTGGCATAGGCTGCCTACCTACTGGCCTTTTGATTTTCAATCCTGGCTTTGTGCCTTGAGCTGAGCCATGTTCCTTCTCGAGCACTACTCTCTTTGAAGTTGCTTCCTCTTCTGCCACATAATCCTCATCCTCTGATTCTGAGGTTCTCTTCTTCCTCTGTCTGGTGGCAGCTTTTGGCAGATTGCTAGGAGTACTTCTGCTGCCATCATCTGAAGAACTTGAGGGACTAGTGCCCTCACTCATCTGCACTTGCTCTTCTGACATGTTCTGGCTATCACTCTGGTCTGACATGATGAACAAGCTGACTGCTGACCCTGTGAACAGTTTATAGATGAGGTAGAATAGATGAGCATCACAAAATGCAGAGATTTTTGCAAAAGAATAATTCAAAAACTTAGTTTTAGTTTCCCACTGAAAGCATCTCGGATCTACCGATTTCTAAACTCGGTGATACCGAAGCAGTTTTGGCACCTAAACTAGTGAACTCGGTCAGACTGAGTCACAGTTCGGTGGCACCGAGACTGCTAGGGTTTCACAGAGTTCAAAAATCGGTCACACCGATAAGTAATTCTTGGTCAGACCGAGTCTCACTTGTGCAATGGCATAAGCCAAATCGGTGGGACCGAGTTTTTCAACTCGGTGGGTCCGAGATGGTTTCGGCGGAAACCTAACCCTAAAATTTTCGAATTAAACCTAATCTACGAGTTCATTGACTGGATAGAAGTTTAACAAACGTGGCAAGAATCATGATGATCACAATGTGCTAAGAATCGGATTGGGGAATAGCACAAAGATCGAGTCCATACCCTAGTTCGGCGGAGACTCGCTACGGCGGCAATGGCGGGGTTGAATTTCCGTTGACGGCGACGGAGACCAGCGACTGGAGGCAGCTGGCGGCGAGGAGACGATCCGGAGACCAAGTTGGCAGAGCAGGCTATCGCGCGGGCGAAGGGGTTCGGAGAAATTTCCAAATTTTTGCCCGTGACTATATATAGCCCGACCCTGTCGGTGTGACCGAGTGGAACAACTCGGTGGCACCGAGATGCAAAACTGTATACAGTTGTTGCAACTCGGTGTAACCGAATGGTTCAAATCGGTTGCACCGAGATCGAAAACCTAGATCAACTTAATGATCTCGATGGGACCGAAAGTAGGGTATCGGTCAGACCGAGAATCATAAAGAGGTTTTGGAAGTTTAAGTCTATGATGAATCGGGGACTCCGAGCGCTCCTCACACAGAGTGGTTCGAATCTGACTTGATCAAATTTTGTGATGTAGCATGAATAGAGTTTGAGACGAGAAAAGCATAGATAGCTAGAGGAGGTTCTTAGGAATTCTTGTCCATCCACTTGGCAAAAGGAAATAAAACCAAACAATCAAAACAACAAGTGGATGTCCTCGAATGAGTAAAATATGCAACCAGCATGATCACACAATAAGATGGCAAATGAAATATGTGACAAGGCATGCACAACCAATTCTAGCATCTATCAAGCAATTTGCAATGACAAGGTCATCTATATATGAGTATATTGACTTAGGAGTCAAGTGAGAACACTTGATCATAGGTCATACTCATCGTTTAAGCTCAAGTGGGGTTACCACTTTTACATAAAGCATTGTTGTGTTCACATCTTTAGAGTTGCTATATCTCAAGTCTTAGAGTAAAGCTCCCCCTAGATGTGATATCCCCCCTTAGAGGGATGAACTAACCTCGGGTTTTGTCGATGATGACTTCATGTAGATGTTGAAGATGTGGATGCTCAATGTTGATGTAGATCACTTGGAGCTATCCATTTGAGTGAATTGCACTTTCAATACCTACATGGGTTAGTCCCACAAGGAACAAACAAGGATATCCATAGACATAGAGTGATGCACACACAAGATGATGTCCATGAAAACTTTTAGGTTACCTTGTCCCTTGTCTTACCAACAAGTGGGTTTGTGACTCCTTGAACTAGTGCAAGATGTGGAAGTTGATTGCACTTGTTCTTGCCAAAATGATAAGAGTGAAGTATGTTGGCGGAGTCACCCTCAAGAACTCTCTAGTTCTTCTTCTTTTGGATCCACACCATCTTGATGGGAATCCTTGGAGTTGTAGTCGTACTTGATGAAGTGGAACTTGAAGTAGTCTTGGGAATCCACTTGACTAAGGTCTTAGGAGCTTCTTCAAATGCATCAATTTCCTCTTGAAGCTTGTCCTTGCATTTTTGCTTGTAGTCTTGTGGTGGAAGATCATCTTGAGCTTGTGTCCCCTTGAAAGAAGTGTCATACTTCTCTTGTTGAGGAACAAACTTTGTCTTGGGGTATTGATCTTCTTCCCACTCAACTCCATTGGCATTGAACTTTCGTTCAAAACCAACACCTTGATTCTTCCGTTGCATTCCTTGCTTGCGCACAATTTCCTCGAATTGCTTACTCCCGGCAAGGCTTTTGTACACTCCTTTCTCTATAATTCCCTTCAATAAGCTATTTTCTTGCTCAAGTGTAACTTGGCTAAGAGAATCATTAGTGGAATCAAGAGAACTACTAGAAGCAACAATATTGGATTTAGCATGATCATTGTTACTGCTAGAGGAAGAATCTTTCTTGTTCTTGTTACTAGACTTGACTTGAGGCATGTAAGTGGATAAGAGTAAACGCTTGGCAATGTAAGAAGAACTTTTCTTGCGGAGATCATCGTTGATTGCTTTTAAGAACTTGTGCTCTTGCTCAAGATTGAGCTTTTCAAAGCATAATTTCTCATGAGCTCTTAAAAGTTCTCGATGATCTTCGAAGATAGTTTCATGAGCTAACTTAAGAGTGTTTAGTTCTTTAGTTAGAGCCTCAATCTTCTCCTTATCATTGTCATTCGTTTTATCTTGATTAGCATGATTAATTGACGTTTCATCATAGTATTCATCATTAGAGTTGTCAACAAGCAAATCATCACCTAACAAGTCATCTTCATCACTATTGAAATCAACATACTCGGGGTGTGTTACCTTAGGACCTTTGGTAATGAAGCATCTTCCAATTCCTTCATTCGGTGAGTCAAATATATCGTAGGAGTTGGTTGACACAAGTGCTAGACCGGCAACACCTTCATCTTGAGTATCTTCGGAGTCGGAGTGATAACTTCTCTCGGAGTGGTTGTCGGAGTCGGAGCCGGATACCCATTCACCAACATGAGCTTGATATCTTCGTTTTGTGTAGCTCCATGATGATTTTTCCTTCCTTTCCGAATCCTTGCTTCTCCGTGAGTATCTTCATTCATAACGATCATCTCTACTCCTTCTCTCTCTTGGTGGTGATTCTTTGCTTCTTCTTTTTGGAGAATCTTCTCTTCCCTTGTAGGGAGCCGTACACTCATTGGAATAGTGTCCGGGTCTTCCACAACTGTAGCAGTTTCGCTCTCGACTAGAAGATCTTTTGTCATTGTAGGACCTTGACTTGAAGCTTCTATCTTTGCTTCTACTCTTGTAGAACTTGTTGAAGTTCTTCAACATTAAGCTCAATTCTTCATTGAAGTTTTGTTTCTCACTTGATGATGTAGGGGCTTCACATGAGGCTTTGTAGGCACCACTTGATTTGTTGTGAAGTTCCTCTTTATCCTTAAGTGACATCTCATGAGCAACAATTCTTCCAATCACCTCCGTTGGCTTGAGATCTTTGTAATTGGGCATCATTTGGATCAATGTGCACACGGTATCATATTTTCCATCCAAGGCTCTTAGAATCTTCTTGATGATGAATCTATCGGTCATCTCTTCACTTCCTAAGCCGGCAATCTCATTTGTGATGAGAGCAAGCCTAGAGTACATTTCAGCGACACCTTCACCATCCTTCATTTTGAACTTGTCAAGTTGACTTTGAAGCACATCCAACTTGGATTCCTTGACTGAGTCGGTACCTTCGTGCATATCAATCAAAGTGTCCAAAATTTCCTTTGCATTCTCAAGACGGCTGATTTTGTTGAATTCTTCGGGGCACAATCCGTTGAAGAGAATATCACAAGCTTGAGCATTGTATTGCAACATCTTCAACTCATCCGCGGTAGCTTCACGGTTTGGTTCTTTCCCATCAAAGAAGTCACCTTGCAAACCAACACACACAATAGCCCAAACGGCGGGGTTATGTCCAAGAATATGCATTTTCATTTTATGCTTCCAACTAGCAAAATTAGTACCATCAAAGTAAGGACCTCTACGGTGATAATTTCCCTCGCTAGACGCCATACTCTCCTAGGTTGTGACACCAAGGCTATGACCACCAAAAGCTATGGAGATCAAAGCAAATGGAGACCAAAGCTCTGATACCACTTGTAGGATCGAAAGTATGTCTAGAGGGGGGGGGTGATTAGACTACTTGACCAAACAAAAACTTAACCTTTTCCCAATTTTAGTTTTGGCAGATTTTAGCTATTGTAGGACAAGTCAAGCAATCATCACACAATTCAAGCAAGCATGCAAAGAGTGTATTGGCAGCGGAAACTAAAGCATGCAACTTGCAAGAATGTAAAGGGAAGGGTTTGGAGAATTCAAACGCAATAGAAGACACGGATGTTTTTCCCGTGGTTTGGATAGGTGGTGCTATCCTACATCCACGTTGATGGAGACTTCAACCCACGAAGGGTAACGGTTGCGCGAGTCCACGGAGGGCTCCACCCACGAAGGGGTAATGGTTGCGCGAGTCCACGGAGGGCTCCACCCACGAAGGGTAATGGTTGTGCTAGTCCACGGAGGGCTCCACCCACGAAGGGTCCACGAAGAAGCAACCTTGTCTATCCCACCATGGCCATCGCCCACGAAGGACTTGCCTCACTAGCGGTAGATCTTCACGAAGTAGGCGATCTCCTTGCCCTTACAAAATCCTTGGTTCAACTCCACAATCTTGTCGAAGGCTCCCAAGTAACACCTAGCCAATCTAGGAGATACCACTCTCCAAGAAGTAACAAATGGTGTGTAGGTAATGAACTCCTTGCTCTTGTGCTTCAAATGATAGTCTCCCCAACACTCAACTCTCTCTCATAGGATTTGGATCTGGTGGAAAGAAGGTTTGAGTGGAAAGCAACTTGGGAAAGCTAGAGATCAAGATTCATATGGTAGGAATGGAATATCTTGGTCTCAACACATGAGTAGGTGGTTCTCTCTCAGAACATATGAGTTGGAATTGTGTATGTGTTCTGATGGCTTTCTCTACGAATGAAGAGGAGGTGGAGGGGTATATATAGCCTCCACACAAAATCCAACCGTTACACACAGTTTTCCAATCTCGGTGGGACCGAATCAACAAACTCGGTCGGACCGAAAAGGTAAACCTAGTGACCATTAGAGATTTTCGGTGGGACTGACATGCAACTCGGTAGGACCGATATGGTTAGGGTTTGGGCATAACGTAATCTCGGTGAGACCAATTACACAAACTCGGTGAGACCGAGTTTGGTAATAAGCTAACCAGAGAGTTGGTCAGGCAAACTCGATGGGACCGATTTGCTCTTTCGGTGAGACCGAAAAGTTACAAAAAGGAAACACTGAATTTACATTGCAATCTCGGTGGGACCGATTCGCTCTTTCGATGAGACCGAAAAGTTACGAAAGGGAAACAGAGAGTTTGCAATCCCATCTCGGTGAGACCGAGATCCCTATCGGTAGAACCGAATTGCTAGGGTTTGGCAGTGGCTTATGATAAGTGAAACTCGGTGGCGCCGGATAGAAAGAACCGGTAGGACCGAGTTTGGCTTAGGGTTTAGGTCATATGTGGATATGGGAAAGTAGTTGAGGGTTTTGGAGCATATCACTAAGCACATGAAGCAAGAGGCTCATTAAGCAACACCTCATCCCTCCTTGATAGTATTGGCTTTTCCTATGGACTCAATGTGATCTTGGATCACTAAAATATAAAATGAAGAGTCTTGAGCTTTTGAGCTTGAGCCAATCCTTTGTCCTTCGCATTTTGAGGGTTCCACTTTCACATCCATGCCATGCCAATCATTGAGCTTTCCTGAAATAGTCATCTTGGAATAGCATTAGCTCAATGAGCTATATGTTGTTATGAATTACCAAAACCACCTAGGGATAGTTGCACTTTCAGTTTGACAACAACTTTTGCATTATTTGGCTTTTTATTTGGAGTTGGTTTTCTCTCTGTGTGTTTTTTAAGTGCTCTTTAAAGTCAACACAACTCCACCTTCTACACCTCATCTCCTTCCCCAAACTTCTGCCCAATGATCATGCCATGTGTATAGTGCAATATAGTATTTTCCTACAAAAATAATTTGGCCAAATAGTATTTTCAAAAATTAGTTTTCCAAAAAACCCTAAATTGAGGTTTGCACTACAAGTACTTGGTTTGGGGTATGAAAAATATTTCAAAAAGTATATTTGAAACCTATTAGATAAAGGATTCCCATAAACCACAAAGATATAATTTTAAAAGTTATTTTCCCATTTTATTTAAAAGCTTTTTCTTAAGGCCAGAAATGGTCTTTACTAGGGAAAAATTATTTTATTGTTTTAAAAATATTTGAGAAAAATCAGGGAAACTCAGTGGACATATATTTTCCATATATATGAGTTTCAACACATGGTCATGATCAAAATATTGGACAAAACCTCCCAAAACCATTTCTGCCCAGTTCAAGGATTTGAAATATTTCTACAGGAAATATTTTCATAAAAATCCAAGGAAAATCCATCAAGTCACAAATGCATATTGTTATCACCATGCAAAGCCTCATGTCAATTAAGGTCATTTTGGTCACCAAAATGCCCCAAAACCCTCTCTAACCAGAATCAAATTTGAACAAGTTTGTACTACCAACTTTCTCTCCTTGATCCCAACTTTTGTGAGCATGTTCACATGACCAAATGAGGCCACTACACCAGGTGGTGCATCAAGGGGAAGTGATTTGCTCAACTAGATCTACACAAGTTCATTTCTGCTAATTTCTAGGGTTTACAAAAGTTGCATTGGCAACTTTTCCCAAATAAGCTCCAAATTGGTGGAAGACCCTAATTATATGTGTCATTTCACCCTGTGGAGTCTCATGGCAATTGGAAATCTTTTTCTTACCCAAACCATTATCAAACACCTTCTGCCACTTTTTAAAAATCACCATTTTGACCACTAACACTATTCTCCTTGAGCTCAACTTTTTACCACAACTCCTCCTAGTCCTCTCCTACCTCCAGTAACTCTTCCCTGGCCTCAGCTCAATGATTGAAGGGTAAAATACCCCCATTTACCTCCCTGGACAGCCCCTCTCTCCCTCTTCTTCTACCTCTCTCCTCTCCTACTAACTCCCCAGGGCATCCAAGGCCACAGCCCACTTCTTTACTTCCCCCTAGAGCTACCAGACACCTTTGGACGCGCCCACGTTGCATAAAAAATGGCTATGCCAGCCATTTGCACGCTCTGGAGCGCGCTACAGTGCGCTCCCGCACTGTAGCCGCCCCCTTCCAACCGCCTCCGGCCACCTCGGGCCTCCCCAGCACGCCCGACGATGCGCCTCGGCGTCCGCAGCACGCTAAACCCTGGTCCCCCTCTTCCTTCTCCCTCCTCTCGCCCCAGCTCGCACGCGCGCTGGCCGCTTGAGCGCGCCAATGGCACGGCTCACACGCGCGGTGTCTCTGACCCATCCCCGCTCTCTCCCTTAGCTCCCCTCGGCGTAGTCCACACCCAGCAACACCCCAGACACGGCGTCAGCTCCTCCAGCCCTGTGGCAACGAGCAGGAGCTCGCCGGCGCACGGGTCCACGGCACCCCATCGTTCACCTATTTAAGGGCCTCCCCGAGCCCTCCTCTCCTCACCACTCGCTCTCTCACTCCCCTAATCATCCCCCTGCACCCCAGTTCATCTCCAGGAGCACCCGAGCTCGAGATCGGGCTCGAGCTCCGCCACTTCGGCTTGCTGGAGTTTGCGAGGTACAGGCCTTCCCCGCTCCTCCTCTGCCCCGATCTGAAACCGCCTCCTCCCACTGATCATTTCCCCTCTCTCCCCCGCCTCGTTTGTAGTCGGAGTCGACCGGAACGACCACCACCCGAAGCTCCTCCACCGCAAGACCTCGTCACTGGCGAACCAGGCCACCCCGGCGACCGCAACCACCTCCACCTGAACGGCGACTCTGTACTGAGTCCAACGGTGCCATCATCTCACCCCGCCGTGCCCTGCTTCGCCGTTGGTGAGCACGCCGGCCCTCTGATCGCGAGGTCAGAGATGACAGGCGGGCCCCGCCTGTCCTCCTCACCTCTCTCTCGCCCCCTCTCTCTCCCACTGGTAGCTGGGCCCCGCCTGCCAGGTTCAAACCTGGCGCGCGCGCGATGGCTTGGCTGGGTCGTGTCGCTGGCTGGGCCGCTGCCCTACGGCTGTTCTGGCCCAGCAGGCACAGAGCCCCTTTTCCTTTTCTTTTTCTGTCACATTTCCAAAAATTCCACAGGATTAAATATTAATCCAAATGCAACAATTCCAGTTCCTAAAATCTTATAAAAATCCCACCTGTTTAATGGTATAATTTTCACTCATGTCCAAACAACTTTTATGTACTGTCCTTATTCAAATTCAAATTTGAATATATTTAGACCCCTCTAAAAATCCATTTCTTCTCCTCTGCCACTCCAAATCCAAATCTAGTAATTCCCCCCTTCTTAGTTTTCATCCTAATATTTAACAAAAATGAGTTGACATTTTTCTGAGCACTTTGGTTTTACTGTTTTATTATTGCCTTATTTCTTTTCTCGCTATTATTTTGCGACGATAGATTGTGTTGCTGACAAAGGAGTTGGACCAGCAGACTTTGAAGACCTAGAAGACCTTGCTGAGCCAGGCAAGCAGCCCTTTGACCATGTCTATGAAACCCTTTTTATGCATGTCATATAGCACTTTATTAGTGTTGCATCGGAATCATGATGAGATGGTAACCACTTTGATGGGTTGCCTCTATTACTTCCTCGTTGATACTTGCATTGTGCATGACCCTACCTCCTTATGAGGGTTATGCTGGTGGGAGTAGATAGGATGCTAAAGTAGTGCTACGCAAAAAGGGACGGGAATATGCATGGTGATGGAGATATAGTATTTTCAAAAGACTTTTCGAAAACCCCATCGGGTGACACTTATGCCCGGGGGAGATGATGAGTTGGGTAGCCACTTGATGACGAATACCGAGGCAAGTGTGTGTTGTTTTCAAAACGGATTGGTTTAAGTTGCGACCGTTATTCCAACCTTACATGTGCAACCACTCTACCCTTATATGGGAAAGGGCATTATTGATTACCTAGGCCGATACTAGCTTGGAGCCCGCATTACTAGTGACGGGGGAGAGTTGGTGCTCTCTCTCGAGACGGGGTCGTGCCAGGTAGGGCGGCCAAGAACATTTTTTATGGGGCACCGGACACACCTTTGATACCACGTGCCAGTGGTATGTGATGAATATGGGAGCGTGGCTCCACAATTTTAAGTTGTGAAAGGTTGGGCACGGGGGTTACTACCAATCGAGTGGACTCCATGTTAGTGTCGTCTAGGGAAAGATAGTGATCGGGTGCTTACCCCGGGTACTTGAGGTACCGCGGGTCGTGGATGACACGGAAGTTCCCCGGATCTTGTGGGTAAAGTGTGCAACCTCTGCAGAGTGTAAAACTATTCGAATAGCCATGTCCACGGTCAAGGACAGTTGGGTAACCGCTCTTGGGCTACGTCCACATGTTTACAAACCAGTGTGTGTGTTTGGATAAGTGGGAAGATCTACTTGGGTCAAGTCAAAGGACTTGACATGATTGAGTTGGGTTGATGCCCACTCTATTTATGTTGATATCTGTAACATGTCCTCATGGTTACTTGAATTCTCCTAATGCATGTCTTACAAGTTGTTGAACAAGTCATTGCACTCAAAACTAGCTTTCTGCAAAAATTTACCTATATCATGCATTGTTGTATCTTGAACCAAAACATGGATTGCTTGCGAGTACATTCGAAGTACTCATTGGCTTGCCACTGGTTATTTTATTGGCATGGCATGAAAGAACAGGATATAATGAAGAGTACCTTGGTGACGAACATGCGAGCTAGGACGCTTTCCAGTCAGAATGCCTATAGGGTTAAGGCAGATGGCATGGGTCCAAGTTGTTATTGAAGAGTTCCGCTGCGATGATACACTCAAGACTTGACCATAATGGTCGTACTTGTGTAAAACGGTATGTATGGATGTAAGACTCTTGTTATTCAGCTTCTGTGTGTTCAGTGAGCATTGATCTCTGGGATCACTATACACGTGCATTCGGTGATCTCGACTTATGAGTCGGGGTCCCCACATAATACATGTCACTCAAACATAATATTCTTCGAGCACTGGGCCTCTATCGAACGAGCGCCTTCAAGAACTTATTCAAAATAGTGCCCGGCAGCCACTCGGCCTATGGCCGAACCCTGCGCCGCAACAGTGGCGGCATCCATCTCCGCCTAGTATGTTTTGACACGGGCAAGGGCCATCCGCGAGCCTTCTATACACGCCGACCTCTTCATCGCATTAATGCGCGGCACCGCACCAAGGAACTGCTGCACCAAACTAAAATAGATGTTCGGCTTTGGCCTTTCCAGCCACAGATGATCCACAACGGACCTCATAGCGAGTCCGGACAATCTATTCAGCTCGGCCCATTCGGCAAGCCGATCAGTCAATGGAAGCAGACGCTCTGGAACGTTAAATTGTGACTAGAATAGCTTGTCCACTTCACGATCTGTTTGATCTAGGAAGTATTCGGCTGCATCGACAACACTCGCCGCCAAGTCCAGATATGCGTCCGCCGAACTCCACAGCCGGTCCAGAGGGGCATACCGAGGATCTCCAAACTTCCTCCACAGTATAAAGGGTTTCCCAGCTGCATATCCCCGGCTTGATGCAACTCCTCCTTCTTCGCTCTCATCGCAGAGTGGGTGTCTTTGTTCGCCATCGTGGCCTTTTCCAGGTCCGTCGCCTTCACCCGGTTTTCTTCTTCAAGAAGCTGGCAACGGTCGGCAGTATCTTTTAACTTTACAGCCATCTTGGCCATTTTTTCTTTGCTCTTGCTATGCGCGGCCTTTTCGGCCCTTAACTCTTCGGCCGCCTTGAAAGCGGCCGCATTACTATTCCTTGCTTGCTCCTTGGCTTGGGCAAGCTCCACCCGAAGGGTCTCCACGGTGGTAGGTCCATCTGCAGTCACCACATATTAAAGATACTGGCATCATGCTGCTCTTACTTTGTGACATTCACCAGAAAAATCACCTACCATGTGCCTTGTCAAGCCGCTGGTTAACAAGCACGATGTCGGCATCTGCCGCATCGAGTTGCCGCTTTAGTTCGGCAAACCAATAAGTCCGGCTAGCCACCGGAGCTTCAACCACCTGCACATAAAGGCAGTCTGGTTATTACCTGGGACTACGATCCTCTGCTTGCCGCCGTTCTCGATGACAACCAGAGTCTCAGGGGCTACTATCTACATAGGGCACACCTAAATATGTGCGGTACTGTAAAAAATGTACATCATTTCGCGTACCTTAAAACCCGCCAGTAGACTCATAAAGGCTTCATGCAACCCGCTTTCGGCGGACGAAATCCTTTCAATCACCGTACTCATCAACGTATGGTGCTCTTCTGAGATAGTCGCTCGCTCTAGCAGATCCTTCAGTACGTCCGACCGCATACCAGATGGTGCTGGACTCTTTTGATTGCTCTCTTGAAGAGCCGAATACTGGGGACTTCGGGTGGCCATAGGATTACCTTCTGGCCTTGCCGGATCAGGAGAAACCCTCTGCAACGACACCTCGAGGTCGCCCGCCTCATGAGGCGGTGTGGCAGGGGGAGGCGTTTCGCTCTCCATCATCTCTGGAAGAAGATCCCCCGAAGACGAGCTCTGCTGAGAAGGGCTAAGATCCGAACTGCAAGATAAATGCTTCGGTTATTTTCCTCAAAAGTAAGGTAGGATATCTTCACTATTAAGTACTTTTTCATTACTTACAGCTCGTTAGAGGGATGATCCCCGCGCGGACAGTGTGCGGCAAGAATACCCTCCGAGGCAGGACCCTCTGGCGGAGATTTCTTCTCCCGTTTGGAAACCTTGGTTTCCGGATCTTCAGAGGTAGTCCTCTTCCTTCCCTGGGGAGGGAGAATGTCAGATTCTTCCCCTTGGTTATCCTCCCTCGTGGAGGCGCTCATTCCCTCGGTTGGAATAGGTAGCGATGGAGGCCCGCTTTCGCCCTCTTTATTTCCCCCTTCATCTTCCTTTGAGGGCACCAGACAAGGTGCTGGCTCGAGCATCTTTTCCAGCACCGGGTTATCCAAGCCTTCAGGAAGGGGGTCCGAACACCAGATCATCTTCGCCTTTGTTATCCAGTCCTCGTCAAAGAGCGATTCTTCAGAGTGATATCATGATAAATAAAAGGATAATGTGTTCGGCCATGGGATTACTTACTTGGGCAGCGGTGCGGTTGCTGCTCAGGCTCACATCCTCGGTAGTGTCCGGACACTCTATTTGGGGTCTGAAGAATGATTTGTACATCTCCTCGTGCGTCAGGCCGAGGAAATTCTGAATAGTGCGTGGTCCTTCCGGGTTGAATTCCCACATGCGGAGGGGCTGGTGTTTGCAAGGCTAGACTCGACGAACCAGCATAACTTGCATTACCATAACCAGACTGAAATCTCCCTCGAAGAGATCTCGGATACGGCTCTGCAGTATTGGCACGTCCTTGGCTGGACCCCAGCTCAGCCCCTGCTGATCCATGACATCAGTTATGGTGGAGGGCCCGAGCGAAAGGTGGGGGCAGCTACCCACTTGGCACTTCGGGGAGCTGTGACGTAAAACCACTCCCGTTGCCACAGTCCGGACACCTCTGGAAAGGAACCCTTTGGCCATGGAGCGTCAGCAATTTTGCTTATTAGAGCACCTCCGCACGCTGCGTACTGCCCCTCAACCATCTTCGACTTCACATCGAAGGTCTTGAGCCACAGGCCGAAGTGAGGGGTAATGCGGAGGAAGGCCTGACACACAACAATAAATGACGAGATGTGAAGAAGGGAATCCGGGGCCAGATCGTGAAAATCCAACCCGTAATAGAACATGAGACCCCTAACAAAGGGATCCAGAGCGAGGCCTAGTCCTCAGAGGAAGTGGTAAACGAACACAACGCTCTCATTGGGTTCGGGAGTAGGGACGACCTGCCCTCGGGCGGGCAGTCTATGCAAAATTTCGGCGGTCAGATATCTGGCCTCCCTCAACTTCTTGATGTCCTCCTCCGTGATGGAGGAGGGCATCCGCCGGCCTTGAAGGCTGGATCCGGACATGATTGAAGGTCCGAGACACCTGACCTGGGCTTTGGGTGTTAGAACTCGAGGCGGGGGAAGGATTCGATTGAGCACGGGAGGGAAAAAAGTAAAAGCCTTGTCCCTTTATAAAGAGGGTGAATATCAAGCATCCTCCTCGTGGACATTTGGGACTTGCCTAAGATCTAGGAGTCCTAGGCACGGTTGGGTTACCCATGTCTGTATTAATGAGAATCCCGTAATAAGGGGAACACAATCTTTGCTTTGACAAGACGTGTCAAGAAACCGCCTCGCGTTATGTGCGGGGCTGGTTAAAGAAAAACAGTTCAAATAATTACCGGGTCATGGCGTGATGTCATGCTGCCAAAACGTGTCAGCAGATTAGATTTGTGGAAATATTATTCTCTCTACAGTGGTATGTGGAACTTATTTTGCAGGGTCGGACACTGTCCTTGTATTCAAACTCTTCTGTGGTGTATTCGGAGGAAGAACCCGCCTTGCAATGCCGAAGACAACACTGCGCGCCGGACTCATCGTCATTGAAGCCTGGTTCAGGGGCTACTGAGGGAGTCCTGGATTAGGGGGTCTCCGGACAGCCGGACTCTATCCTTTGGTCGGACTGTTGGACTATGAAGATATGAGATTGAAGACTTTGTCCCGTGTCCGGATGGGACTCTACTTGGCGTGGAAGGAAAGCTAGGCAATACGGATATGGATATCTCCTCCTTTGTAACCGACCTTGTGTAACCCTAACCTCCTCCGGTGTCTATATAAACCGGAGGGTTTTAGTCCGTAGGACAACATACAATCATACCATAGGCTAGCTTCTAGGGTTTAGCCTCTCCGATCTCGTGGTAGATCAACTCTTGTACTACCCATATTATCAAGAATAATCAAGCAGGACGTAGGGTTTTACCTCCATCAAGAGGGCCCGAACCTGGGTAAAACATCGTGTCCCCTGCCTCCTGTTACCATCTGCCTTAGACGCACAGTTCGGGACCCCTACCCGAGATCCGCCGGTTTTGACACCAACAATCTCCCTAAAAACCTAGAAACAAAAGAACAAAGCAAAGAGAGAGGGATTTGGGGAGAAACCTTGTTCCATGGCAAGAGGAAGTGGTGGGGAGCGATCCCACCAGATGGAATGCGAGGAGAGCGGCCGGAGACGGAGATCCGGTGAGGGTCTCCGATGCCATTCTTGGGCAGGAGAGAGAGAAACGGCATGGGGAAAAGGAGCGAATGGGTATGGGGGAGTTGGAACTCCCCCTGCCCGCTCTTAACCCCCACGCGCTCTCGACTGTGCGGTAGTACCGCGTGTCATCGCGGTAGTACCGCCTGGGCGGAAGTACCGCACCGAGGGCGGTAGTAACGCTCCCCCAGGCGGCAGTAAAAAGTTACTGTCGTGCTGGGTGCGGTAGTACAGTGCGCAGTTCCTGCGGTAGTACCGTGGCATGCCGCGGTAGTACCATGTGCCCAAGAAAATGCAGGTTTCAAAACAGAGAAGACCAAAGGGCCTTTGCAAAGCAACCTTCAAGCGAATGGACGCACCAAAACACAGAAACACGAGACAACACACACAAGCACGACACGAAGAAAGAGAGACAAGAGACAACAAGGACTAAACAAGCAACCAAACCTCTTCAAAAGGAGGGCGGTGGCCGGAACCACCTATGTTTGAGTCAATTGGTATGGCACTGCGAAGAATCATCCTTGGGCCCATGACCAAAACTCGTCTTTGAAGCACAAGTACCATCAACAATGGCTAATGTGAAAGAGTTGATCAATTTATGCATAATGGGGAGAGGAAGAGTTCATTGAGAGAACAACACTCCCCCTATGTCCATGCCTACACCTAAACAAGATAACAAGTTGAGTATGGTGGGGTGTGCAAGGGTTCAAGCAACATTTCTCGAATCAATGATATTTAGCTCATGACTTAACTCGCGAAATCTTGCTTCATCCAAGGGCTTCATGAAGATATCTGCAAGGTTATCAAGAGTGTTGACATAGTTGAGTTCGATCTCCCCTCGCCTAATTATGATCCCGGATGAAGTGACACCGAATCTCAATATGCTTCATCTTGAAGTGTTGCACCGGGTTGAGAGAAATCTTGATGTCACTTTCATTGTCACACCAAAGAGGCACTTTGTCACAAATGACACTGTAATCCTTTAAAGTTTGCCTCATCCATGGAAGTTGTGCACAACAACTACCGGCAGCCACATACTCCGCTTCCGTGGATGAGAGAGACGTGCAACTTTGCTTCTTGGAAGACCAACTCACCAAAGAGCAACCAAGAAATTGGCACCCTCCGGAAATTGACTTCCTATCCACTTCATCTCCCGCCCAATCGGAGTCCGAATAGCCTACAAGATTGAAGTTAGATCCTCTTGGATACCATAAGCCAAAGTTTGGGGTATGAGCCAAATATCGAAAGATTCACTTGACCGCCACATAGTGGCTTTCCTTAGGTGCGGCTTGAAACCGTGCACAAATTCCCACACTCAACATGATATCTAGTCTACATGCACAAAGGTAAAGCAAGGAGCCAATCATGGAGCGATATACCTTTTGATCCACTGCTTTACCATTGGGATCTATGTCAAGTTGGCATTTGACGGGCATTGGAGTGGAAGCCGTCTTGACATCACTTAGCTTGAATCTTTTAAGCATGTCTTGAGTGTATTTGGCTTGGTTTATGAAGGTTCCTTCTCTTTGTTGCTTGACTTCGAACCCGAGAAATAACTTCAACTCTCCCATCATGGACATCTTGAACTTGGAGGTCATGAGTGCGGCAAATTCCTCATTGAAAGCTTTGTTAGGGGAACCAAAGATAATATCATCAACATAAAGTTGGCACACAAACAACTCCCCATTGACCTTCTTAGTAAAAAGAGTGGGGGCGATTTTCCCAATTTCAAAACCACGATCTTGCAACAACTCAGTAAGGTGGTCATACCACGCACGTGGGGCTTGCTTAAGGCCATAGAGTGCCTTATCGAGTTGGTACACATGATCGGGAAAATAGGGATCCTCGAACCCGGGGGGTTGCTTGACATATACCAACTCATTAATAGGACCATTAAGAAAAGCACTCTTCACATCCATTTGTTGTAACTTAAAGTTATGATGAGAAGCATATGCAATTAACATGCGAATGGATTCAAGGTGAGCAATGGGAGAAAAGGTTTCACCATAGTCGATACCCTCGACTTGGGAGTAGCTTTGGGCTACCAAATGAGCCTTATTGCGAATGATAATCCCATGAGCATCTTGCTTGTTCTTGAATATCCATTTGGTTCCAATGACATTATGGTTCCCCATTGGCCTTGGCACCAATCTCCACACCTTGTTGTGCTCGAAGTTGTTGAGTTCGTCATGCATGGCATTAAGCCAATCCGGATCCTCGAGCGCCCCATAGACCTTTTGGGGTTCAACACAATAGACAAACGCGTGATGTTCACAATAGTTTGCTAATTGTCTACGAGTGCTTACCCCCTTTCTTAAGCTTCCAAGCACATTTGTCATGAGATGATCTTTGGTGGATAGCTTGGATGCGATCTTGGCGACACGACGCTCTAATTCCTCCTCTGGAGAGAGTTGAGGAGCAGTTACTTGATCATCTTGAGCGTCGTCTTGAGCTCGTTCTTGATCTTGAGCTTGCTCTTGATCTTGAACTTGCTTGGATGAGAGAACTTGACCTTGGGCTTCACTTGGTGATTCAACACCATCTTGAGGTTGATCTTTCCCTTGGTCTTGTTCATGAGGTTGAGAGCCTTTACTTTGTTCTTCGGAAGCGTGTGGGCCTTGGGTTGGTGATGGCTCCACGTGAGTGGAAATTGTCCTTCTCCTTCGGCCACAAGGGGATCCTCAACGGGTAGGATAAAACCAACACCCATTCTTCTTATGGCTTGGGGAGGAATTTCATCACCTACATCACAAGTGCCACTTTGCCCCACTTGGGAGTCGTTATCCTCATCAAACTCCACGTTACATGTCTCCTCAATAAGTCCCATGGACTTATTGAGGACACAGTAAGCATGGGAGTTTGTAGCATAACCAACAAATATGCCCTCATGAGCTCTAGCCTCAAATTTAGACAAACGAACACCTTTCTTGAGAATGAAACACTTACACCCGAACACCCGGAAGTACTTGAGGTTGGGCTTGTTACCGGTGAGTATCTCATATGGAGTCTTGTTCAAGCCTTTGCGGAGGTAGCGATTGGATATGACACACAGTGTTGATGGCTTCGGCCCAAAAGTTGTATGGAGACTTGAACTCCGCCATCATGGTCCTTGCCGCATCCATCAACGTCCGGTTTTTCCTCTCCGCTACACCATTTTGTTGAGGGTTGTAAGGTGCGTAATATTGATGCTTGATCCCCTCATCACTAAGAAACTCATCCAAGGTGTAGTTCTTGAACTCGGTGTCATTGTCACTTCTTATTGTCAAGATCTTTGCATTGTGTTAACATTGAGCTTCATTTGCAAAGTCAATGACGGTTTGTTGGGTCTCGCTCTTCCTCTTGAAGAAATACTCCCAAGTGTATCTTGAATAGTCATCCACAATCACCAAGCAATACTTTCTACCCCCAAGACTATCAAAGGATGGAGGCCCAAAGAGATCCATGTGAAGGAGCTACAAAGGCCTCTTCGAGTAAATGATAGTCGTGGGAGGGTGAGCATTTTCATTTAGCTTTCCTTCGATACAAGCACTGTAAGCATGATCTTTAGCAAAACTAACATTTATTAGTCCACGGACATGGTCCCCCTTGAGAAGACTTTGCAAAGATCTCATATTGACATGGGCTAAACGGCGATGCGAAAGCCATCCCACGTCAACTTTAGCCATTAGGCATGTCGCGATCTTAGTGGGTCGCTCTGAAAAGTTAATCACATAGAGACCATTCTCGACATGCCCAACAAAGGCTACTTTAAGAGTCTTGCTCCACAAGAGGGCCATGGTATCGGCATCAAAGAAAGTGGCAAAGCCCATGAGTGCAAGTTGACGAACGAAAAGTAAATTGTATGCAAGGGACTCAACAAGCATGACCTTCTCGATCGTGAGACCATGAGAAATGATAACCTTGCAAAGTCCCAATACCTTAGAGGACGAGGCATCACCCCACTTGACATTGGTGGGCATAGATGGAATCTTGTGAACGTCCACCACCAAGTCCTTGCTCCCGGTCATATGATTAGTGACTCCACTATCGAGCAACCATGATCCCCCACTGGAAGCAAACACCTACAAGAAATCAATGCTTGGTTTTAGGTACGCATTTTATAATGGGTCCTTTGATGTTAGTAACTAGGGTCTTAGGAACCCAAATAGACCATTCAATGTACTCATAAGAAGAACCAACAAATTTGGCATAAACATGTCCATCACTAGCACAACATAAGACATAAGAAGGGTTAAAGTCGCCGACTTTGTTGAGAGGGGTAGCATTGCCCTTCTTAGCATCACTACCCTTCACATTGTTCTTCTTCTTCTTCTTAGAAGCACCCTCTCCCTCCTTCACAAAAGTTTGCTTGAGAGGGGGAGGTCGTTTGGCCTTGTCATCCTTCTTCTTGTTCTTGGACTTGGGTGTGAACCCAATTCCTTCCTTGGCCACAACTTCCTTTTGATTGCTCAAAAGGTCATTGAGGTTCTTCTCACCTTGTATGCACGACACAAGGCCTTTCTCAAGTTGCTTCTTCAACTTTGCATTCTCCTCAACAAGATGCACATGCTCACAACATGGGTTAGTAGCATTTGCATTACAATTAAGACCATATGAGGAAAGGTGGATTTCTCCTTGGTTAGCTTTACTTGGAGTTGATCATGAGACTCTTTGAGGCTAGCATGAGCACCCTTCAAGACCTTGTGAGCCTTGTCAAATAAATCGAACTCCTCTTTGAGTCTAGCAAGATCAACCCCAAGCTTGGCCTTCTCGGAGTTTAGCACACGAGATACAACAAGAGCATGATCAAGATCTTTCTTTAATTTAGCGTGGTCATCGTTGTATGACTCCTCAAGAGCCAAACGAAGACCTCGCTCTTCCTTAAGAGCATTGGAAAGATTCGAAATCTCATCGTCATAGTCACAACTATGCCCCTCCATCTTAGAGATGGTATCTTCGTGAGCCTCGATCATGTCATTGGCTTCACCAAGTTGTTCCAAGAGAGCAACGAAGTGCTTCTTGGATTTACCCTTGAGCTTACTCATAAAAGACTCAAATTCATTCTCCTTCACATTGGACCCCTCATGTTCATCAATGCAATCCGTCAAAGAAGGATTATTAATGATGGTAGTTTTGATGTTGGGGGTTACCTTGTTGGTGGCTTTAGCCATGAGGCACTTGGCGGTGAAGTTCTCATTGAGTGAGTCGAAGAGAGACACCCGTGGAGTTGTCGCAATGGCAATGGAGGCCACGGCAACCGACTCACCGTCTTCATCAACATCATCATGCTCATTGTACTCTTCTTGTGCCACCAACCCCTTGGGAGGAGTCTTCTTGGTGAAGTTGCTCTTGTTGGGGAAAGACTTGGCCTTGTCTTTTCGGATGAGCTTGCCACCATTGTCTTCCCTTTTCTCATACGGACATTCCGCAACAAAGTGGCTCACATTCCCACAATTATAGCAAGTCATCACTCACTGCTTGACCTTTCTGCCACTTGAGTTGTTCTTGTTGAAGTTGGGCCTTGTGTTCTTCTTGCTCCAAAATTGCCTTGAAGCAAGAGCCATGTGTTCATGATAAGCATACTTTGTATCTTCGGGATTGCTCTCCTCTTCTTCCACACTAACCTTGGCCTTCAAGGCAAGGTTGGGCTTCTTTGCTCTTTGAGAGCATAACAACGCATTGTCGGCGGTCTTGTCCAAGATGCTCATAGCCACAAACTCATCCAACACTTCACTTGAGGACAAGGTGTGGAAGTCCGGCCTTTGAAGAATGATGGAGGACATGGCCTTGTGGTAAGGCATCCTGGCCTTGAGGAACTTGCGCTTGATCCAATTGTCATATGTATCCTTGCTCCCATGATCTTGGAGTGAGACCGCGAGAGTAGTTAATCTTAGATAAAGCACACGAGGTTCTTCATCTTCTTTCATTGCAAACTCATCGGCTTCATCTTGCACCACTTCATAGTTGGAGCGTTGAATGCTTGCGCTTCCCCGGTAGAGAGACACAACATGGCACCATGCATCCTTGGCCAAGGTGAAGGGTCGGAGATGAGCAAGATCTTCGGGTGGAATTGCATCTTGGATGATGAAGAGAGCATTCTCATTGAATTGATTATCCGCGGCTTCTCTAGAGGTGAAGTTGCTTCGGTCATGCGGATAAAAACCTTCTTCAATGATTCTCCAAAGGTTAGTATTAACATGGTTCAAATGACGCTTAAAGCGATAAACGCAAGAATCAAAGTCCTCGTTTTTCACAATCTTAGGGGGATGACCGGCATGATTCAAATGAGTGGAAGGAATCGGTCCACCATAAGTAAGTGGAGGTTCCACATGGGCAAAGATGTCGTTGCCAATTTTACCACTAGAAGAAGAAGCCTTTTCACTAGTAGCTTCCCCCTTGTAGGAGTTAGCATCTGTCACCTTGTTAGTGGGATCACCCACTTTCAACGGTGCGGTAGATAGTTTAAGCCCTTCTAAGAATTTATTAAACATGCTTTCAACCTCGATCGTCATGGAGGTTTTCAATGTGTCCAAAGCCACATTGAATTCCTCACGAGAGGCCGCAGTTCCCCCATCGGCTGTAGACGAGACCGGATTCACACCGGAGTGCTCCTCCACACCGTCTACGGTGTCAACCGTACTCTTCAGACGGAAAAGTCCTTAATAAAGAGATGAGTCTCTGATACCAATTGAAATGATCGATATAGTTGACTAGAGGGGGGTGAATAGGAAACTAACAATTTTTAGCTTTTCTTTACCAATTTGAACTTTGCATCAAAGTAGGTTGTCTAGATATGCAACTAGATGAGCAACCTATATGATGCAACAAGAACAAGTACACAAGCAAGCAAGGGATATAACACAAATAAGCTTGCTCAAGTAAAGGCACGAGATAACCAAGAGTGGAGCTGGTGAAGACGAGGATGTGTTACCGAAGTTCCTTCCTTTTGAGGGGAAGTACGTCTCCGTTGGAGCGGTGTGGAGGCACAATGCTCCCCAACAAGCCACTAGGGCCACCGTATTCTCCTCACGCCCTCACACAATGCGATATGCCGTGATTCCACTATTGGTGTCCTTGGAGGCGGCGATCGGACCTTTACAAACAAGGTTGGGGCTATCTCGACAACTTAATTGGAGGCTCCCAATGATACCACAAAGCTTCACCACAATGGAATATGGCTCTACGGCGACCTCAACCGTCTAGGGTGCTCAATCACCCAAGAGTAACAAGATCCGCAAGGGATGAGTGGGGGAATCAAATTTCTCTTGGTGGAAGTGTAGATCTATGCCATCTCAACCAATCCCCAGAGAATCAACAAGTTTGATTGGCTAGGGAGAGAGATCGGGCGAAAATGGAGCTTGGAGCAATAATGGAGCTTGGGGATAGAAGAGATAGTCAACTCGGAGAAGAAGACACCCCTTATATAGTGGAAGAACAAATACCGTTATCCACCAACTCAGCCTGCATAGCACGGTACTACCGCGCCGGGGATGCGGTACTACCGCAAGGGCACATGGTACTACCGCAGGGCCCTGCGGTACTACCGCCCTAGCAGTAGAAACCAGGACAACCCAGATGCAATGAAGCAGAGGGCGGTAGAACCGCTGGCGTAGTACTACCGCTCCCCCTTGCGGTACTACCGCAAGGCAGGGATGGTCCAAATTTTGGGAAGGCGACATATAAAAATACATCCGTGGCAACTTCCGCTGAGTTGGGACCTATGCAAAAATCCGACATGGTAGTATTGCAATCCAGGAGCGGTACTACCGCGCGGGGTGCGGATGTAAAAATTACATCCGCTCCTACTGCCGCACAAGCTGCTGAGCCTGGCCAGAGCGCACGGTACTACCGCGCATCTGGCGCGGTACTACCGCGTAGGGCGCAGATGTAAAAAGATTACATCCGCCCCTACTACCGCAAACGCAGCAGCACCTGGCCTGAGGCCACAGTACTACCACTCCAAGGAAGCGGTACTACCGTGGGCACTTGCGGTACTACCGCACCAGAGGCCGGTACTACCGCTCCTAGGAGTAGTACTACCGCATGACCCAGATCAGCAAACATGACATTTTGCATAGACAAGAAAAGACGGAGGATGCTCCAAAGTGCCAAAGGAAAGGCGGTTTATAGGATTAGACGTGTACATGATGATTCCACCCAAACCTTTCCAAAACGGACCCCCTCTTAATAGTACGGCTTCCCTACGACTCAAATCCACCGAAAAGAAACATAGAGAAACGTCGTATCCAATAGTCTTCGAGGGGCACCAAATCGTCTTGTGCCTAGTGATGAAATGTCTGAAATACTCAATGCACACGATTAGTCCGCAAAAGCATTGTTATCAATCACCAAAACAACTAAGGGATAAATATGCCCTTACAGAACTGTTTCGGCGTTTCTTTCATTTCCTTACACGAGCGCATGTGCCTGTTTTATACACCGTCTTTCCTCCTGATTGCTCTTCTCACTTGGTTATTTTCCTTCTCCTTTGTTTATTTCTTTACCCTTTTCATTTCTCCTATGACAAAAAGTCAAAAACAACTCTTCCAATAGATTTTTGTCATATTATTTATTAGAGCAAAACAGTAGAGATAAAAATTTGACAGAACAATGGGTTGCCTCCCATCAAGCGCCATTTTTAGGTTCCTAGCTCAACCTCGTACCTTAGCATTATATCAAGTCTTAGGTAGCCTAAGATTTTCTTTACTTACCGTGCACATTTTCTTAGGTGGGGGAGCGTACTTCTCTTGCGTTCCTGGCTATTTTGGGAAGTACTTCACTATTTCTTCTTTGCAAATTCTGAAGGTTACTTTTCCTTTAGAGCAATCCAACACGACATTTGCGGTATTAAAAAATGGCCTATCAACAATAATTGATAATTTATCATCGAGAGGCATGTCAAGAATAACAAAATCAGTAGGTATGCCATGCCCGTCCAATCTTAGCAGAACATTCTCAGCTACTCCCACTGGTTTCTTTCTGGATTTATCCACCATCTGCAAGGTTATACTTATGGGCATACATTTAGCGAGATTCAACTTATGATAAAGGGTTAGTGGCATCACGCTGACACCTGCCCCTACATCACAAAGAGCATTATTTATATCAAGATTACCGATTGAGCAAGATATTGTGGGTATACCTTGGTCTCCCAATTTTTTTAGTATTTTGTTCTCAAAAGGATACTCCATTATTGTAGCCACCCTTTCTTTCATATTCATACTCCTCTTATTGTTACCAACAACATTCATGAATTTAGCAAAGGTGGGAATCTTTAACATATCAGTCACATGCATTTACATTCTAAGATCAACTATTGCTTGTAAGGAGGAATAAAGTGCATTATTTGAAGGTGGCCTAATAGCCTTAGGACAAGGAAGAGTTTTCTTCATCTTACCTTTTTCCTTCTCTTTCCTTCTTGTTGCCTACTTACTTTTTTGTTTGGCGGGATCAGGTGGTCGGATGTTTCTTTCCACCCTTGGTTCTTCAACTCTTCCCATTTTCGGAGTTTCTTCTTCGTTATTGTCACCACCAACTGTTTTAGCATCAGGGTTAACCTCTTTTTCGATTTTTGCTTCATATCCTTGAGAATCTTGGTGGACCTGTTCTTCCTCACCAAAGAGAATTGAGCTCCCTATTTTCCTGGGTTTGGCTTTGACTTTCTCTTCTTTGTTCTTTGTTCCTTCTCATACCACTCTGGCCTTTAGGGTCCCGCGTTCTTTTGCCACTACGAGCCGAGATTTCATTAGTAGCAACATGCTTTCTTTTTATCTAATTGAGGAAGAATTAAAGATTGTGTTTCGGATATTTGAGAGCATTGAATTTATATCATGCGAGAGTTTTTATTGAGGTTCTTTACCGCTTGACTTAGCCCTTCCACCTATTGAGATAGGTAGGTTATTACATTTTCGTTATGATAAATACACCTTCGAAAGTCACTCTTGAAGTTGTTTTGGTGGAATTTAAATTTGTTCATCGTCTCCTGAAGTTCATCCTCCTAGTGATCAATTCTTCCATGTCTTCAATATGGTATACTTTTCCCTTTGGCTTGGCTGGCTCCTCGATATTCCATTATCCCTGTGCAACTGCAATTTTCTCAATATGTTCCTTCCCTTCTTCTAGGGTCAATGACATAAATTGTCCTCCACCACTTAAATTGTAACATCCCAAAATTCTAAATTTTGGAATGTTATATTAAATAAGTAATTATGATTGTTTCTTTGATTGTTGTGTGAAATTGAGTGCAAATTAAAACCTTTGAAAGTTGAATGAGAGAGAATAAAAGGACTTTCCCAAACTTTCATTTTTTGCATTTGGGTTCCATGAATTAAAATTCAATCAAATACAAACCCCTAGACTGAAGATGACATGACTTCTTCCATCAAACAAATAAAAAGGGTTTGGAAAAGATTTGAATTCCATTTGAAAATATTTCAAATTCGAAGGCGTTATGCAACTCAAGGATTTTCTTGAGAGAAGATAAAATGACTTCTTCATATTATGAGAAAGAGAGTTGGAAGTTCAAAGAATGAATTTGAAGGCCCTTTTGTTTTTTAGGAAGTTCCTTTTCACTTTAGTTGAAATAGAGTTTTGAAATTTCAAATTCTTTGAAAACCTATTCAAAAGAGAGAAGGAATATGGGCCTTCAAAATTTTTAGAGACATTTGAAATATATTTGATCAAGGCAAAACATAAAAGATTTGAATATGGTTTTAAATTCAAATTCAAACCCAATTATGGTTTCTATTCAAATTATTTTTCTCCTAAAAATAAAAATATGAAATGAGGCTAAAATGATTCCCTCCTGGTAAAAATGAGGACAAATAAATTTCAAATCATTTTGGTATTTTAAAAATGATTTTTATTGGTTTTTATTGCAACAGTAGCATTGTTTGACTTTTATGATTTTTTGTGAACTTTATTTGATTTGGAAAATAGTTCATCTTTTTCCTTGTCTTTTTCTGAAAATTTTGATATATAATATGTCTATGTAAAAGTTTTATTTATTTTATTTTTGTTTCCCTTTCTGCTTTTATTAAAAAATAAAAAATGCCCAAGGCCTTTGGCCCACTAGCAGGCCGGCCCACTCAACGCACACCCTCACCCATTTTTTCCGATCGGGTGGCTGTCCCTTTTTTTCAGTCACTGCCAGGCGAGACCCACCAATCGCCGGATCTTTTCTTTCCCTCTTTCTTCTGCCAGACCTTAACGGTCCCGATGAAGGTCCCCTCCAGCTAGATCAGCTTTTGGAGCTTGCTGACCATGGCGTCGCCGCACTCTGCTAATTCGGCACCTCTGCTCTTCGGTTTGACACAGAAGGTTTTCAGCCATAGGCCGAAGTGCGGCTCCACACGGAGGAAGGCCCCACACACTATAGTGAAAGTGGTGAGGTGGAGAATGGAATTTGGGGCTAGATTGTGGAAATCCGGCCCGTAGAAGAACAGAATCCCCCACACAAAGGGGTGCAGGGGGACCCCAGACCTCGGATTAGGTGGGGGACAAAGATGACTCACTCCCCTGGGTTGGGAGTGGGGACGCACTGGCCGGGATCTAGGGCCCGGCAGGCGCATTGACGAGGATGTAACCCGCGGTGTGAAGCTCGATGATGGTGGCGTCGGTGACCTTAGAGGTCACCACCTTCCCTTCACATCCGTGTCGGCCATTGATGCGAGTGTAGAAGCTTGGGCAAAGCTTTGACTCGAGATTGGAAATGAGGAGATTTGGAGGGTTTGGGCGCTGGAGCAGGAGGAGAACGTGGAGTTCGATTTACCCCCTCTTTGCTCTTTATAAGCCAGTAAAAGGCCAAGCGTACCTCTTTAGTGCCGTAAAAATTGCCACATTTCAGCTTACCATGCCGTTATGGCCGCATGGGAAGAAGCGATTGATTGATGATATCCCCCAAAATGCGGGCACGATCTTTGTTTTGATGCGGCGTGCCAGTAAGAGGTTTGCCTCGAACCACGATTCGAATAAGTAATGGCTGACGAATGTCGTGTCAGGATTGGTGACGCTTCAGTATAAGGCTGCCAATAACTGACCCTCGAGCTCCCCTACGCTGCTAGTCTTCGGGGCTAAGTAAGCTTGTGATTGGAAGAAACAACATTACGCCTTGAGCTGCATATAGCTGGACTCACTTGGGCCTCTACCAAAGGAAGATAGCCATCCGTTAGAATGACTCGTGAAGTATCACACCCGTTCGATGATGTGGAACTTGCCTGCTAAGCCAAAGACCGCCCAACTGAAGATATTATCCGAGGAAGATTGTCTACCCCGGCTTCGAAGACAAGTTCGGGGGGCTACTGACGGTGTCTAGGGCTAGGGGGTCCTAGCCCAACCGGACTAATGCATGGGCCGGACTACCACCCCATTAAGGAAGCAAGACTCCAGAGATCCTCGAAGTGTGGAGGCCGAACACTTGGCGTGTACTTCAAGTATATTTAGATTTGGCATGTGAATCCTTAGATGGCAATCGACCATGTGTAACCCTAGATACCCCTGGTGCCTTTATAAACCAGGAGGTTTAGCCCGTAGAGGGAGACCATCCATACGCTCATTCATCATACCACTAGGGTTTAGACCATAACTTACGATCTCGAGGTAGATCAAATCTCTACTTCGATACCTTCATAATACAAAACAAGAGCAGGACGTAGGGGTTTACCTCCATAGAGAGGGCCCGAACCTGGGTAAATCCCCTGTGTGTTCTTCTCATGTTACCCATCGATCCGATCTAACAGCTTGGGCCCCCCTACCCGCGATCTACCGGTTTTGACATCGACAGGTGGCTTCGGCATGGGTGTGGTGGTGGTGGTGGCGGCTTCGGCAGTGGTGGTGGTGGTGGCTTCGACATGGGTGGTGGTGATGGTGGATTCGGCATGGGTGGTGGTGCTTCGGCAAATCATGTGAATGGTGGTGATGGTGGTGCTGGTGGTGGTGCTCACTCTCCGGTCCAAGTTTGTAAGAATGGTGGTGCTCATTCTCCGGTTCAAGTTCGTGAAGATGATGGTGCGAACTCTCCGATCAATGTGGATGATGGCGATGGAGGTGGTAAGGGCGGTGTTGGTGGTGACGTTCTTCGCAGCAATGAGGATGTTGCTTGATTGCTCTATGTCATTTGAACATCTTTTGTCTTGTTTTATCGCACATTTCTGAGTCTAACTTGATGCCTCGTATATTGCGCATGATTTTGGATGTGATAAACTAGCGATGTATATATATGATGATGAACTAATTTTTATGCACTAGTAATGATGAACTTGTCAATACGTGCCTATGATTGTATTTGCGGGACGTGGGCCCTCCGGTGCGGAACAGATCCCGCAAACGCGTCCTGCATAACATTTGCGAGACGGGTTTATGAAAACTGTTCCGCCGGAGTGCTCATGGTCCCATAAAATCTTTTTACGGACCGGCCGGTTATAAGATTTGCTAGGAATGCTCTTATCCCTTGCATATCTCAAATCTACAATTTTTGATTCATTTTGCAAGTTTCTATATATTAAAATCTTAAACCCATTAGCGCCGGAGTAGGCGAAGGAGCTCGGCATAGGACGGCCGGAGCGTCGCCGGAGGAGCTCGGCAGCGGAGTGCCAGAACATAGCCGGAGTAGGCGGACTGCCGAAATGTCGCCGGAGCAGGCGGAGGAGGTCGACGGTGACCACCGGAGCGTTGTCGGGGTAGACGGACTGCCGGAGCAGCGCCGAAGCCTCGCCGGTTTTTCTTTGCGGTACAGTTGTGCAGTACCTCCTGATTTTTATTTATTTTTAGATACTGCAAATATTTTTGCGGGCGGCACGTATAAACGATTGGATTATAGCACATCGAGATGCTCTCATACGGCATGTGGTAGAGTTGCTCTACACAACACGGTTCGATCGGTTTCTCCCCTCCTCGCCCTCTCGCCCGATCCCGATAGAACTCACTGGGGCTTGGTATCCTCTCGTCCTGCAGCTGCCTCCACCCGAGAGATCTCCGGCGACCAGACTCCCTACGCTCCTCCGGCCGGTGGATCGGATCCATCCGCCCCCAAACCCCCCACCCCGAGCTTCCGTTTCTCCTCCGCGCCCAACACCCGAGGTTACCGACACCGCCGCCCCGTTCCTCTTAAACTCTGACGCCGCCGGCCGCCCTGCTCCGCCGTTCCTCGTCAACTCCTCTCTTGCCTCTGCGTTCGCCACCACGCACCGAGGCCCAAGGTAGCGCCCCTAAACTCCTCTCCCTCTCTCATCTCTGTGCGTTCATACAGAGCAATGATCACAGCAACTGTGGGCTATTAAGAACGGGCTTTCTCTCCATTTTTCTCAGAGATGTGCTAGCTAACTTATTCAGTCATCACAACATACATTTTCTAGAGTTTACTAATCGTGGGTGACACAACCCATTACAGGAAAATGCTTCTGAAGTAAATTCCAGTGTGCCTGACCTCGTAAATTACCAGTAAAATACAGGTTGAGGATGCTCCTTGGCTTAGTCTTGCTTCTCACCTTTACTAGTCTTTCTAGTAACCAGGACAAGTGATTTTTTTCAAATCAAACGAAGCAGCAAATAAGATTCATGTGTTTGGCGTGTGCTCTGTGCATGTCTCTGCGTGTGCTGTGCAGCTTGGGTGTGCTCTGCTAATAATGTGGACTGGTACGAAACAGTATAAGAAATTGCTGGGATGATACGAACGCTATATATTCAGCATGAAAGCTCAGTGATATGGGGGCTGTATATTCAAAAATTGTTCAAAAGGTTTCCTCATCCTCCAGCAGGCGTTTCTTTAAAACAATCACACAACTCCATTTGACAATGTTGTGTGTCCTGTTTGACATGAACATGCATTGTGTAGGAAAACACTATTTTGTTGATTTTGGGTACCCCAAACAAACACAACCTTAAACTCCCATTTCCAATAACCAACGAGTGAACTTTTAATCTCCTCACCCGTCAACTCCCATTCAACATCTCTAATTCTAAATCAAACACACTGTCTTGCGTAGTGGAGCAAATCAACCAGTTGAGATGGCGACGTTGAGGCCGCTGACTGTGGAGGATGTGCTGAGGGTGAACGGCAGCCGCCGCTTTGCTGCTGCACTGGCCGCTGCCTCCCCCTTCGATTCTCTCGCCGACGCACTACTCGCCGCCCGCCGCATCTGGCTCAACGAGGTAGGTAGCTCTCCATCTCCGAACCTCTCTTCCGTGCGCCCATCCTCCTGTCTGAATACCCCTCACTTCCCGTACTGATACATGCTGCTCACCTGCGTGTAATCGGGATCGGCGTGGAATAAATCAAGGTAGACGTGACTGGATGGCTGGAGGCCTTCGCTGCTCACCCGCCCATTGGAACCACCTCCTCATCCGTCTCCAAGTCAGTTTCCTTAATTCTACTTCTGCTGGGCTCAATAATGTTCGCTTCTTTCTGTTACTGATCGTTAGTCACTGCAGGTGGAGCAAGGAAGAGCAATCAGCTGCGCTTTCCACAGCCACTGATTCGACCGCGCAGGTTCTACGTTGTTCACTGTGTTCCTTGCATCTGTGATCTGATTTGTGGACTCAATTCGGTTTCTTGCAACTCTTCCAGGAGTTATCCGAGTGGAATGCCAAATACAGGGAGAAGTTTGGGTTTGTGTTCATGATATGCGCGTCTGGGAGGACTGCCCCTGAGGTCTTAGCTGAGCTTAAGGTCTGCATATGTCTATCCTAAACTCCAATATTTGGTTTCTGTAATTTACATGTATGCCTGTTCAGGTCATCTCAACAATTTGTGCATCAGTAACATGGTTTGTCTTCAAAAGAAAGCTATTAGCCCTCTCTGTTAGCTGTTACGGTATTGTTATCTGTGGAATACCAGTAAAATCAGAATCATGGAAGAACTGCTGTTTTCTGAATGACAATAGCGGCCTTCCTCGATGGACCAGAAATTTTGTATTGGAATTAAATTCTGTTCCTTTGGCTTTTGGCATCACCTGGGGTATTTAATTTTGAGTTTAGCCCTGTCAAGGGCCTCAGTGCCCAAGACAGCGGGGCCTCGACTACGTAGTTCGTAGTCTCGGTGGATAGGAGCGCTAGGGTTTTTGCCTGGCTGCTCAATGGTGCGGGAGGAGAGGATAGGAGACGGAGGAAGAGGTAGGAGATAATAACTTTATTGCTTGCCCTCAAAGGGTGCTGATTATACGATATATAAAGGCCCCATGGGCTGCTAACAAACTAGAAACCTATACGTAACAAACTAGTCTTTTATTCTAGGAACTAATGTATCAGGACCAGGACTCCTGCCCAACCTACGCCTCGCCTGATGCGGCCGACGGCTGCTGCTCCTGGCCGCGTGGCCCACGCCTGTAGGACGTGCCCCACATGACATCTCTCCCCCCCTCGACGAGCAGCTCGTCCTCGAGCTGAAAAGCGGGGTAGCGCTCGACGAAACTGTCAAGATCCTCCCATGTAGCTGATGATGCTGCTTCACCCTTCCAGTGGACGAGTAGCTGGCGAACGCCGCGTGCTAGGCGCGCACGAGTCACGCGCTCCGGTTCTGGAACAGCCGCTCCGTTGTGGATCGGAGGCAAACCCGGCGGTGCAGTTGGAGGCGTGCCGAAGAACTTCTTGAGGAGGCCCACGTGGAACACGTCATGGAGGCGCGAGCGTGCCGGAAGCTCAAGGCGGTAAGCCACGTCGTTGACGACCTCTGAAATGCGGTACGGCCCATGGAAGCGTGGCTTCAGCTTGCCCCTGGTTGGCAAGTTGAGAGAGGACGCGGCGCGCTGGCGAAGGCGAAGCCAGACCCAATCGCCCACGTCATGCCGAATGTCCCGATGGCGTCTGTCGTAGTAGGACTTGTAGACCGCCTGTGCCTGTTGTAGACGATAGCGGACGTCCTCGAGAAGCTCGTCGCGCTCCGCCATGCTCCTGGCCACTGCGGCTACCCTCGTGTCGCCCGGCTCGTAAGAGCGAATAGTGGGAGGGTCACGACCATACACAAGCTTGAACGGAGTTTCTTGGGTCGCTGTCTGGTAGGCGGTGTTGTAGATGTACTCGGCCCAGGGAAGCCACCGGAGCCACTGCCTGGGACGATCCCCGGTGAGACAACGTAGGTACATCACAATGATCTTGTTAGCAGCCTCCGTTTGGCCATCCGACTGTGGATGAAACGCTGACGTCATGTGCAGCTTTGTCCCGGTGAGGCGCATGAGCTCCCGCCAAAAAGCCGAGGTGAAGACGGGGTCGCGGTCAGAGACCATGGACTGCGGCACGCCATGGAGACGAACAATCTCAGCGAAGAACACCTGCGCCACTGATTCTGCCGTGTACGGGTGGGCCAGCGCCACAAAGTGGCAATACTTGCTGAAGCGATCCACCACGGTGAGGATGACAGACTTCCCACCCACGCGAGGGAGCGCTTCCACGAAGTCGATGCCGACGTCAGTCCACACGCCCGTGGGCACCGGCAGCGGCAGCAACAGCCCAGCGGGGTGCAAGTGCTCGGACTTGTACCTCTGGCAAGTACTGCAAGTGCGGATGTACTCTTGCACCGTCTTGCGAAGGTTAGGTGCGTGGAAGTCGCGGCGGAGACGATGCAAGGTGCGCAGGACGCCTTCATGCCCATCATCGTGCACGGCACTGAGAATCTCCTGGAGTAGCGGGGGCGACGGCGGAATGTAGAGGCGGCCGTTGAAAGTGACGAGGCCGTCGGAGAGAGCCCACGACTGCTGCCGCGTACCCGCCGTGATATCCTCACGCAGCGTGACGAGCGCCGGATCTGTGGACGTCGCTTGCCGGAGGCGATCGATGAAGTCGAAGCGAGGACCCGAGATCGCCATGATCGACGTCTCCTCCGTGTCGCGGCGGGAAAGGGCATCCGCCACCGTGTTTGTACTACCGGCCTTGTACTCCAGGTAAAGTCGAACCCCAGTAGTTTGCCGACCCAATGATGCTGCGGGATGGTTGCCAAACGCTGGTCAAGTAGAAATTTGAGACTGTAGTGATCCGGTTTTACCGCAAATTGGCGCCCCCAGAGGTACGGTCTCCAGTGACGAATCGCGAGCACCAGGCCGATGAGTTCCCGTTCATATGCTGCCAGGGAACGGTGACGTGGCGCGGCTGGCCGGCTAAAGAAAGCCACCGGGTGTTGGTCCTGAAGAAGGACGGCCCCGAAGCCGTATGTCGAGGCGTCACACTCGACGATGAACGGCCGCGTGAAATCCGGTAACGCGAGGACGGGAGCCGTGGTGACTGTCGTCTTGAGGGCGTGAAAAGCTGCTGCCGCCTCCGGCGACCAGGAGAAACCATCCTTGCGAAGGAGGGCCGTTAGTGGCGCGGCAACCACGCCAAACTCCTTGACAAACTTGCGGTAGTACCCCGCAAGGCCGAGAAACCCCCGAACCACGCGCGCCGAGCGTGGTTGCGGCCATTCGGCCACTGCCTGCACCTTTTCCAGATCCATGGCCACTCCTGCAGCGGAGATGGTGTGACCCAGGTATGAGATCGACTCGACGGCGAATGCGCATTTGGATCGCTTGACGAAGAGCCGGTGCTGGTGCAGGACGGTGAAGACGGTGCGCACATGTCGGAGATGGTCAGCCCATGTCTCGCTGAAAATGAGGATGTCGTCAAAGAAGACGAGAACAAAACGGCGCAGGTACGGCCGCAGTAGATCGTTCATGAGGGCCTGGAACGTTGCCGGCGCGTTGCAGAGGCCGAACGGCATCACCAGGAACTCGTAGAGGCCGTCATGAGTACGGAAGGCGGTCTTCGGGATGTCCTCCGCACGCATCCGCACCTGGTGGTAGCCGGAGCGCAAGTCGAGCTTGGTGAAGAAACGAGCGTGCCGGAGCTCGTCGAGGAGTTCGTCCACCACCGGGATCGGAAACGCATTCTTGACAGTAATGGCGTTTAGGGCGCGGTAGTCGATGCAGAAGCGCCAGGACCCGTCGGCCTTGCGGACCAGCAGTACCGGGGACGAGAATGCGGAACAACTCGCTCGGATGATGCCCTGAGCGAGCATGGCGGCGCACTGACGCTCCAGCTCGTCCTTGTGCGCGGCCGTGTAGCGATACGGACGGACGGCCACCGGGGCGGAACCGGGCAGCAGGGTGATGCCGTGGTCGCGGCTGCGGGGCGGTGGCACGCCGGAGGGTTCGACGAAGATGCCGTCGAACTCGGTGATGATGGCGTCGAGGAAGTCGCGGCCGCTGCATGATTTCAGGGCTGGCCCGTCCGGTCCTGCAATGCCGCGCCAGCACACCCGATGGCCCCTCCGCCAGAATGTCATGGAGAGGGCGCGGAAATCCCACAGGATCGGTCCGAGCGTCGCCAGCCACTGCGTGCCCAGGACGATGTCGTAGCCCGCGAGCGGCAAGGCGAGGAAATCCTCCGAGAACTCCTCTTGGCCGATGCGGAAGGGCACGACGCGGTACGCGCCCTGGCACGGAACGCGCTCGCCGTTGGCCACCGTGACGCGCATCTTCTCGGTGGTGGGGGATGGCAGCGTAGCACGAGCGGCCGCCTCCTCGGCGATGAAGTTGTGGGTGGAGCCTGAGTCGATCAGGGCGAGGAGGGAGACACCCCCGAGAGTAATATGCATCTGCATGGTTTCGCTCGTGCGCACCCCGGAGATTGCGTGGAGCGAGATCTGAGGGTCGGCCCGCGATGCATCATCAGTAGCGGAGGCCGCGTCGTCGTCGTCGTCGTCCGGCGCTAAGTCGAGGAGAAAGATGCGCTGGCACACGCGGTTGTGGCCCCTGCCAAACTTCTCGTTACAGTTGAAGCATAGGCCCAGGCGACGGCGTTCCTCCATCTCTGTCTGGGAGAGACGTTTGATTGGGCGCCCGTCCGGCAGACTGTGGCCATGCTGGGGTGCGGCTGGTGGGGCCGGTGCGGGGGGCGCGAGGCGTGGTCCTGGCGTCGGCAGAATGCCCTTCTGCGGAAAACGCACCGGTGGCGCGGCGGAAAGCGTGCACTGGTCGCGCAGCTCCAATTTGCGGGCGAGGCTCATGGCGACGGCGAGGGACTGCGGGTTATGGATTTCCACGTCGAGGCTAAGGGGTGGCTGGAGGCCTGCGGTGAAGATCTGAACTTTCTGCGTTTCCGACAAGGAGCCTGCCCGGGGAAGGAGCGCCTCAAACCGCTCCTGGAAGTCGACGACGGACGTCGTGCGCTTGCACGCCATCAGTTCGCCCAGCGGGTTCGCGCGCAGAGGAGGCCCGAAGCGGAGGTTGAGCAGCTCGGAAAAGCGGCGCCACGGCGGAGTGCCCTCGTCACGCTGGACCTGCATGTACCACAGCTGGGCAGAACCCTCGAGGTTGTATGACGCCATCCAGACTTTCTCCTCCTCGGCGATCCGTTGTTGATGGAAGAAGGACTCGCATCTGTTGAGGAAAGCGAGCGGGTCGGACTTGCCGTCGAACTTGGGGAAGTCCATCTTCTGAAACCGCGGGGGCCGATCGTTGTGGTGCTGTCCGTCGTGGCTGATATCGGCGGCTGACGAGGAGGCCGACTTCTCCTTCTGGAGGGCTGCCACGGACGACTGCAGGGATATCACGGTTGCAGTCAGGGCTTCGATCATCTTGGCCAAATCAGCGGTGGTGGGTTCCGACATGGCGGAAGAAACCGAGGCGGCGGCGGATGGCGGCGATGGAGGTGGGCGGGGCGGCGGGTGCAGCGTGGAGGAGGCCGAGGAGCGGCTGGAACCTGATACCAAGTTGTCAAGGGCCTCAGTGCCCAAGACAGCGGGGCCTCGACTACGTAGTTCGTAGTCTCGGTGGATAGGAGCGCTAGGGTTTTTGCCTGGCTGCTCAATGGTGCGGGAGGAGAGGATAGGAGACGGAGGAAGAGGTAGGAGATAATAACTTTATTGCTTGCCCTCAAAGGGTGCTGATTATACGATATATAAAGGCCCCATGGGCTGCTAACAAACTAGAAACCTATACGTAACAAACTAGTCTTTTATTCTAGGAACTAATGTATCAGGACCAGGACTCCTGCCCAACCTACGCCTCGCCTGATGCGGCCGACGGCTGCTGCTCCTGGCCGCGTGGCCCACGCCTGTAGGACGTGCCCCACATGACAAGCCCTGATACAGTGCACTGCGCGAGCTATGACTTGATCACAAAATCATATTAGTAGAAAGCCTTGATACAATGCTTTTCTTTCTATCTCTGTAATGATTTTGAAGTTATCTTATCATCCTGCTTCTCTTTCCAGAGGCGTTATGCAAATAGGCCAATTGTTGAGCTTGAGGCTGCGGCAGAGGAAGAACTGAAGATAAGTGAGCTGCGTCTTACAAAGCTTTTCTCAGCAGAAACTGCTGCTCCCCCTACTTCAGGTGAAAATCATATTAGCCAACCGGATAAAGCTGCAGGTATTGAATTATCTGTTGACTCATTCTGTGGTAAAATGGACATCTGCTCTTCTTTATCCACTTGTTTGCACCTTTTTTTCCTTATGTATCCTATAGTTGAAACTTGAACGATATTGACCTCGCATGCTCGTGCTTTTCTGAGATTGGTGTCTTATTGGTCTATTTGTTCAATGCTACCAAGTCTGTAATTTCCGTCCTTTCACTTTCATAAGCCAGTTCAATTGAGTGAGCAATTTCAACCTGCAATATTTTGTACATCCAAACATCTGTATTGGTATTGGAGCCCATTGCAATACAAAGGTTGATTTAGTATTGGACTCCATGCAAATTCCCAGCCCCCCAATACATACATATCCAAACGAAGCCAATGTGTTTTTGGTCTTTCCGTACATTGGTGCTACACTGCTACTTCCTCCGTCCCACAATATAAGAGCGTTTTGCAAGCTATGTTAACTTGCAAAACGCTCTTATATTGTGGGACGGAGGGAGTACATGCAAAGGCACCAGTTGAATTGTTTTGACGTTTTGTAATTTTTCACTTTGAGCTGAAAATATGGATGCGCCCCATAGGGGTATATATCTAATCTGCAAACATTAGAATACTGACTAGTGTTTGCCAATGCCTGATACTAAGAGCATCTCCAACAGACGCGCGGTGGCGCAGCGCGCTAAAAAAGTTTTGCAGCGCCGAAATAGTGTTTTTGCGTGCAGGAGGTTTTCCAGACGCACAAAAACACGGCGCCCAATGCGGCGGCCCCACCTGCAGCAGCCCGCGCGCACAATCCGGCGCCCCAAATTTGCAGCCCCGCAGCCCGCGCGCACACCCGTGTGCTAAAGTTTGTTAAGCGCGCTCTACTTTACAGCGCCTGCTGGAGCGATTTTTTTTTGCCTCCGGCGCACACAAACGCTGGTTTTTAGCACGTGAGGTAGATTTGGGGTGCCTGTTGGAGATGCTCTAAATAAAAATCTACTATTGCAGTTATTACAAACAATAACTTTCTTTGTAACCTTACAAACAATAACTTTGCATAACGTGGTTCTCTGTTTGTTTATCTGAAGGCAACTGAATTGTCTGTTGACAAATAGAAACTATAGCCTACATGAAAGAGATAAATGCGAGATTCATTCTTAACATTGAAAATAGTTTGTCATTGCTGATTGCGCACTGGAAAGACAACTCCTGGGCATGCATTATTATCAATTTCTTGGACCAGAATTGTTTGTAGTCTGTACCTCCATGATTATCTGGATTGTTCTGTGTACTTTGCTTGTGCAGTTATGACAGTGTAACTATCAATAGTAGTTTTTATATCTGTGCAACTTTTGGTAATTTTGCTTTCTTAAGCTTCATTAAAAATTTCAAATAGATCGGATGCGGATTATTGGTGCACACCTTGGAGCTCTTTCCCAGCTTTCTGCCAATAAAGCTCCTGAAATTACAGGTAGCTCCAACCGGACACGCCCTCCTATCACAACCCATGTGCTGGACACGGCTCTTGGATCGCCAGCAGCTGGAATTGAAGTTCACCTGGAGATGTGGAAGGACGCGTCAAGTACCCCGGCATTTGACAACAAAGAATTCAAGGGATGGACAACCCTAGGCACTTCGGTCACAAACAATGATGGACGCAGCGGTCAGCTGATGGATATCGTTGACAATGTCGCTCCTGGTTTCTATCGCATAAGTTTCAATACCTCCAAGTATGCACCATCAGGGTTCTTCCCTTACGTGAGCATCATATTTGAGATAAAAAGAAGCCAGACGACCGAGCATTTCCATGTTCCTCTTTTGCATTCTCCCTTTTCCTTTACCACTTACCGTGGCAGCTAAGGTGTCGATTTGTGTGTAAATCACATTGAGTGATGGTGGTGTTCTGAAACAAGCATAAATGGTCGTAAATCAGGGTGTTTAGTTGGCACTGACATTGTGATACTTGAATAATGTTGTTCCGTGTAATGGGAAGCTTGATTATGCAGTGGCATTGGAGCAGTTTGTTTAAATACTTTTATCACTTGTTATTTGCGATTGGTGGCCTTGAGTGTGGTATTACATCTCCACTGCTAGATGTGACATGTCACATACTTTGCCATCAGAGGTGGAAGCGAAGATATACGAGTGACAGATAGCTTGCCACTTCCCGAGCCCTGACCCCTGAGTGCTCCAGCCACTTCCTGAGACCTCAATGCTTCATGTATGGTAACTAGATGATGACCCGCACGATTGTTGCGGGATTTTCAGTAGTTTTAGAGACATATTTTTTTTAGGGTACGCTAATACAATTTTATGTTACATATAGTTTTTTTAACTGCTATGTTACATATAGTTATACTAATTAAAGTAATATTTTAATTTCTCAAAAGAAATTTTGGAGAATATAAAGAACAGATACTACCAATTTTCAGTGGCGTTCGTGTATTCCTTTTACGAGCTGCATTCAGGTGATCTTGTCAAGTAAGTGTTGACTGTTTTGTTTGGACTTAATATCATATGGTAATTGCTAATGCTTGGTGAGGTTCTCATCCCAGGAATTTGTGCATACCTTTGGTTTTGCCAAAGTTGTTTTAAAAGTATGTGTCCGAGATTCATCCAATAATTATGCAGGATCCGAATTTAGCTTGCACAAATCTGTTCGCCAATAACGAGTAATCAAACTTCGACTGTACACATGTTACAAGTTACATGTAATAAAATCAGTAGCCTGCATGTTCAGCTACATAACGGAATTGTCTAAAAGAAAAAAGCAACATACCGGAAGATCAAATTAAGTGCTATTTCTTTTTCCAAGGATACGTCAGAAAACATAGAAGGGCAACACCAAGACGGCTTTAGGGCATTTCCAACATCTGCCCGCAGTACAAACAAATTTGGACACAATTCATGCAAACACTGCAGAATTCATGCAAACAGACATAAGTTCGGGCACATAATTTACATAAATCGGATGAAATTTCATCCGTTCAACTAAAACTTAAAACAAAAACTAAACTAATTTGTAGTGGACGATGACCTCATACGTCTGGCAAGGCTGGCCGGCGGCACCTTCGTCGCTGCTCGTGTCGCCATCGTCGGAGTGGTCCTTCCAGCAGCGGAAGGACACATGGGCCCAACAGCTCTGCCAGGCCGCCGTTTGTAGCTCGTGGAGGAGCCGCACGGCTTCGTCATGTGCCGTGTGGAGGGCCGCCTCGGCCAACACCGACCCTGGTCGGGGAACCCTACCCCTTCCCTTGCCGCCGACGACAGAGGTGTAGCTGAGCGACCTCTCCTCCCTGATCTTGGCAAGCTCTGGCGCTCATGAAGGAGCCGCTCAGCTTCCTCATGCGCCGTGTGGAGGGCCGCCTCGACCAACACCGCCCCTGGTCGGGGAACCCTGCCCTTTCCCTTGTCGGCGATGACGGAGGTGTCGCTAAGCGACATCTCCTCCGTGATCTTGCGCAAGGTCCACGTCGACGAAGCAGTCGCCGCATGGACCTCTCCGCGGTGGCCACTGACCAATCGCGGACCCAGGCCTCCGTGAGGACCCTGGTCGATGCCTCGTCAAATATCACGAACATCGCGCCGCCTCCTTGGCCACCCTCTCCTCCGCCGACACGATGCTTCATGGCAAGGAGCCTTGACCGCTGCGGCCACCGAGGTAGCTCTCTCTAGTTTGCATACGGTTTGTGGAATTTTGGACAAGCGGTCGCGTCCCTGGACAGATGGGGCCCCGCGTTGGATGGCTTGCAGCGTCTGAACCTCGGTCCAGACGTTTGCGAGCGTTTTGAGGGTCAGCGTTGGAGATGCCCTTACCTCCTCCAACGAGGGCCCATATGCATAATTCTTTGTGAGTACTCCCATCTATACCTTTCGATAGACACACCGCCCTTCAAAAACACCCCTATACATATTGTCAGTGAAATAATCACGATGGGGCAATAATGACGGCAACACGAGGCTCCGCCAACAGGACGACGTGTAATGTGTTCCTCAGGAAGGTTGAGCTCATCAAAAATAGCAATTTGGGAAAGAGTGGAAGTAGGAGAAGAGACGAGGAGAGAGATTCATGTTTGCACGAAATAGATATTGTTAGAAGGAACAGAGAGGGATTGGTGGAATCAATGTATTATTGCCTGAGCCTCGTGGTCATATATATAGGAGTACAACGACCAACTTGAAGTACAAGACAAGGCAGGACCAAATCCTAGTCTATCCTATACTTCCTAATAATCGTAATACTCAACACCCCCTCCCCCCCTCGCAGTCATAACGGTAGCGACGCAGACAATGAGAACTGGAGAAGAATCCGAAGGCAAGCCGACGGACACGCCTCCCCCCCACACACAGTTGTAACGGTCGATGCATCGCAGAAGTCGTGGCTGGAGTGGAAACTGGCGAGGTTGCTCAAACAAGGCGGTAGTCTTTGTGCCGTTGTCGAGGTAGCCGAGAGCATAGGGTGGTGTAGCTATGGTCGATATATCCATGCAAAGAATGTCGTGGTCGATGTTGGGTCGGGATAGCCGGCGTCGAGGAAGTCGTCGTGGAGCCGCGGGCGCAAGGAGGCGCCGAGTTAGTCATGGGCGCAATGGTGCTGAAGTAGTGGTGCGCCGGGAAGAAGACATTGTTGACGAGGCGTTGCACCGGGTTTGCCAAACCTGGGGACACGTCGTAGACGAAGGCACGCATCGGTGTTGCCAGCATCGGGCATGCGTAGACGGACGAAGACGAAGTTGACAAAGTGTTGCACCAGGCTTGCCAGGTCCGGGGACACGTCGTGAACAAAGGCACACATCGGTGTTGCCAGCACCAGGCATGCGTAGACGAGGGACCTGCACGCGCTGTACGCCATGTCGAGGAGTCGGAGGGGCCAGAAGAGAAGGAGAATTGACCACGGTTGTGGTGCCAATCGCATGGGGCCGATGTCACCAACGGCGGTCGGACTAGACGAAATGGTCAGGGAAGATGACGACGACGCTGGCGATGAGCTGGTGTTGGACGAAGACGAAGGGGATGGATGGGCGGTGGCGGTGGCTACGGGGGTAGCGGCGGCGGCCGAAGAAGAGTGTAGCGACCTGACCTCAAACGGTCAAGTCTCTGTGCTTCAGTGTCATCCCTGGATCGGTAATGCTGACACACAAAGTACTCGAAGGATTTATAACAGGGTGGCAATCACACACTTATTACATTGAATGTCTCAAGAGAGAACTTATTACAAAATATGGCTTAAGGCCATCTAATACTACAACAAGGGAAGGCTTGGAAGATAAAGTGAGTCCATCAACTCCAACAGCATAGCTGAGTGCATGAGAAACGACCTATCGCATCTTACTCCTCGTTTGAAAAGTCTGCAACATGATACGTTGCAGCCCGAAATTGGGTCAGCACATGGAATATGCTGACAAAGTAACACAGGAGAGTAATGAACAGATAAATGCTATCACTACATGCATATATGGCTGGTGGAGGCTGTATGGTTAATATGTTTTTCGAAAAGCTAATTTTTCCCTACAACAAAGTAATATATTTTATTTAACTATCATGGTAGTTGAACAACATTGAGAAGGTTCCTCCAACTCAATCCCAATTAAAAGTAATTATCAACCCAACAAATTAATTTAGAGTGATGAGATCCATATGATAATCCAAGAACCAGATACTCAAGATGTCCATAACCGGGGACACGGCTAACCATGATTAGTTTATACACTCTGCAGAGGTTTGCACACTTTTCCCCACAAAACTCGATCTCCTCCGTTGGATTTCTCGCACTACAGGGTGTTTGAGAAACGGATGACCGAGACACAATCTTTCAGAAGCATTTGCTCTCTACTCCGGGCGGACCGGTACAGCTACAATCCCCTACATCTGCTAGTCCACCTCTTCAAGAGCTCACTCTACTTACTCAACTATGCCAGAGCCCATAATGGCTTATGGTTGCACACTGAAGTTTCTAGCATTAATAGTCTTATGATCCCTTTGAGCCTGGGTGGCGGACCGTAGGATGATCACACGGGTACTCCGGGATATCCTAGGACAACACTGGATTCTCCAGGTGCCCACAAGAAATCCACCCAGATGTGTATTAAAGTTGCCACCTTAAGTTGAACCATTAATTAACAACTCACATCTGTCATGGATACACTCAAACCCTATCCACGTCTACGAGCATAGCATGGCAATATAAGCATAACGTAGAAGTAACTCCCAAGGGTTTGATAATAACACAGGTAATAGGTTCTACCTCATCATCTACTTCCCAGACCCACATGTTAAGAGATCCTACTCATGCAATGTGTGAAGATTGAAACTAATGCATAAAAACTGGGTGATAAAGGGGTATGATCAAAGTGTTACTTGCCTTGCTGACGATCTGCAAATCCTAAAGACTCATAGTAGCACGCTTCGCAGTCCGGGTGTTCTGTCGTAAACAAACAATAGCATACATAAGCAATCAAGCAAGGATGCACGGGTAAACTCAAATAAAAAGATCTAACCAGAAAGTTCAACTGAAGAACTTCGGTTTGCAAAAAGAATCAAATCAAACGGAGCAACGAAACTCAAACTGCGAAAGAAACAAGATCTGATTACTAATATGGACTAAAGTCAAATTTTACAATACTAAAATCTTGTTCAAGTTGGTTAAACGGAAAGAGGGCTTCGAGACGAAGATCCAGGCGCTTGAATCGCATGATTCCGATAAACGAGCGAAATGATAAACTAAAACTAAGATCAGGGCAGAAATCGCGATAAAAAATAATCGCGGAAAACCCTGGAAAAAGAAAAACTGACGAATGGACGTTCGCTGTCTGTGACTAATGGATGAACGGCGACGAACATCCGCAAAATAAATAAACCGATGGAAAAACCGATCTAATAAAAAAAGATCTAGGGTTTCAAAAGAAAACCGAACGGTTTTCTCGCGAAAACCGGCGGCGGCGGTTACCTCCGGCGGGTCAGCGAGGCGGCGGCGGCGCGGCTCCGGCGGGTCGGGCGCGGGGCGGCAAGGCGGCGTGGCGGCGAGCTAGGCGGCGACGCGGCGGGAGGCGGCGCGCGGCGCTGGCGGGCGGGCGGCGCTAGGGTTTCGGGGGCTGGGGCGACTTGGGCCTCGGGCCTCGAGGGCGCGGCTTATAAAGCCCCGGGCTAAGTGTCCTAGCCGGACACGGCCCGGTAAGTCGGTTCGTTTTTTTTAATATTCCAACGCGTAGAAAAACGAATAAAAGAAATACTAAACGGACTCCAAAAATCCTGAAATAATTTTTTCCCGTCCTCTAAAAATACGCCGGACAAGATGGACATTTATTTGGGCCTCTAATGCAATTTTGAAAAACGCATATTTTTCCTAATCCAGATAAAATAGCGATAAAACCCCAAATAAAAATACAAATTGATTTTAATATTTTCCTCCAACATTTCATTTATTTTGGAGAATTCATATTATCTCCTATCATATAATTTTAATATGAAATATTTTTGGGGAGAAAATAATTAAAACCAAAGTGATCCTTGTTTCAATATTTGAGAAAATTTAAAATATGAGAACTAGGAAAATCCCCAACTCTCTCCGAGGGTCCTTGAGTTGCTTAGGATTTCGAGGATCACAAAACGAAATGCAATAAAATATGATATGCATGAATGACCTATGTATAACATTCCAAATTGAAAATTTGGGACGTTACAAACCTACCCCCCTTAAGATGAATCTCGCCCTCAAGATTCGGGTTGGCTAGAAAATATGTGTGGGTGGTCTTTGCGTAGATCATCCTCTCTTTCCCAGGTGGCTTCGTCCTCGGTATGGTGGCTCCACTGAACTTTGCAAAACTTGATAACCTTGCTGCGGGTAACTCGACTGGCAAAATCGAGAATCCTGACTGGTTTCTCCTCATATGTCAAATCACTGTCTAACTGAATTGCTTCCAGGGGCACTGTATCTCTTAGAGGAATATCGGCCATCTCAGCATGACACTTCTTCAACTGGGAAACATGAAACACATCATGAACTCCTGATAGTCCTTCAGGTAACTCCAACTTGTAGGCAACCTCTCCCATGTGTTCCAAAACACGGTACGGTCCTAGAAATCTCGGGGCTAACTTTCTCTTAACTCCGAAATGCTTAACTCATCACAGAGGTGACACTCGCAGATATGCTCTGTCTCCGATTTCATAGACTACCTCCTTGCGTTTCGAGTCTGCATAACTCTTCTGTCTGGACTGAGCTACCTCCAGTCTATCTCGAATCAGCTTAACCTTCTCCTCGGACTCCTTAATAAAATCCGGTCCAAACAACTGGCTGTCTCCAACTTCATCCCACATCAACGGTGTTCGACATCTTCTTCCGTACAGGGCTTCAAACGGTGCCATCTTCAAACTAGCCTGGTAGCTGTTATTGTACGAGAACTCCGCATAGGGTAAATTATCATCCCAACTGGACCCATAGTCTAGCGCACAAGCTCTCAACATGTCCTCCAGAATCTGACTGACTCTCTCAGTCTGTCCATCTGTCCACGGGTGAAAAGTCATACTAAACTCCAGCCTGGTTCCCAAAGTCTGGTGCAGTTGGTGCCAAAACTTTGAAGTAAACTGTGTTCCTCTATCTGATATGATGGTCCTCGGAACTTCATGCAGATATATGATCCTGGTCATATATATCTTGGCCAACTTCGCACTTGTATATGTGGTTTTCACTGGGATAAAGTGAGCTACTTTGGTCAAGCGGTCCACTACTACGCAGATAGAATCATATCCTGATCGGTGCCTGGGTAATCCGGTGATAAAGTCCATGCCAAGCTTATCCCACTTCCATTCGGGTATCGGCATAGGATGCAGTAATCCTGCTGGCTTCTAATGTTCTGCCTTCACTCTCTGAAATACATCACATACGGTTACATACTCGGCAATATCCTTCTTCATTCGAGTCCACCAGAAACGCTCCTTCAAATCCAAATACATCTTGGTGTTTCCGGGGTGTATCGAGTATGGTGAGTCATGAGCTTCCTGTAATATCAACTTCCTGATCTCGGCATTATTGGGCACAAATACACGGTCCTCAAACCACAAGGTGTCGTGCTCATCCTCACGAAAACCTTTGGCTTTTCCTTCACTCATATTCGCCTTTATCTCGACAATTTCTTTGTCATCCTTCTGGGCTTCTCGAATCTTTCCCAACAAGGTCGATTGAACTTCCATGGTTGTAACAAAACCTCTAGGAACAATCTCTAAACGTAGCTCCCTGAAATTTTCTGCTAACTCCCTTGGAAAACCTCATGTTACTAAGGTATTGGCATAACTCTTCCGGCTCAAAGCGTCTGCTACGACATTGGCCCTTCCTGGATGATAGTGCAACTTCATATCATAATCCTTTATAAGCTCCAACCATCTCCTTTGCCTGAGGTTCAACTCCTTCTGTGTGAAAATGTACTTCAAACTCTTATGATCCGTGTACACATCACAATGGTTCCCAATAAGAAAATATCTCCAGGTCTTGAGTGCATGCACTACAGCTGCCAACTCCAAGTCATGTGTGGCATAATTCAACTCATGCGGTCAAAGTTGTCGTGAGGCATATGAAGCAACTCTTCCGTCTTGCATAAGTACTCCTCCAAGTCATAAGCGAGAGGCATCGCAATACACCTGGAAATCCTAGCATATATCCGGCAGAATCAGCACTGGTCACTCTGTGCATTTGAAAACCGAACCGAAAAACCATACCGAAAATAAACCGAACCGAACCGATTTTATGGTTTTTATGGTTTCTAGTTTCGGTATGGTATGAACTTTTCATACCATTTTGAACTTTGGTTTATATGGTACATACCGAAAAACCAAACGGTTAACCGAATAAACCGAAGTAAAAACTAAACTTATATTTCTTGAGATAAACAACCATACAAGTTGTCATTTTTCTTATACATGAGTCAAATTCACTACTAAGCACGTAATTTTTTCTTGTGGCATAGTTATTTTTCTCTTTTTGAAATGCTAAACACGTCCATAACCATCAACAGATGAATCAATGCAAGCATATACACTTATATATATAGTTATATACTATTTGTGTAAAATAGTATGTGTTTTGAGTCATAAATTTGTAAGTTATTATTACGTCATTTTCAAATTCGCGTTAGGTTTGGTTTTTATGGTATATACCGAAACCATACCGAAATAATTTGGTATATGCCGAAACCGAACCATATTTTAATTTCATATTGTATTTATCGAAGTATTAATACCGTACAAACCAAAAAACCGTATAAACTGAACCATGTAAACTGAATAAACTGAACGCACAGAGTGAAGCACTGGGGCTGTAGTCAAACGTTTCTTTAACTCCTGGAAACTTGCTTCACATTCCTCAGTCCAATGGAACTTGGTTTCCTTCTTCAATAACATCGTCATAGGCTTCGCAATCTTAGAGAAATTTTCAATGAATCTCCGATAGTATCCCACGAGTCCAAGAAATCTGCGGATCTCTCCAACTGAGGTGGGTGCCAACCACTCAGTGACCGACTGAACTTTGGTGGGGTCTACTGCTATACCTTCTCCTGATATAACATGTCCAAGAAATCCAACTTCCTTCAACCAAAACTCACATTTGCTGAATTTGGCATACAACTGATGTTCCCTGAGTTCCTCGAGAACTAAACGCAAATGCTCCTTATGTTCCTCTTCATCCTTTGAGTATACTAAAATATCATCAATGAACACCACGACAAACTTATCCAAGAACTCCATGAACACCTTATTCATCATACTCATGAAATAGGCAGGGGCGTTAGTCAATCCGAATGACATAACCGTATACTCATAAAGCCCATACCTTCTGGTGAACATTGTCTTAGGTATATCCTTTTTCTCGAATCTTCAGCTGGTGGTAACCTGATCACAGGTCGATCTTCGAAAACACTTTAGCTCCTTGCAACTGGTCAAACAGATCATTGATCATCAGCAGAGGGTACTTGTTCTTGATTGTCACTTCATTCAATGCCTGATAATCAACAACCATTCTCAGAGACTTATCCTTCTTCTCAACCAATAGCACTGGGGATCCCCATGGTTATGAACTACGTCGGATGTAACCTTTCTCCAATAACTCCTTAATATGTTTCTTAATCTCCTCAAGATCATTCGCGAGCATCCGGTATGTTCTCTTTGATATAGGCCTGGTTCCTGGCAACAGCTCTATCAAAAACTCGATGTATCGATCTAGCGGCATGCCTGGTAACTCCTTTGGAAATACATCTGGGTAATCCTTCACAACAGTCACTTCCTCCTGAACAACTCCCGTGAGAGAATGTACTTGGGTTCTCCTTGGCGTATGCCTGGATACATACTTGATCCTTTTTTCCTCCGGGGTAGTAAGCAGAATTGACTTACTGGCGCAATCGATGTTTCCTCCATACATCGACATCCAATCCATTCCTAGTATCACATCCAATCCTTGCGACTCCAAAATTATCAAGTCAGAGGGGAAAACATGACTACCTATGGTTAATGGCATCTGAAAACATCCACTGCTTGCCATATACTCGGCTCCGGGTGAGGTTACTAGCATAGGTGTCTTAAGAACTCTAGTGGGAAACTTATACTTATCCACAAATCCCCTTGATATGTATGAATGCGATGCACCAGTATCAAAAAGAACGATTGCAGTAAACGACTTAACTAAAAACTTACTGATAACTGCATCTGGTTGCTCTTCAACCCCCTCCATGTTCGCGTGGTTCACTTGTCCTTTGTTAAATGGATTGGGCTTCTTCCCAGAGCTCCCATTACCATTTCCGTTCTTCGCTTTAGGGCAGTCAGTGGCATAGTGTCCAGTCTTCCCGCACTTGAAACAAGTAACGTGGCTTAGGTCCCTCTTGGCAGGTGTGGCTGGATTTCACTCTGTGCATTTGAAAACCGAACCGAAAAACCATACCAAAAATAAACCAAACCGAACCGATTTTATGGTTTTTATGGTTTCTAGTTTCGGTATGGTATGAACTTTTCATACCGTTTTGAACTTTGGTTTATATGGTATATACCGAAAAACCAAACGGTTAACCGAATAAACCGAAGTAAAAACTAAATTTATATTTCTTGAGATAAACAACCATACAAGTTGTCATTTTTCTTGTACATGAGTCAAATTCACTACTAAGCACGTAATTTTTTCTTGTGGCATAGTTATTTTTCTCTTTTTGAAATGCTAAACACGTCCATAACCATCAACAGATGAATCAATGCAAGCATATACACTTATATATATAGTTATATACTATTTGTGTAAAATAGTATGTGTTTTGAGTCATAAATTTGTAAGTTATTATTACGTCATTTTCAAATTCGCATTAGGTTTGGTTTTTATGGTATATACTGAAACCATACCAAAATAATTTGGTATATGCCGAAACCAAACCGTATTTTAATTTCATATTGTATTTACCGAAGTATTAATACCGTACAAACCGAAAAACCGAACCATGTAAACCGAATAAACCGAACGCATCGAGTGAGCTGGATTGGAACGGTTCTGATTGCTGCTTGCTCCATTCCCATTCCCATTCCTGGGGCCATTATGATTATGAGAACTTCCTCTATTTGTGAGTGTGTCCTCCATGGTTATGGGTAAGCCCTCCTGAGTTCGTGGTAAAGCGAGGCTTCTGCTGAGCTCCTAAATTGTACTTCCCTTGTCCATATTTCCTCTTGCGGCTCTCTATCTGCTGTTGCTTCCCTTCGATCATGAGAGCTTTATCTACCAACTCCTGGTAGTTGTTAAATGTTTCCACCATTAACTACATACTCATCTCATCATTCAGCCCTTCCATAAACTTCTCCTGCTTCGTGGCATCTGTGGCCACATCATCTGGAGCATAGCAGGATAACTTACTAAACTCCTCCACATACTGGCCTACAGTATGGTTCCCTTGGCATAAGTTGCGAAACTCACGCTTCTTCATGCTCATAGCTCTAGTGGATACGTGGGCTGTGCGGAATGCTTGATGAAACTGCTCCCAGGTGACATTGGCTATAGGAAAAGTGGATGTGTAATTCTCCCACCATGCGGCTGTGGGTCCATCCAATTGGTGTGCGGCAAAACGCACCTTCTCAGCATCTGTGCAACCTGCGGTGGTCAACTCTCTTCCAATCCCGCGCAACAAATCATCAGCAACTATTGGCTCGGTGCTACTGGAAAACACCGGCGGCTGCAGCCTCAGAAAACGGGCTAAGTTGTCAACTGGGGTGGTGGTGGTGGGTTGTTGTTGTTGTTGCCTTGGTTCTGAACTAACAACTGCATCAAGGCATTCTGCTGCTGGATCAACTGAGTGAGCTCCATTGAGAAAGCAAAACCGGGGTTACGTCTGGGAGGCATTCGATGGGTTTAGAGGGAAGAGATTAGAATAGAATGAGGTCTAATGAGAAAACACTACTGATATGCATATGAGACAAACACAATCATATCATATCACTCAATCAATCAAGCAAGGGCATACAATCGGTCTAACTATCGTTACAGTGCTCGGACTACTAATATTTACATAGGGGGGGTACTACTAATAGTATGGTGGTCTACTAGAAATTTTGATCAGTGGAAGACTCCATGATATTCGCTCCAGCTTCGTCTTCATAGTCATCATCACTACTATTTAGGTCAGAGTCGGTGTTGTCGATGATGATGTAGACTTCAGAACGAATCTCCTTGGGTTCATCGTCTTCTCCTCCTGGCGCGAGGTCTCCCATAAAAACTCCTAGCTTCCTGGTCATGTCGTCATTCCTCTCCACAAGTATCATTATTTCTTTCTCATATCCATCGCGTGTAGACTTAAGCTCCTCTTCTAGCTCCATGAACCTGATCATCGCCTTCTTCAAATCTATCATGCTTGATCACATCTGGTTCTCCTGGCGACGAATGTGATGGTTTAATTCCTGGATGAATGCTATAATGGATCTGTCCTTCCTGGTGTTGATCATCTCCCATTGCTCATCTCGGCGCCCACAAATCTGGTAGATAGTGTCCTTAAGCTCCTTGTGGTAAACTTCGCTGATGCGCCCTATAGCAATGTGGGCTGCCATACTCTTGCCTAGACTCTAAGTTGGTGCATCAAAGGAAAACTCTATGGGTTTAGTGACTGGCGTGAACGTCCTTCCTGGAACTTGAACTCGAATCATCCAGCACTCCTCTTCTGGTAAAGTGGCGGTATAGGTCCCGGCGAAGCTTGGTATTCCAATGTTCAGGTACTTAGTGACTTCCTTCCAGTGTCGTCCAAAAGGTGTGTCTTCATCCAGTTGGGCAAACTTGTTCCTCGAGCCCGCCATCCTAAAGAGTAGAAAATGGAGAGGAGTCAGAAATAAGTAGAGAAGAGTGGCCTATGGCTTGTCTTAGTGGTCGTGTCCTACAATCAGCGTGTGCTCTGATACCATCTTGTAGCGACCCAACCTGAAACAGCCAAGTCTATGTGCTTCAGTGTCATCCCTAGATCGGTAATGCTGACACACATAGTACTCGAAGGATTTATAACACAGTGGCAATCACACACTTATTACATCGAATGTCTCAAGAGAGAACTTATTACAATAAATATGGCTTAAGGCCATCTAATACGATAACAACGGAAGGCTTCGAAGATAAAGTGAGTCCATCAACTCCAATGATATAGCTGAATGCATGACAAATGACCCATTGCATCTTACTGCTCGTCTGAAAAGTCTGCAACATGATACGTTGCACCCGAAAACGGGTCAACTCATGGAATATACTGGCAAAGTAACACATGAGAGTAATGAACAGATAAATGCTATCACTACATGCATATATGGCTGGTGGAGGCTGTATGGTTAATATGTTTTTCAAAAAGCTAATTTTTCCCTACAATAAAGGAATATATTTTATTTAACTATCATGGTAGTTGAATAACATCGAGAAGGTTCCTCCAACTCAATCCCAATTAAAAGTAATTATCAACCCAACAAATTAATTTAGAGTGATGAGATCCATATGATAATCCAAGAACCAGATACTCAAGATATCCATAACCGGGGACACGACTAACCATGATTAGTTTATACACTCTGCAGAGGTTTGCGCACTTTTTCCCACAAGACTCGATCTCCTCCGTTGAATTTCTCACACTACAGGGTGTTTGACAAACGGATAACCGAGACACAATCTTTCAGAAGCATTTGCTCTCTACTACGGGCGGACCGGTACACCTACAATCGCCTACATCTGCTAGTCCACCTCTTCAAGAGCTCACTCTACTTACTCAACTATGCCAGAGCCCATAATGGCTTGTGGCTGCACACGGAAGTTTCTAGCATTAATAGTCTTATGATCCCTTTGAGCCTAGGTGGCGGACCGTAGGATGATCACACGGGTACTCCGGGATACTCTAGGACAACACTGGATTCTCCAGGTGCCCACAAGCAATCCACCCAGATGTGTATTAAAGTTGCCACCTTAAGTTGAACCATTAATTAACAACTCACATCTGTCATGGAGACACTCAAACCCAATCCACGTCTACGAGCATAGCATGGCAATATAAGCATAACGTAGAAGTAACTCCCAAGGGTTTGATAATAACACATGTAATATGTTCTACCTCATCATCTACTTCCCAGACCCACATGTTAAGAGATCCTACTCATGCAATGTGTGAAGATTGAAACTAATGCATAAAAACTGGGTGATAAAGGGGTATGATCAAAGTGTTACTTGCCTTGCTGACGATCTGCAAATCCTAAAGACTCGTAGTAGCACGCTTCGCACTCCGGGTGTTCTATCGTAAACAAACAATAGCATACATAAGCAATCAAGCAAGGATGCATGGGTAAACTGAAATAAAAGATCTAACCAGAAAGGTCAACTGAAGAACTCTGGTTTGCAAAAAGAATCAAATCAAACGGTGCAACGAAACTCAAACTGCGAAAGAAACAAGATCCGATTACTAACCTGGACTAAAGTCAATTTTTACAGTACCAAAATCTTGTTCCAGTTGGTTAAACGGAAAGAGGGCTTTGAGATGAAGATCCAGGCGCTTGAATCACCTGTTTCCGATAAACGAGCGAAAAGATAAACTAAAATAAGATCAGGGCAGAAATCGCGATCGAAAATAATCGCGGAAAACCCTGGAAAAAGAAAAACTGACGAACAGGCTAACAAATGAACGTTCGTTGTCTGTGACTAATGGATGAACGATGTTCGTTAAAGCGAACGTACGGACGAACGTCCACAAAATAAATAAACCGACGGAAAAACCGATCTAATAGAAAAAACGAGATCTAGGGTTTCGAAAGAAAACCGAATGGTTTTCTCGTGAAAACCGGTGGCGGCGGCTACCTCCGGCGGGTCGATGAGGCGGCGGTGGGACGGCGGCGGCGCGGCTCCGGCGGGTCGGGCGCGGGGCGGCAAGGCGGCGGCGGAGGGCGAGCGGTGCTAGGGTTTCGGGAGCTGGGTGACTTGGGCCTCGGGCCTCGGGCCTCGGGGCGCGGCTTATAAAGCCCCGGGCTAAGTGTCCTAGCCGGACATGGCCCGGTAAGTCGGTTTTTTTTTAAATATTTCGACGCACAGAAAAACGAAGAAAAGAAATACTAAGCGGACTCCAAAAATCCTGAAATAAATTTTCCCCGTCCTCTGAAAATACGCCGGACAAGGTGAACATTTATTTGGGCCTCTAATGCAATTTTGAAAAACACATATTTTTCCTAATCTAAATAAAATAGCGATAAAACCCCAAATAAAAATACAATTTGATTTTAATATTTTTCCTCCAACATTTCATTTATTTTGGAGAAGTCATATTATCTCCTCTCATATAATTTTAATATGAAATATTTTCGGGGAGAAAAATAATTAAAACCAAAGTGATCCTTGTTTCAATATTTGAGAAAAGTTCAAATATGAGAACTAGGAAAATCCCCAACTCTCTCCGAGGGTCCTTGAGGGTCTTAGGATTTCGAGGATCACAAAACGAAATGCAATAAAATATGATATGCATGAATGACCTATGTATAACATTCCAAATTGAAAATTTGGGATGTTACAAAGAGCACGGCGGTGGCGGTTAGGTTAGGAGCGCGGCGGCGATGCTCGAAGTAGGCGAGGAACCCGATAGCATGACGAAAACCGGCGCGGACGATGGCATTCCCATGCCAAGGGAGGCGGCACGACGCATACCACTGGAAGTCGAAACGTGGGGGACGACGGGCCGTGTCGCTACGGCCCGAAGGGGCGACACAACAGCAGCAGGCGGGTCGGGGCCACGGCGGGGACCGCGGGCCGCGGCGCAACGGTCTGAAGCGGCGGTGCAGCGGCAGAGCACGGGTCGGTGCAACCGCGAGGGCAGCCTCGGGGCGGCGGCATGGGCTGTGTGTCGCGGCATTACGGCCCAAAGGGGCGAAGCGCAAGTTGGTCCAGCCACGGGGAGAACCACGGAGTGGCGGTGCTGCTGCCCAACGGGGCGATGCAGTGGCAACCCGTTGCTCTATCGGTGGAGGGGCGTGCTGAACTCGGGGACAATCTTCACAGGACCTGCGGAGGGGCAGGCAAGCGACTAGTTAGGTCGATCGCGCGGCGCGGATGGAGCGGAGCGGCGACCACGTGATCAATCTGGCCGCTTGCAAGGTCGGGGTCGCCGGTCGGTAATGAGGTGGCCGAGCCACCGAGGCCACGTGCAAGGGATGCATGAACAACTGATACGTCTCCAATGTATCTATAATTTTTATTGTTCCATGCTATTATATTATTCATTTTGGATATTTTATATGCATTATTATGCTATTTTATATCATTTTTGACTAACCTATTAACTTAGTGACCAATGCCAGTTGCTGTTTTTTCCTTATTTTTGTCTTCCAAAAAATCAATATCAATCAGAGTCCAAATGGAATAAAACTTTTTGACAGTTTTTCTTGGACCAGAAGACACCTAGGAAGCTTCGGGAGGAGGCCAGAAGAGCCACAGATGGGCCACAAGCTCACCAGGCGCGCCCTAGGGGGCCCGCCGAGCTTGTGGGCCCATCATGGCATCTATAACCCTAATCGCAGATCTATAAATACCCAAATATTCCCCGTATACCGGGGGCACATCAAAAATACTTTTTCGCCACCGCAAGTTTCTGTCCTCGTGAGATCCCATCTGGAGACCTGTTCCGGTACTCCACCGGAGGGGGGATTCGATCACGGAGGGCCTCTATGTCAACCTTGTTGTCCTTCCGATGATGTGTGAGTAGTTTACCATAGACCTACGGGTCCATAGCTAGTAGCTAGATGGCTTCTTCTCTCTTTTTGATCTTCAATACAATGTTCTCGTCGATGTTCTTGGAGATCTATTCGATGTAATCTTCTTTTATAGTGCGTTTGTTGAGATCCAATGAATTGTGGATTTATGATTAGATTATCTATGAATATTATATGAGTTTTCTCTAAACTCTTTTATGCATGATTAAGATAGCTTTGTATTTCTCTTCGATCTATTGATTTGGTTTGGCCAACTAGATTGATTTTTCTTGCAATGGGAGATGTGCTTTGTAATGGGTTCAATATTGCGGTGTCCTCACCTAGTGACAGAAAGGGTAGCAGCGGACATATTTGTATTGTTGCCATTAAGGATAAAAAGGTGGGGTTTATTCATATTGATTGGATCTATCCCTCTACATCCTGTCATCTTGCTTAAGGCGTTACTCCGTTCTTGTTCACTTAATACACTAGATGCATGCTGGATAGCAGTCGATGTGTGGAGTAATAGTAGTAGGTGCAGGCAGGAGTTGGTCTACTTGTCACGAACATGATGCCTATATTCATGATCATTGTCTTAGATATGGTCATAAATTTGCGCTTTTCTATCAATTACTCAACAGTAATTTGTTTACCCACCGTATGTGTTCTTTCAAGAGAGAAGCCTCTAGTGAAAACTATGGCCCCGGGTCTATCTTTATCATATTATTTTCAGATCTATAAAATCAAAAACCCAAAAATACCTTGCTGCAATTTATTTACCTTTACTTTATTTTACACTTTTATTTATCTTTTATACCTATCTCTATCAGATCTCATCCTTGCAAGTAACCGTGAAGAGATTGACAACCCCTTTATCGCGTTGGGCGCAAGTATTTGTTTGTTTGTGTAGGTGCTTGATACATCCATTTTGCATCATGCTTTTATATCAATATTTATTGCATTATCGGCTGTTATTACACATTATGTCACAATACTTATGCCTATTCTCTCTTATTTTGTAAGGTTTACATGAAGAGAGAGAATGTTGGCAGCTGGAATTCTGCGCTGGAAAAAGAGCAAATATTAGAGACCTATTCTACGCAACTCCAAAAGTCTTGAAACTCCACGGGAATTATTTTTAGAATATATCAAAATATTGGGCGAAAAAAGTACCAGAGGGGGGCCACCCATCGTCCACGAGGGTGGGGGGGGGCGCCCTACCCCCTGGGCGTGCCCCCTGCCTCGTGGGCCCTCTGGCAGCCCTCTGATGCCCATCTTTGGCTATATGGAGTCTTTCGTCTAGGAAAAAAATCATAAGCTAGCTCACGGGACGAAACTCCACCGCCACGAGGCGGAACCAATCTAGGGCTCCGGCGGAGCTGTTCTACCGGGGAAACTTTCCTTCGGGAGGGGGAAATCATCACCACCGTCATCACCATCGATCATCTCATCGGGAGGGGGTCAATCTCCATCAACATCTTCACCAGCACCATCTCATCTCAAACCCTAGTTCATCTCTTGTATCCAATCTTTGTCTCAAAACCTCAGATTGGTACCTGTGGGTTGCTAGTAGTGTTGATTACTCCTTGTAGTTGATGCTAGTTGGTTTATTCGGTGGAAGATCATATGTTCAGATCCTTTATGCATATTAATACCCCTTTGATTATGAACATGAATATGATTTGTGAGTAGTTACATTTGTTCCTGAGGACATGGGAGAAGTCTTGCTATAAGTAGTCATGTGAATTTGGTATTCGTTCGATATTTTGATGAGATGTATGTTGTCTTTCCTCTAGTGGTGTCATGTGAACGTCGACTACATGACACTTCACCATTGTTTGGGCCTAGGGGAAGGCATTGGGAAGTAATAAGTAGATGATGGGTTGCTAACAGAAGCTTAAACCCTAGTTTATGAGTTGCTTCGTAAGGGGCTCATTTGGATCCATATGTTTCATGCTATGGTTAGGTTTACCTTAATACTTCTTTTGTAGTTGCGGATGCTTGCAATATGGGTTAATCATAAATGGGATTCTTATCCAAGGAAGAACAGTACCCAAGCACCGGTCAACCCACATAGCAAATTATCAAAGTACCGAACGCGAATCACATGAACGTGATGAAAACTTGCTTGACGATAATTCTCATATGTCCTCGGGAGCATTTCCTTCATATAAGAGTTTGTCCAGGCTTGTCCTTTGCTACAAAAAGGTTTGGGCCATCTTGCTGCACCTTATTTACTTTTATTACTTGTTACCTATTACAAATTACCTTATCACAAAACTATCTGTTACCGATAATTTCAGTGCTTGCACAGAATACCTTGCTGAAAACCGCTTATCATTTCCTTCTGCTCCTCGTTGGGTTCGACATTGTTACTTATTGAAAAGGCTATGATAGATCCCCTATACTTGTGGGTCATCAAGACTCTTTTCTGGCGCTGTTGCCGGGGAGTGAAGCGCCTTTGGTAGGTGGAATTTGGTAAGGAAAAACTTATATAGTGTGCTGAAATTTACTGTCACTTGTTACTATGGAACATAATCCTTTGAGGGGCTTGTTCGGGGTATCTTCACCCCAACCAGTAGAGAAAACAGTTTCTCCTCAACCTACTGAACCTACTGAAAATGTTTAGTTTGAAATTCCTTCGGGTATGATAGAGAAACTGCTAGCTAATCCTTTCACAAGAGATGGAACATTGCATCCTGATTTGCACCTAATCTATGTGGATGAAGTTTGTGGATTATTTAAGCTTGCAGGTATGCCCGAGGATGTTATCAAGAAGAAGGTATTCCCTTTATCTTTGAAGGTAAAGGCATTGACATGGTTTAGGCTATGTGATGATATGGGATCATGGAACTAGAACCGACTGAAATTGGAATTTCATCAGAAGTTTTATCCTATGCATCTTATTCATCGTGATCGTAATTATATATATATATATTTTGGCCTCGCGAAGAAGAAAGCATTGCTCAAGCTTGGGGGAGGCTTAAGTTAATGTTATATTCATGCCCCAATCATGAACTCTCAAGATAAATTATTATTCAAAATTTTTATGCTCGGCTTTCTCTCGATAATCGCTCCATGCTCGATACTTCTTGTACTGGCTCTTCTATGATGAAGACTATTGAATTCAAATGGGATTTATTGGAAAGAATTAAATGCAACTCTGAAGATTGGGATCTCGACGAAGGTAAGGAGTCACGTATAATACCTAAGTTTGATTGTGTTAAATCTTTTATGGATACCGATGCTTTCCGTGAATTTAGCACTAAATATGGACTTGACTCTGAGATAGTACCTTCTTTCTGTGAATCCTTTGCTACTCATGTTGATCTCCCTAAGGAGAAGTGGTTTAAATATAACCCTCCCATTGAAGTAAAAGTAGTTGCACCTATTAAAGTTGAATAAAAAACTATCACTTATAATGATTCTGTTGTTCCTACTGCTTAGAATAAAGGATCATGCTAAAGCTTCAACTGTGGTTCATAAGAGTAATACTAGAACACCTACACCCTCTGAGAAAATTAAAGTTGAACCTATTATTGCTATGGTTAAGGATCTCTTGGCCGATAATATTGATGGGCATGTTATTTACTTCTGTGATGAAGTTGCTAGAATTGCTAGGCCTGATACTAAAAATAAGCATAGACCTGTGGTAGGCATGCCTGTTATTTCTGTTAAAATAGGAGATCATTGCTATCATGGCTTATGTGATATGGGTGCTAGTGCAAGTGCAATAACTCATTCTTTATACAAAGAAATTATGCATGAAATTGCACCTGCTGAGATAGAGGAAATTGATGTTACAATTAAGCTTGCTAATAGAGACACTATTTCACAAGTTGAGATTGTTAGAGATGTTGAAGTCTTGTGTGGGAAAGTTAAATATCCTGCTGATTTTCTTGTTCTTGGTTCCCCACAAGATGACTTTTGCCCCATTATATTTGGTATACCCTTCTTGAATACTGTTAATGCTAAGATACACTGCAAAAAGGATGTTGTTACTACTGGTTTGGGGGATAAGTCTCATGAGTTTAATTTTGCTAAATTGCGTAGATAACCCCATAATAAATAATTGCCTAGTAAAGATGAAATTATTGGTCTTGCTTCTATTGCCATTCCTCCTAGTGATCCTTTAGAACAATATTTTCTCGACCATGGAAATGATATGCTCCTTATGAATGAAAGAAGGGAAATAGATGAAGTATTATTTAAACAGGGACCTATTTTGAAACACAACTTGCCTGTTGAAATCCTAGGGGATCCTCCTCCACGAAAGGGTGATCCCGTGTTTGACTTAAACCTTTACCTGATACTCTTAAATGTGCTTATCTTGATGAGAAAGAGATATATCCTGTTATTATTAGTGCTAACCTTTCAGAGCATGAAGAAAAGAAATTATTGAAAACTCTAAAGAAGCACCGTGCTGCTATTGGATATACTCTTGATGATCTTAAGGGCATTAGCCCCACTCTATGCCAGCACAAAATAAAATTGGAGAAAGATGCAAAACCGGTTGTTGATCACCAACGACGGTTAAATCCTATATGAAAGAAGTGGTAAGAAAAGAAATACTAAAGCTTCTGGAGGCAGGTATAATTTATCCCGTTGCTGATAGTCAATGGGTAAGTCCTATCCATTGTGTCCCTAAGAAGGGAGGAATTACTGTTGTTCCTAATGATAAAGATGAATTGATCCCACAAAGAATTGTTGTAGGTTATAGAATGGTAATTGATTTCCGCAAACTAAATAAAGCTACTAAAAAGGATCATTACCCTTTACCTTTTATTGATCAAATGCTAGAAAGATTATCCAAACACACACATTTTTGCTTTCTAGATGGTTATTTTGGTTTCTCTCAAATACCTGTGTCAAAAGAGGATCAAGAAAAGACAACTTTTACTCGCCCTTTCGGTACCTTTGCTTATAGACGTATGCCTTTTGGTTTATGTAATGCACCTGCTACCTTTCAAAGATGTATGACTGCTATATTCCCTGACTTTTGTGAAAAGATTGTTGGGGTTTTCATGGATGATTTCTCCGTATATGGAACTTTCTGATGATTGCTTAAGCAACCTTGATCGAGTTTTGCAGATATGTGAAGAAACTAATCTTGTATTGAATTGGGAGAAGTGCCACTTTATGGTTAATGAAGGTATTGTCTTGGGGCATAAAATTTCTGAAAGAGTTATTGAGGTTGATAAAGCTAAGGTTGATGCTATTGAAAAGATGTCGTATCCTAAGGACATTAAAGGTATAAGAAGTTTCCTTGGTCATGTCGGTTTTTATAGGAGGTTCATTAAGGACTTCTCTAAAATTTCCAGGCCTCTGACTAATCTCTTACAAAAAGATGTTCCTTTTGTCTTTGATGATGATTGTGTAAAAGCATTTGAAATACTTAAGAAAGCCTTGATTTCTGCACCTATTGTTCAGCCACCTGATTGGAAGTTAACATTTGAAATTATGTGTGATGCTAGTGATTATGTTGTAGGGGCTATTTTAGGACAAAGGGTTGATAAGAAATTAAATGTTATCCAATATGCTAGTAAAACTCTAGACAGTGCCCAAAGAAATTATGCTACTACTGAAAAGGAATTTTTAGCAGTTGTATTTGCTTGTGATAAGTTCAGACCTTATATAGTTGATTCTAAAGTAACTGTTCACACTGATCATGCTGCTATTAAATATCTTATGGAAAAGAAAGATGCTAAACCTAGACTTATTAGATGGGTTCTCTTGCTTCAAGAATTTGATTTGCATATTATTGATAGAAAAGGAGCTGAGAACCCTGTTGCAGACAACTTCTCTAGGTTAGAGAATGTTCTTGATGACCCACTACCTATTGATGATAGCTTTCCTGATGAACAATTAGCTGTCATAAATGCCTCTCATACTACTCCATGGTATGCTAATTATGCTAATTACATTGTTGCTAAATTTATACCACCTAGTTTCACATACCAACAAAAGAAAAAGTTCTTATATGACTTAAGACATTACTTTTGGGATGACCCACACCTTTATAAAGGAGTAGATGGTGTTATTAGATGTTGTGTACCTGAGCATGAACAGGAACATATCCTACACAATTGTCACTTCGAGGCTTATGGAGGTCACCATGCTGGAGATGAACTGCACATAAGGTATTGCAATCCGGTTTTTATTGGCCTACTCTCTTCAAGGATGCTCGTAAGTTTGTCTTGTCTTGTGATGAATGTCAAAGAATTGGTAATATTAGTAGAAGTCAAGAAATGCCTATGAATTATTCACTTGTTATTGAATCATTTGATGTTTGGGGCTTTGATTATATGGGACCATTTCCTTCCTCTAATGGGTATACACATATTTTAGTTGATGTTGATTATGTTACTAAGTGGGTAGAAGCTATTCCAGCTAGTAGTGCTGATCATAACACCTCTATTAAGATGCTTAAAGAAGTTATTTTTACGAGGTTTGGAGTCCCTAGATACTTAATGACTGATGGTGGTTCACATTTTATTCATGGTGCCTTTCGTAAAATGCTTGCTAAGTATGATGTTAATCATAGAATTGCATCTCCATATCATCCAGAGTCTAGTGATCAAGTAGAATTGAGTAATAGAGAGCTTAAATTAATTTTGCAAAAGACTGTTAATAGATCTATAAAGAATTGGTCCAAGAAACTTTATGATGCATTATGGGCCTATAGAACTGCATATAAAAATCCTATGGGTATGTCTCCGTATAAAATGGTTTATGGAAAAGCATGCCACTTACCTCTCGAACTAGAACATAAGGCATATTGGGCCATTAAAGAGCTCAATTATGATTTCAAACTTGTCAGTGAGAAGAGGCTTTTTGACATTAGCTCACTTGATGAATGGAGAACCCAGGCTTATGAGAGTGCCAAACCGTTTAAAGAAAAAGTTAAAATATGGCATGACAAAAGGATACAAAAGTGTGAGTTTAATGTAGGTGATTATGTTTTTCTATAAAACTCTCGTTTAAGATTTTTTGCAGGCAAACTCCTCTCAAAATGGGAAGGTCCTTACATTATCAAGGAGGTCTACCGTTCCGGTGCCATAAAAATCAACAACTTCGAAGGCACAAATCCGAGGGTGGTGAACGGTCAAAGAATCAAACATTATATCTCAAGTAATCCTATAAATGTTGAAACTAATGTTATTGAAACCGTAACCTCAGAGTAATACATAAGGGACACTTTCCAGAACGTTTCAGACTCCGAAAAGGAAGAGGTATATGGTACGGTAAGTAAACCGACTCCAAAACAGTTCTAATATCAAATTTTCTCCATTTTGGAATATTAAGAAAATAGGAAAATAAGAAGCAGTCCGGGAAGGACATGAGGCGGCCACGAGGGTGGAGGGCGCGCCCTACCCCCTGGGCATGCCCCCTGCCTCATGGGCACCTCGTGTGCTCTCCGGACTCCATTTTCTTGCATGATACTTCTTTTGGTCGGTAAAAATTCATCATATAATCTCCCGAAGGTTTTGACCACCGTATCACGCAAATATCTGCTGTCTTTGTTTCAAGCTGTTTTCCTGACAGATCTAGATCACCATGGCGTCTTCAAGTGCCCCCAAGGACAAGTTCTTCGAGAAGGTCATCAACCCCTACCTCACGGAGGTGCTACAACACCCTCAAACCATTGAGATGCGTGAGGGTTGCTGCACATCCACGATGTTGAGGGACCAAGGAGGACCGGAAGCATGGAGACAAGACTCGAAGCAATGGAGCAACAAGTTTTCAAGTGCCAGGAGATGGTGGAACATGGACTTGACTCCAATCACATAATGATCACGGAGTTCACCAACAACCAAAAGCTGGATGACAAGAACATTGGGGAGGCCATCTTCAAGCTTCATGAGAAAATTGAGCGCCTCCAAGCCTAGATCTATGACCCACAAAACCAAAACTGTGAGTATGAATATAGATTCAAGAGGATGAGTTTGGCTGTAGATTTGAGGATCCCGGAGACTCGATCATCCTTCTATGATGGTGAGCCTATGCCTTGGAAGATGGACGACAAGCCTACATCATCAACAACTCCATCATCACCACCTTCGAGGAAGGAGACATAAACAAATGGGTATGGGCACTCCCCTTGGAAACTACCAAGCTTGGGGGAGTGCCCCGGTATCGTATCACCATCACACTTTTATCTTTACCATCTTTCTTAGTTTGATCCTTTTGGTAATATCTTGATCTAGTAGAATAAATTTTTAGTATGATCTAGTTTTGAGTTTTGCTTTATGATCCTTCTATGTAATTGAGCCCGTGAGTAATATAATAAAGATTAGTGTTGAGTCAAGGGCTTGATTATCTTGCTATGATCTTGAGGGAATAAAAATAAAAGAGAAAGAATTAAAGAGATCATATGGATCTTATGGAGAGTAATGACTTCACATATAAAAAGTATGATGAATAAAAGTTGTTGAGAGTTGGCAAGCATAGTTTTGGTCATCGTTGCAATTAACAGGAAGTAATAAAGAAAGAGAGGTTTTCACATATAAATATACTATCTTGGACATCTTTTATGATTGTGAGCACTCACTAAAATATCACATGCTAAAAGTTGATGTTGGACAAGGAAGACAATGTTGTCGGTTATGTTTTCTTACATCTGAAAGAAATTACATTGTCATGGATCATCCAACATGTTGAGCTTGCCTTTCCCTCTCATGCTAGCCAAATTCTTTGCGCCAAGTAGATATACTACTTGTGCTTCTAAATATCCTTAAACCCAGTTTTGCCATGAGAGTCCACCATATATACATATGGATTGAGTATGATCCTTCAAGTAAGTTGTCATGGTTGCAAGCAATAAAAATTTCTCTCTAAATATGTATGATTTATTAGTGTGGAGAAAATAAGCTTTATACGATCTTGTGATATGGAAGAAATAAAAGCGACAAATTGCATAATAAAGGTCCATATCACAGTGGCAATATAAAGTGACGTTCTTTTGCATTAAGATTTTGTGCATCCAACCATAAAAGCACATGACAACCTCTGCTTCCCTCTGCGAAGGGCCTATCTTTTATTCTTGTCTTATACTTCATACAAGAGTCATGGTGATCTTCACCTTTCCTTTTTACATTTTATCCTTTGGCAAGCACAATGTGTTGGAAAGATCCAGATATATATAGCTAATTGGATGTGAGTTTTCATGAACTATTATTGTTGACATTATCCTTGAGGTAAAAGGTTGGGAGGCAAAACTATAAGCTCCTATCTTTCTCTGTGTCCGATTAAAACTTCATAACCATAAATATTGCGTGAGTGTTAGCAATTGTGAAATACTAAATGATAGTTGAGTATGTGGACTTGTTGAAAAGCTCTTATATTGACTCTTTCTGATGTTATGATAAATTGCAACTGCTTCAATGACTGAGATTATAGTTTGTTAGTTTTCAATGAAGTTTCTGATTCATCCTTGAAATTGTGAATGAATTGTTACTTTAGCATAAGAAATCATATGACAATATATATATATATATATATATGTTGCTATTATAAGAATGATCATGATGCCCTCATGTCCGTATTTTATTTTATCGACACCTCTATCTCTAAACATGTGGACATATTTTTCGATATCGGCTTCCGCTTGAGGACAAGCGAGGTCTAAGCTTGGGGGAGTTGATACGTCCATTTTGCATCATGCTTTTATATCAATATTTATCGCATTATGGGCTGTTATTACACATTATGTCACAATACTTATGCCTATTCTCTCTTATTTTATAAGGTTTACATGAAGAGGGAGAATGCCGACAGCTGGAATTCTTGGCTGGAAAAGGAGCAAATATTAGAGACCTATTCTGCGCAACTCCAAAAGTCCTGAAACTCCACGGGAATTATTTTCAGAATATATAAAAAATATTGGGCTAAGAAAGTACCAGAGGGGGGCCAGCCACCGCCCACAAGGGTGGGGGCGCGCCCTACCCCCTGGGCGCGTCCCCTGCCTCGTGGGCCCTCTGGCAGCCCTCTGATGCCCATATTTGGCTATATGGATTCTTTCATCCAGGAAAAAAAAATCATAAGATAGCTCGCGGGACAAAACTCCGCCGCCACGAGGCGGAACCTTGGCGGAACCAATCTAGGGCTCCGGCGGAGCTGTTCTGCCGGGGAAACTTCCCTTCGGGAGGGGGAAATCATCACCACCGTCATCACCATTGATCCTCTCATCGGGAGGTGGTCAATCTCCATCAACATCTTCACTAGCACCATCTCATCTCAAACCCTAGTTCATCTCTTGTATCCAATCTTTGTCTCAAAACCTTAGATTGGTACCTGTGAGTTGCTAGTAGTGTTGATTACTCCTTGTAGTTGATGCTAGTTGGTTTATTCAATGGAGGATCATATGTTCAGATCCTTTATGCATATTAATACCCCTCTGATTTTGAACATGAATATGATTTGTGAGTAGTTACGTTTGTTCCTGAGGACATGGGGGAAGTCTTGCTATAAGTAGTCATGTGAATTTGGTATTCGTTCGATATTTTGATGAGATGTATGTTGTCTTTCCTCTAGTGGTGTCATGTGAACGTTGACTGCATGACACTTCACCATTGTTTGGGCCTAAGGGAAGGCATTGGGAAGTAATAAGTAGATGATGGGTTGCTAGAGTGACAGAAGCTTAAACCCTAGTTTATGAGTTGCTTCATAAGGGGATGATTTGGATCCATATGTTTCATGCTATGGTTAGGTTTACCTTAATACTTCTTTTGTAGTTGCATATGCTTGCAATAGGGGTTAATCATAAGTGGGATGCTTGTCCAAGGAAGGACAATACCCAAGCACCGGTCCACCCACATATCAAATTATCAAAGTACCGAACATGAATTATATGAACGTGATGAAAACTAGCTTGACAATAATTCCCATGTGTCCTCGGGAGCGTTTCCCTTTATATAAGAGTTTTTCCAGGCTTGTCCTTTGCTACAAAAAGGATTGGGCCATCTTGCTACACCTTATTTACTTTTATTAGTTGTTACCCGTTACAAATTACCTTATCACAAAACTATCTGTTACCGATAATTTTAGTGCTTGCACAGAATACCTTGCTGAAAACCACTTATCATTTCCATCTGCTCCTCGTTGGGTTCGACACTCTTACTTATTGAAAAGGCTACGATAGACCCCCTATACTTGTGGGTCATCAATGCTATCATTGGAGACTTGTGTGTTCTTCCTTCTGGATTGATACCTTGGTTCTCAAACTGAGGTAAATACTTATCTCTACTTTGCCGCATCACCCTTTACTCTTCAAGGAAAAAACCAACGCAAGCTCAAGAAGTAGCAGGAAGAATTTATGGCGCCGTTACTGGGGAGGATCTACATCAAGCCTACTAAGTAACCATCATAAACTCTCATCTCTTGAATTACATTATTCGCCATTTGCCTCTCGTTTTCCTCTCCTCCACTTCTAATTTTTTTCAGAAAAACACAAAAATATTTTCCTTCTTTCCATTTGCTTTTCCGTTTGCTTTTTGTTTGCTTTGTGTGTTAGATTGCTTTATTTGCTATCATGGCTAGTCCTCCTCTCGTAGCATGTACCCTAGAAAGTGAAGTTCTTAATTTTAAACAAAGGGGAGGAGAGAATTTGAAAGATGCTTGGTATAGAATTTGCGATGCTCAAAATAGATCTACCCATAAGCAATCTACTATAGTTCTTCTTCGAATTTTTTATGTGGGTGTTACTAATTGTTATAGATTTGTGCTAGACACCATTACTGGGGGTAATTTCTTGGGTAGTCACCCTATGGATGCTTTTAATGCTATGGGATATTTGGTGGGATCACCACCAATCATGATTAATGAAACAACATTAACTTTGGAACATGTAATGCAAAGGCTTGATATTATTGAGAATAAAATTTCTACCATAGAGCGTGTTGAAAATTTGGATTAAAAGATTCATAATCATATTTCTCTTATTGAATCAATGGTGTGAATTACTGTTAAAAATCTAAAGGAGAAGGAGCCTATAATTGATGAAAGGGTAGAACAAAGTCCCGCTAGAATCGATAAGTTGGAGGATATTATTACCAATTTGGGTTCCGCTTTTGCTTGCGTCAAAACTAGTCCAAAATTCCCTCCTAATAAAACTACTAAGTTTAACTATGTTCCTAAAAATAAGGGTGGATCATCTAGTAGAGGAAACGAAGATCTTAAGATGATAAATATTTGCCCTAGTTTTATCAATATGATTAAGGAACCTATTCTTACGAACGAATTTCTTGATTTACTACGTAGGAGTGTGATAATAAAAAAACCTAATTAAATTCCTAGGAAGTATGGGCATGCAATTGAGGAATTGAATACCAAAGATGACAATACCTAGATCTATGCAATATTCCTAGCTAGAGGCGTAAAATAATAGCGCTTATTGGCAGGCAACCCAATTTCTTTTGCTTCAGTTTTCAATAAATATGCAATTATACCTCTGTTATGATTTTGTTTTAGTATTTTAATTAGTGTTTGTGCCATTTAAGACCTTTAGAATGATTTGGGTGATAGTTGATTTGATTTTGCTGAAAAACAAAAACTTTTGCGTCTAGTAGCAGAATTGTTAAAATTCACTGGAGTGTGATAAAACTCTGAATTTTTTTAACTCAATATTGATATATAAATTCACTACTCTCTACTAATTTTTTAGAATTTTTGGAGTTACATAAGTTTGGGTAAAGTTCAGATTACTATAGACTGTTCTGTTTTTGACAGATTCTGTTTTCTTTGTGTTGTTTGCTTATTTCAACGAATCTATGGGTTGTATCAGGGGGTGTGAACCATGGAGAAGTTAGAATATAGTATATAAAATAAAAATATAAAATTAGAATAAGTTTTCAATAATACCTAAAGGTGGTGATTTGCTTTATTATACTTACTGATCTCACGAGTTTTCTGTTGAGTTTTGTGTTGTGAAGTTTTCAAGTTTTGGGTGAAGTTTTGATGGACTATAGAATAAGGAGTGGCAAGAGCCTAATATTGGGGATGCCCAAGGCACCCCAAGGTAATATTCAAGGACAACCAAGCATCTAATTTTGGGGATGCCCCGGATGGCACCCCCTCTTTGGTCTATGATCCATCGGTAAATTACTTGAGGCTATATTTTTATTCACCACATGATATGTGTTTTGCTTGGAGTGTATTTTATTGCTTTTTAGTTTTCCACACTCATCCTTACTATACACATTTTGAGAGGGACACACATTAATCGTGAATTTATTAGAATATTCTATGTGCTTCACTTATATCTTTTGAGCTAGGTAGTTGCTCTAGTGCTTCACTTATATCTTTTTTAAGCATGACGGTGGTTTTATTTTGAAGAAATTGATGAACTCATGTGCTTCACTTATACTATTTTGAGATTCTTATAAATAGTATGACAATTTGCTTGGGATATTAATTTAGTCCTAATATGATGGGTATTCAAGAGGGGTATAATAAAAACTTGCATGAAGATCATTGAATATATGAGAAGTTTGATTCCTTGCATTTGTTTTGAGATATAAATATGGTGATATTAAAATCATGTTAGTGAGTAATTGTGGTTTAGTAAGAATATTTGTGTTAAGGTTTGTGATTCGCGAAGCATGCATGTATGGTCTCTCGTTATGCGATGAAGCTGGTGCATGATTTATTTTTGGTTGTCTTCCTTATGAGTGGCGGTAGGGGACGAGCGATGGTCTTTTCCTACCAATCTACCCCCTAGGAGCATGGGTAGTAGTACTTTGCTTTGAGGGCTAATAAACTTTTCCAATAAGTATGTGAGTTCTTTATGACTAATGTTTAGTCCATGGATTATACACACTCTCACCCTTCCACCATTGCTAGCCTCTTCGGTACCGTGCATTGCCCTATATCACCTTGAGACTTGATGCAAACTTCGTCGGTGCATCCAAATCCCGTGATATGATATGGTCTTTCACACCTAAGCCACCTTATATATTCCTAAAAATAGCCACCATACCTACCTATTATGGCATTTCCATAGCCATTCCGAGATATATTGCCATGCAACTTCCACCGTTTAGTTTTATTATGACACATACCATCATTTTCATATTGCTTTGCATGATCATGTAGTTGACATAGTATTTGTGGCTTGGCCACCCTTAATATTTTTTTATACATGTCACTCTAGATCATTGCACATCCCAGTACACCGCCGGAGGCATTCATATAGAGTCATATCTTTGTTCTAGTATCGAGTTGTAATTCTTGAGTTGTAAGTAAATAAAAGTGTGATGATCATCATTATTAGAGCATTGTCCCATGTGAGACTATGATTCCCCCATAGTTCGGGATGAGACTCCGGAATAAAATAGATAAAAAGATCCAAAGAGCCCTAAATAAAAATAAAAAATAAAAGGCCAAAGAGTCCGAAAGAAAAAATAGAGAAAAAGAGAGAAGGGACAATGCAACTATCCTTTTCCACACTTGTGCTTCAAAATAGCACCATGTTCTTCATAATAGAGAGTCTCCTATTTTGTCACTTTCATATATTGCTAGTGGGAATTTTTCATTATAGAACTTGGCTTGTATATTCCAATGATGGGCTTCCTCAAAGTGCCCTAGGTCTTTGTGAGCAAGCAAGTTGGATGCATACCTACTTAGTTTTCTTTTTGAGATTTCATACACTTAGAGCTCTAGTACATCCATTGCATGGAAATCCCTACTCCTTGCATTGACATCAATTGATGGGCATCTCCATAGCCCATTCATTAGCCTTGTCGATGTGAGACTTTCTCCTTTTTTGTCTTCTCCACACAACCTCCACCATCATATTCTATTCCACCTATCGTGCTATATCCATGGCTCACTCTCATGTATTGCGTGAGAGATGAAAAAGCTTAAGAGCGTTAAAAAGTATGAACCAATTTCTTGGCTTGTCATCGGGGTTGTGCATGATAAATACTTTGTGTTAAAAAGATAGAACATGACAAGATTATATGATTTTGTAGGGATAACTTTCTTTAGCCATGATATTTTGAGAAGATTTGATTGCTTTATTAGTATGCTTGAAGTATTATTGTTTTTCTGTCAATATTAAACTTTTGTTTTGACTCATCTTAATATTCATGCCATAATAAGAAAGAATACGTCATAAACATGTTAGGTAGCATTCCACATAAAAAAGCTATTTTTATCATTTACCTATTCAAGGACGAGCAAGAATTAAGCTTGGGGATGCTTGATACGTCTCCAATGTTTCTATCATTTTTTTATTGTTCCATGCTATTATATTATCCATCTTGCATGTTTTATATGCATTATTATGCTATTTTATATCATTTTTGGGACTAACCTACTAACTTAGTGCCTAGTGCCAGTTGTTGTTTTTTCCTTGTTTTTTGTCTTCTACAGAAAATTAATACCAAACAGAGTCCCAACGAAATGAAACTTTTTGACGGTTTATCTTAGACCATAAGACACCTAGGAAGCTTTGGGAGGAGGCCAGAAGAGCCACGGGTGTGCCACCAGATTACCAGGCACGCCCTAGGGGGGCACCCCCGAGCTTGTGCGCCCACCATGGCACCTCTAACCCTAATCTTAGCTCTATAAATACCCAAATATTCCCCGTATACCAGGGGCACACCAAAAATACTTTTCCACCGCCGCAAGTTTCTATCCTCGTGAGATCCCATCTGGAGATTGTAATGGGTTCAATCTTGCAGTGTCCTCACCCAGTGATAGAAAGGGTAGCGAGGCACGTATTTGTATTGTTGCCATTAAGGATAAAAAGGTGGGGTTTATTCATATTGATTGGATCTATCCCTACATCCTGTCATCTTGCTTAAGGTGTTACTCCGTTCTTGTTCACTTAATACACTGGATGCATGCTGGACAACGGTCAATGTGTGGAGTAACAGTAGTAGATGCAGGCAGGAGTCGGTCTACTTGTCACGAACATGATGCCTATATTCATGATGATTGCCTTAGATATGGTCATAACTTTGCGCTTTTCTATCAATTACTCAACAGTAATTTGTTTACCCACCGTATGTGTTCTTTCAAGAGAGAAGCCTATAGTGAAAACTATGGCCCCGGGTCTATCTTTATCATATTATTTTCAGATCTATAAAATCAAACACCCAAAAAAACCTTGCTGCTTTACTTTATTCTACACTTTTATTTATCTTTTATACCTATCTCTATCATATCTCATCCTTGCAAGTAACCGTGAAGGGATTGACAACTGTTTATCGCGTTGGGTGCAAGACTCTCTAGGGCAGCCGATCAACACGATCGACTGACAAACCCTAGGTACGGGGGGTGCGGCCCCCGGTGATGATCATGGAGGCGAGCGAACGATTGCTCATGGCATGCCATCTATCCACCCCCACACAAAGATTGATATGTCGATTTTGCATCATGTTTACCTACTGTAATTTACACTGTTTTAAAGTTACACTTCACTTTTAGATGCAACTCTAATGCCTTTTCTCTCTTAAATCTCAAATTTCATCACAGGAGGGAGATTGCTGACAGCTGGAATTCTGGACCTGAAAAAAGCTATATCAGAGATAGCTATTCTCCGGAGCTCCAAATAATCTGCAAATTTATGAAGATTTATTTTAGAATATATAAAAATACTAGAAGAAGAATCACCGGGAGGGGACCCACCAGTGAGCCAAAAGCTTAGGCGGCACGCCCACCCCCTAAGGCGCGCTACTTGAGCTTGTGGGCCCACCAGCATGCCTCCGTGGCCCATTGATACGTCTCCAACATACCTATAATTTTTTATTGTTCCATGCTATTATAATATCAACCTTGGATGTTTTATATGCATTTTATATCAATTTTTGTGACTAACCTATTAACCTACTGCCAAGTGTCAGTTGTTGTTTTTTACTTGTTTTTGGCTTTTCAGAAAATCAATATCAAACGAAGTCCAAACAGAGGAAAAATCTTTGGATTTTTCTAGACCAGAAAGGACCCACAAAGGTTCGGAGAAGACCAGAAGAGCCACGGATGAGCAACAGGCTCGTAGGGCGTGCCCCCTGAGCTTGTGGGCACCTCGTGGCACCTCTTGACCTAAATTCACCTCTATAAATTCCCAAATATTCCCAACATATAAGGGAGCCACCAGAAACACTTTTTCTGCCACCACAAGCTTTTGTTCTTCCGCGATCCCATTTGGAGGACTTTTTCGATACTCTACCGGAGGGGGAATCGATCACGGAGGGCTTCTACATCATCCTTGCTGCTTTCCGATGATGTGTGAGTAGTTCACCATAGACCTACGGGTCCATAGCTAGTAGCTAGATAACTTCTTCTCTCTCTTTGATCTTCAATACCATGTTCTCCTCGATCTTCTTGGAGTTCTATCCGATGTAACCTTCTTTTGCGGTGTGTTTGTTGGGATTCGATGAATTGTGGCTTTATGATCTGGATATTCACGAGAAGTGATTGAGTCTTTTCTGAACTTTATTATGCATGATTGTTATAGCTTTGTATTTCTCTTTGATCTATCCATTTGGTTTGGCCAACTAGATTGATTTATCTTCAATGGGAGAGGTGCTTTGTAAGGGGTTCAATCTTGCGGTGATCTATATCCCAATGACATGAGGGGACAAGACACGTATTTGTGTTGTTGCAATTAAGGATAAAACGGCGGGGTTTATTCATATTGATTAGGTTTACTTTGTCTACATCATGGCATCTTGCTTAAGGATTTACTCTATTTTTCATGAACTTAATACCATAGATGCATGTTGGATAGCGGGCAATTGGTGGAGTAATAGTAGTAGAGGCAGGAAGGAGTCAGTCTACTTGTCTCAGACGTGATGCCTATATACATGATCATTGCCTTGGATATCGTCATAACTATGTGCTTTCCATCAATCACCCAACAGTAGTTTTTCACCCACCGTATGCTATGTGTTCGAGCAAGAAGCCTCTAATGAAAACTATGGCCCCTGGGTCTACCTTTATCATATTATAAAATCAAAAAATACCTTGCTGCAATATTTTATCTTTTATTTTATTTTGCAGTTTATCCATCTACCTATACAAGATTTGATCCTTGCAAGTAACGAGTTCAAGGCGATTAACAACCCTCTTGCCCATGTTGGGTGCAAGTATTTGATTCTGTGTGTGCAGGTGTTGTTCACGACACTTTGCGTGATTCTCCTATTGGTTTGATAAACCTTGGTTCTCACTGAGGGAAATACTTATCTCTACAGTATTGCATTGATACATCTCCAACGTATCTATAATTTTTATTGCTCCATGCTATTATAGTATCAATCTTGGATGTTTTATATGCAACTACAAGCAATTATATATCATTTTCTAGGATTAGCGTATTAACTTAGTGCCCAGTGTCCGTTGTTGTTTTTTGCCTATTTTTGGTTTCCAAAATATCAGTACCAAACAAAGTCCAAATGCCACGAAACTTTTTAGAGATTTTTTCTGGATATAAGAGACCGCAGAAGCTTTAGGAGAGGGCCAGAAGATGATGGAGTGGCCCACGAGGCACCAGGGCGCGCCCAGGGGGTGGGCTTGCCCTGGTGGCTCGTTAGGCCCAGAGCGTCTGTTTGACCTAATTTTGCCTCTATAAATTCTCTAAAATCAGGAAACCAGCACAGAGGCACCCAAAATAGTTTTTCTGTCGCCTCAAGCTTCTGTTCTTGGGAGATCCCATCTGGAGGCCTTTTCCGGCACTCTGCCGGAGGGGGAATCAACCACGGAAGGCTCTACATCAACATTGTTGCCCTTTTGATGATGTGTGAGTAGTTTACCACATACCCACGATTCCATAGTTAGTTGCTAGATAGCTTCTTCTCTCTCTTTGATCTTCAATACAATGTTCTCCTTGATGTTCTTGGAGATCTATTCAATGTAATCACTTTTTGCGGTGTGTTTGTTGGGATCCGATGAATTGTGAATTTATGATCAGATTATCCATGAATATTGTTTGAGTCTTCTCTGAACTCTTTTATGCATGATTATTATAGATTTGTATTTCTCTCCGATCTATTGATTTGGTTGGGCTAACTAGATTGATTTTTCTTGCAATGGGAGAAGTGCTTTCTGATGGGTTCGATCTTGAGGTACTCAATCCCAGTGACAGAAAGGGACATGACACGTATTTGTATCGTTTCCATTAAGGATTAAAAGATGGGGTTTATTCATGCGTGAGTTTACTTTGTCTACATCATGTCATCTTGCTTACGGCGTTACTCCATTATTTATGAACTTAATACTCTAGATGCATGCTCGATAGCGGTCGATGGGTCGAGTAATAGTAGTAGATGCAGGCGGGACTCGGTCTACTTGTCTCGGACATGATGCCTATATACATGATCATTGCCTTGGATATCGTCATGATTATTCGCTTTTCTCTCAATTGCCCAAGTAATTTATTTACCCACCGTATGCTATTGTCAAGAGAGAAGCCTCTAGTGAAAACTATGGCCCCCGAGTCTACTTTTATCATATATTAAAATCCAAAAATACCTTGCTGCAATTTTTCTTTGTTTTATTTTATTTTGTGTTTTATTTATCTATCTATCACCACAAGATTTAATCCTCGCAATTAACTGCCGAGCGATTGACAACCCTTGTTTGCGTTGGGTGCAAGTATTTGTTATTTTGTGTGCAGGTACTGCTAATGAGGTGTTGTGTGGTTCTCCTACTGGATTGATAACCTTGGTTCTTAACTTAGGGAAATACTTATCTCTACTGTACCACATCATCCTCTCCTCTTCGGGGAAATCCCAACGTAGCTCACAAGTAGCAGGAAGAATTTCTGGCGCCATTGCCGAGGAGACATCATCAACATCTATCAAGTACCTACACACAAACTTTCATCTCCTTGCATTTACATTATTTGCCATTTCCCTCTCATTTTCATCTCCCCCACTTCTAAGGTGTTTTTACAAAAATACAAAAATATTTTCTGTTTGCCCCTTTTGTGTTTGCTTCTTTGCTTGCTTGTTATCTTGTTTGCCTACTCGTGATGTCTAAATAATATACAAAATTGTGTGATTTCTCCAATACTAATAATAATGATTTTATTAGTACTCCGATTGCTCCTCTCGCCACTAGTGCTGAGTCTTGTGATATTAATGCCGCTTTGTTAAATCTTGTTATGGAAGAACAATTTTCTGGTAGTCCTAATGAAGATGGTACATCCCATCTTAACACTTTCCTTGAATTGTGTGACATGCAAAATAAAAAAGATGTGGATAATGATATTGCCAAATTAAAATTATTTATGTTTTCTTTACGAGAGCATGCTAAAACTTGGTTTTCATCCTTGTCACGAAATAGTACTAATTCTTGGGATAAGTGTAAGGATTCTTAGCAAGGATGAAATTAATGATAAGAAATTGCCCTACACATGGTTTAAGTTTGTGGATGATCATACAAAAAAAATTATGCAGGATTAAATTTTGTTTCTAGAAATCTTTTAGATTCCATCGCTGGTGATACCTTTATGGAAATCACATTAGGAGAAAACTACTAAATTGCTTGATAATATTATGGCAAATTATTCATAATGCCATACTAAAAGAACTCCTACTAGTAAAAAAGTGAATTCCGTTGAAGAAATTAGTACCTTGAGTGATAAAGTAGATGCACTTATGAAAATGGTTGCTAGTAAAAACGCTCATATTGATGCTAATGATGTGCCATTGTCTACTTTTATTGAGAAAAATAATGATCCCATAGATGTGAATTTTGTCTCGCGAAACAATTTCAATAGTAATGCTTACAGAGGTAACTTTAATCCTAGGTCGTTTCCTGAAAATTCCTCTAATAATTATGGAAGTTCCTATGGTAATTCTTATAATAATAGGATACCCTCTAATCTTTAAAGTAATATCAAAGAATTTATTAATGCTCAAAAAAATTTCAACACTAGATAGAAAAAAGAGTAAACTTGATGATATGTGTATGTGTATGGATAGAATCGTTCATTATGTGGAAAATCTAAAATCTAAAATTTTGCTACCGAAGCTTGATATTAATGAATCAATTAAAGGTCTTTATTCTCCATGGATGAAAGTAAATAAAGAACCGCTAGGTTGAGGGCTAAGCGAGAATTCTTAGAAAAAGCGATTATGCCGGGTTTTTGTCGTAGTAATGATGAAGATATTAAAATGATTGGTATTACACACCCATTGAATCTTTGTTTTGTGACATTAAACTTGATGAAAAGGGGACTGAAGAAGAGTCAACTTTGTCTAGAAGGCGCCCCCATAGTTCGGAGGGTGAAAATCTTAATGAAAAATTTGATAAAGTAGGTTTGGAGAGGTAAAAACTTTAAATAGTGATGTGCACACTCTTTTGGATTTCAAGGATTTTAATTATGATGGTTTTTCTTTGATTGAGTGTATTTCCTTGTTGCAATACATGCTAAATTCACCCAATGCTTATGAAAAAATAAGGCTTTTACTAAACATATTGTAGAAGCGACGATGAACGCTTTAGAAGAAAAGCTAGAATTGGAGGTTTCAATACCTAGGAAATTATATGATGAGTGCCCACCATTAAAGTTAAAATTCAAAATTATGAGTGCAATGATTTATGTGATTTGGGTGCTAGCATTTCCACAATACCAAAATCTCTATGTGATGTGCTAGGTCTTACCAATATGGATGAATGTTCTCTTAATTTACATTGAGCGGATTCCATTATTAAGAAACCTTTCAGTAGAATAAATGTTGTTCTTACCTTGCAAATATGAATTATGTGCCCATTGATTTCATTGTCCTTGATATTTATTGTAATCCGTCTTGTCCCATAATACTTGGTAGGCCTTTCCTACGAACCATAGGTGCCGTTATTGATATGAAAGAAGGGAATATAAAATTTCAATCTCTGTTAAAGAAGGGTATGGAACACTTTCCTAGAAAGAGAATTAATCCACCATATGAATATATTATGAGGGTCACCTATGGAGTTAATTTGAAGCATGGCAACACTTGAAACTATGCATTACGCCTAGCTAGGGGCATAAAACAATAGCTAGTTAGGAGGCAACCCAATAGTTAGCTTAGTTTTCTTGTTTCTTTTTCTATTTTTTTTGTGTGCCCAAAATTATGCTAATATTATAGTTGTGTTTTAAATTAGTGTTTGTTCCAAGTAAAGCCTTTGGGATGATTTGTATGATAGTTTCCTTGATTCTGTGATAAAATAGAAACTTTTATGTCCTGTAGGAGAATTGTTAAAATTTGCTGGAGCGTGATAAATGTCTGAATTTTTTACACATGATTTATATAAAAATTTCTCACGTTGTCCTAAGTTTTCAGAATTTTTGGAGTTACATAAGTATAGTCATTATTGAAATTATTATAGATTGTTCTATTTTTTGACAAATTCTGTTTTGTTGTGTTGTTCGCTTGTTTTGATGAATCTATGGATTGTATCGGGAGATATAAGCCATGGTGATGTTAGAATACAGTATATATACTGCAATAATAAAATATGAATGGGTTTAGAATAGTACCTAAAGTAGTGTTTTGCTTTATTACACTAATGGATCTCAAGAATGTTTGTTGAGTTTTGTGTGCTGAAGTTTTCAATTTTTGTGTGAGATCACAATGGATGAAGGAATAAGGAGTGGCAAGAGCCTAAGCTTGGGGATGCCCGAGGCAGCCCAAGGTAATATTCAAGGACTCGCAAGTAACTAAACTTGGGGATGCCCCAGAAGGCGTCCTCTCTTTCTTCTACTAACTATCGGTAATTTTACTTGGAGCTGTATTTTTATTCATCAGATGATATGAGTTTTGCTTGAAGCGTCATGTACTATATGAGTCTTTGTTTGCCTTTTAGTTTGTCACAGGCATCCTTGTTGGACACACCCATTTGAGACACACACACATTTTTCGTGATTTATTAGAATACTCTATGTGCTTCACTTATATCTATTGAGCTAGGCAGTTGCTCTAGTGCTTCACTTATACCTTTTAGAGCATGACAATGATTATATTTTGAAGAAATATATGAACTCTCATGCTTCACTTATATTATTTTGAGAGTTGATAATAATAATGGTAATATGCATAAGATATGAATTTGGTCCTAATGTGATGGATATTCAAGAAGCATATAACAAAACTTTCATGTATATCACTAGATATGATTGCTACTTCTTGAGCTTGCATTGTTTTTTCCCTTGAAGAGGAAAGGGTGATGCAGCAAACTAGAGATAAGTGTTTTCACCAGTTTGATAACCAAGGTATCAATCCAGTAGAAGGAACACACAAGTCACCAATGGTTGCACCTACATAAACAAGCAAATACTTGCACCCAATGCGATAAAAGGGTTGTCAATCCCATCATGGTTATGCAAGGATGAGATATGATAGAGATAGGTATAAAAGATAAATAAAAGAGCAAAATAAAGCAAAGATAAATAAATTACAGCAAGGTATTTTGGGGTTTTTGGGTTTCTAGATATGAAAATAATATGATAAAAGATTGACCCGGGGGCCATAGTTTTCACTAGAGGCTTCTCTCTTGAAAGAACGCATATGGTGGGTAAACAAATTACTGTTGAGAAATTGATAGAAAAGCGCATAGTTATGAAGATATTTCAGGCAATGATCATGAATATATGCATCACGTCCGTGACAAGTAGTCTGACTCCTGCCTGCATCTACTACTATTACTTCACACATCGACCGCTATCCAACATGCATCTAGTGTATTAAATTACAAGAATGGTGTAACGCCTTAAGCAAGATGACATGATGTAGAGGGATAGATCCAATCAATATGAACAAACCCCACATTTTTATCTTAATGGAAACAATACAAATATGTGTCATGTCCCCTTCTGTCACTGGGAATAAGCATCGCAAGATTGAACCCATTACAAAGCACCTCCCCCATGGCAAGAAAAATCAATCTAGTTGGCCAAACCAAATCCATAGGCCGGACAGAAATAAAAAGCTATCTTAATCATTCATGAAAGAGTTCAGAGAAGACTCAAATAATATTCATAGATAATCTGGTCATAAATCCACAATTCATTGGATCTAAATAAAACACACGGCAAAAGATCATAAACTCGCAGTTCATCGAATCCCAACAAACACACCGCAAAAAGTCACTACATCAAATAGATCTCCAAGAACATCGAGGAGAACATTGTATTGAAGATCAAAGAGAGAGAAGAAGCCATCTAGCTACTAGCTATGGGCCTGTAGGTCTATGGACATGTTGGGGAACGCAGTAATTTCAAAATTTTCCTACGCACTCGCACGATCCATCTAGGTGATGCATAGCAATGAGAGGGGAGGGTTTTGCCCACGTACCCTCATAGACCATAAGAGGAAGCGTTATGACAACGCGGTTAATGTAGTCGTACGGCTTCACGATCCGACCGATCCTAGCACCGAAGGTATGACACCTCCACGATCTCCACACGTTCATCTCGGTGACGTCCCATGAACTCTAGATCCAGCCGAGGTTAAGGGAGAGTTTCGTTGGCATGACGGCGTGATGACGGTGATGATGAAGTTACCGACGTAGGGCTTCGCCTAAGCTCTACAATGATATGACCGGGGTGGAAATATGTGGAGGGGGGCACCACACACGACTAAACAATCAGCTTGTGTGTCTATGGGGTGCCCCCTCCCCCGTATATAAAGGAGTGGAGTAGGGGAGGGCTGGCCCTCTCATGGCGCACCCAAGGGGGGAGTCCTACTCCCGGTGGGAGTAGGATTCCCCCTTCCCTAGTTGGAGTAGGAGAGGAAGGAAGGGGGAGAGAGAGGGAAGGAAAGGAGGGCCAGCCACCCACCCAATTTGGATTGGGCTTGGGGGGGGGGGCGCCCTCCACCTTGGCCACCTCCTCCTCTCTCCCACTAAGGCCCAATAAGGCCCATTGACTCCCCGGGGGGTTCCGGTAACCCCCCGGTACTCCGGTAAATGCCCGAACTCATCCAGAACAATTCCGATGTCCAAACATAGCCTTCCAATATATCGATCTTTATGTCTCGACCATTTCGAGACTCCTCGTCATGTCCGTGATCACATCTGGGACTCCAAACTACCTTCGGTACATCAAAACACATAAACTCATAACACCGATCATCATCGAGCATTAAGCATGCGGACCCTACGGGTTCGAGAACTATGTAGACATGACTGAGACTCATCTCCGGTTAATAACCAATAGCGGAAACTGGATGCTCATATTGGTTCCTACATATTGTACGAAGATCTTTATCATTCAAACCGCATAACAACATACGTTGTTCCCTTTGTCATCGGTATGTTACTTGCCCGAGATTCGATCGTCGATATCTCAATACCTAGTTCAATCTCGTTACCGGCAAGTCTCTTTACTCGTTCTGTAATGCAACATCCCGTAACTAACTCATTAGTCACATTGCTTGCAAGGCTTATAGTGATGTGCGTTACCGAGAGGGCCCAGAGATACCTCTCCGATACACGGAGTGACAAATCCTTATCTCGATCTATGCCAACTCAACAAACACCATAGGAGACACCTGTAGAGCATATTTATAGTCACCCAGTTATGTTGTGACGTTTGATAGCACACTAAGTGTTCCGCCGGTATTCGGCAGTTGCATAATCTCATAGTCATAGTAATATGTATAAGTTATGAACAAAGCAATAGCAACAAACTAAACGATATCGTGCTAAGCTAACGGATGAGTCAAGTCAATCACAACATTCTCTAATGATGTGATCCCGTTAATCAAATGACAACTCATGTTAATGGTTAGGAAACTTAACCATCTTTGATTAACGAGCTAGTCAAGTAGAGGCATACTAGTGACACTTAGTTTGCCTATGTATTCACACATGTACTAAGTTTCCGGTTAATACATTCTAGCATGAATAATAAACATTTATCATGATATAAGGAAATATAAATAACAACTTTATTATTGCCTCTAGGGCATATTTCCTCCAGTCTCCCACTTGCACTAGAGTCAATAATCTTGATTACACATTAATGATTCTAACACCCATGGAGTCTTGGTGCTGATCATGTTTTGCTCGTGAGAGAGGCTTAGTCAACGGGTCTGCAACATTCAGATCTGTATGTATTTTGCAAATCTCTATGTCTCCCTCCTTGACTTGATCACGAATGGAATTGAAGTGTCTCTTGATGTGCTTGGTTCTCTTGTGAAATATGGATTCCTTTGCCAAGGCAATTGCACCAGTATTGTCACAAAAGATTTTCATTGAACCCAATGCACTAGGTATGACACCTAGATCAGATATGAACTCCTTCATCCAGACTGCTTCATTTGCTGCTTCCGAAGCAGCTATGTACTCCGCTTCACATGTAGATCCCGCCACGACGCTCTGCTTGGAACTGCACGAACTGACAGCTCCACCATTCAATAAAAATATGTATCCGGTTTGTGACTTAGAGTCATCCGGATCAGTGTCAAAGCTTGCATCAACGTAACCGTTTACGACGAGCTCTTTGTTACCTCCATAAACGAGAAACATATCCTTAGTCCTTTTCAGGTATTTCAGGATATTCTTGACCGCTGTCCAGTGATCCACTCCTGGATTACTTTGATACCTCCCTGCTAAACTAATAGCAAGGCACACATTAGGTCTGGTACATAGCATTGCATACATGATAGAACCTATGGCTGAAGCATAGGGAATGTCTTTCATTTTCTCTCTATCTTCTGCAGTGGTCGGGCATTGAGTCTGAGTCAACTTCACACCTTGTAACACAGGCAAGAACCCTTTCTTTGCTTGATCCATTTTGAACTTCTTTAAAACTTTATCAAGGTATGTGCTTTGTGAAAGTCTAATTAAGCATCTTGATCTATCTCTATAGATCTTGATGCCCAATATATAAGCATCTTCACTGAGGTCTTTCATTGAAAAATTCTTATTCAAGTATCCTTTTATGCTATTCAGAAATTCAATATCATTACCGTTCAACAATATGTCATCTACATATAATATCAGAAATGCTACAGAGCTCCCACTCACTTTCTAGTAAATACAAGCTTCTCCAAAAGTCTGTATAAAACCATATGCTTTGATCACACTATCAAAACGTATATCCCAACTCCGAGAGGCTTGCATGAGTCCATAAATGGATCGCTGGAGCTTGCACACTTTGTTAGCACCTCTTGGATCGACAAAACCTTCTGGTTGCATCATATACAACTCTTCTTTAAGATATCCATTAAGGAATGCAGTTTTGACATCCATTTGCCAAATTTCATAATCATAAAATGTGGTAATTGCTAACATGATTCGGACGGACTTAAGCATCGCTACGGGTGAGAAGGTCTCATCGATGTCAACTCCTTGAACTTGTCAAAAACCTTTCGCAACAAGTCAAGCTTTGTAGACAGTAATATTATCGTCAGCGTCAGTCTTCTTCTTGAAGATCCATTTATTCTCTATGGCTTGCCGATCATCGGTCAAGTCAACCAAAGTCCACACTTTGTTCTCATACATGGATCCCTTCTCAGATTTCATGGCCTGAAGCCATTTTGCGGAATATGGGCTCATCATCGCTTCCTCATAGTTCGTAGGTTCATCATGGTCAAGTAACATGACCTCCAGAACAGGATTACCGTACCACTCTGGTGCGGATCTTACTCTGATTGACCTACGAGGTTCGGTAGTAACTTGATCAGAAGTTTCATGATCATCATCATTAGCTTCCTCACTTACTAGTGTAGGAATCACTGGAACTGATTTCTGTGATGAACTACTTTCCAATAAGGGAGCAGGTACAGTTACCTCATCAAGTTCTACTTTCCTCCCACTCACTTCTTTCGAGAGAAACTCCTTCTCTAGAAAGGATCCATTCTTAGCAACGAATATCTTGCCTTCGGATCTGTGATAGAAGGTGTACCCAACAGTCTCCTTTGGGTTTCCTATGAAGACACATTTCTCCGATTTGGGTTCGAGCTTATCAGGTTGAAGCTTTTTCACATAAGTATCGCAGCCCCAAACTTTAAGAAATGACAACTTGGGTTTCTTGCCAAACCACGGTTCATAAGGTGTCGTCTCAACGTATTTCGATGGTGCCCTATTTAATGTGAATGCAGCCGTCTCTAAAGCATAACCTCAAAACAATAGCGGTAAATCAGTAAGAGACATCATAGATCGCACCATATCTAATAAAGTGCGCTTACGATGTTCTGACACACCATTACGCTATGGTGTTCCAGGTGGCATGAGTTGCGAAACTATTCTGCATTGTTTCTAATGAAGACCAAACTCGTAACTCAAATATTCACCTCCACAATCAGATCGTAGAAACTTAATTTTCTTATTATGATGATTTTCCACTTCACTCTGAAATTCTTTGTACTTTTCAAATGTTTCAGACTTATGTTTCATCAAGTAGATATACCCATATCTGCTCAAATCATCAGTGAAGGTCAGAAAATAACGATACCTGCCACGAGCATCAACACTCATCAGACCGCATACATCAGTATGTATTATTTCCAATAAGTCTGTTGCTTGTTCCTTTGTTCCGGAGAACGGAGTCTTAGTCATCTTGCCCATGAGGCATGGTTCACAAGCATCAAGTGATTCATAAGCAAGTGATTCCAAAAGTCCATCTGCATGGAGTTTCTTCATGCGCTTTACACCAATATGACCTAAACGACAGTGCCATAAATAAGTTGCACTATCATTGTTAAACTTATATCTTTTGACTTCAATACTATGAATATGTGTATCACCACTATCAAGATTTAGTAAAAATAGACCACTCATCAAGGGTGCATGACCATAAAAGATATTACTCATATAAATAGAACAACCATTATTCTCTGATTTAAATGAATAACCGTCTCGCATCAAACAATGTCCAGATATAATGTTCATGCTTAACACTGGCACCAAATAACAATTATTCAGGTCTAATACTAATCCGAAAGTTAGATGTAGAGGTAGCGTTCCGACGGCGATCACATCGACTTTGGAACCATTTCCCATGTGCATCGTCACCTCATCCTTAACCAATCTTCGCTTAATCCATAGCCCCTGTTTCGAGTTGCAAATATTAGCAATAGAACCAGTATCAAATACCCAGGCACTACTGCGAGCATTAGTAATGTACACATCAATAACATGTATATCAAATATACCTTTCACTTTGCCATCCTTCTTATCCGCCAAATACTTGGGGCAGTTCCGCTTCCAGTGACCAGTCCCTTTGTAGTAGAAGCACTTAGTCTCAGGCTTAGGTCCAGACTTGGGCTTCTTCACTTGAGCAGCAACTTGCTTGTTCTTCTTATTGAAGTTCCCCTTCTTCCCTTTGCCCTTATTCTTGGAACTGGTGGTCTTGTTGACCATCAACACTTGATGCTCCTTCTTGATTTCTACCCCCGTAGCCTTTAGCATTGCGAAGAGCTCAGGAATTGTCTTATCCATCCCTTGCATATTATAGTTCATCACAAAGCTCTTGTAGCTTGGTGGCAGTGATTGAAGAACTCTGTCAATGACACTATCATCAGGAAGATTAACTCCCAGTTGAGTCAAGTGGTTGTGGTACCCAGCCATTCTGAGTATATGTTCATTGACATAACTATTCTCTTCCATTTTGCAGCTATAGACACGGGTGCGCGTCGGTCCAAACAAACGGTTTTTAACCCCTTTCTGCGACGGCATTTGGAACCGTCGCCAAGTGAGTGTGGGTGATAGGGGGTCCTTCCCACACGACCCAGAAACCGTCAGGGATATGGAGCAGTGATCCAGAGGCCTTCCAAAATGTAATCGTGTGCGATGCATCACACACTAAATTCTTTCGCATGTGTGGTATCGGTGATTAAGTGTTTTTAATGACGAAGTGAAACCATACGGTCTGTCATAACGATCCGTTTGGGAAACAATATGTAAGATGAGCTGCAGTATTTTTAAGATCAGAATGTGCCATAGGAGTGGAGTAGAAGATATTAATTAAGATAGATTTACTGGTACTAATTTGCGAGGATCGTCACAACTATCAGCAGATTTGCGGATGGAGATCATGTGTCTACAAACATAGTATTCACAAAGGTTGGTCCCTGCTTCTCGCTGAGGACACTTAAATTTTTTGTACAAAATTAGTCATGTATTTGTCCTGTTAGGAACAACCTAACCCGTGTTAGATGTATTATTTTTTCTTTGGACAAAATAGAAAGACGTTTATTTAGAATCTTGAACATTTGACTAGCGTAAGGAAAGGTATTTGCAGACTGTTGGATAATTTTTCTGAAAATAACGGATTTCAGTGTGTTACCAGAGAAACGATCTCGTGTTGCACGGGTTGTTACGTCTTGAACAGGTTCCCTGGTTTAGTTTTCCACAATGCGAGCACATTGCAAATGATGATGAATTTTGACAACATCAATTATTGAACCAGATATGAATACAAATTAGTTTCAACATCATAGAATTCTATACCTATCCAAGAATTGTTGAACATGCATTAGATCCTGAGAATTTGTTGACTCACTGAGAGAATCGATGTAGTAAACTGTGTTCTTGTTTGGAACAAGGAATACCAATATCCAGTGATTGCTACATATTAAGAAAGACATGAACTTACGAATGATGTCGAAATCTGAAAGACAATCAGTGTATGCGTGGTTGTTTACTTGACTTACCGTTCATGATATGGCCACAGAAATGATTCTGCATGGGATGTGTTTTTGAAAATAAGGAAGACCGTGTTAACGACCCAGTCTCGGTAGTCCTTACCATCTAATGTTGTTCCATTTGCTAATGCAGGATCTATGAAATACACACTCTCCCTTATTCTTCTCCGCGCGTTTAATCCCCTGAGAGGAATAAAATGCAGTTAGATGTTTATCATTTATAGCTTTGTATGGAGAAGTTGATCAGAGTTTGTTAAGTACTTACAAAATCAGGCATCTAACAAGAGTGGCATCGAGAACGTTGAAGTTGAAGAAGAGATGTAAGTCCTCGAAACTCACATTGATGAAATCAACATCGTGTCGGAAATGATCTATATTGTAGTAGACTGGCAAAGCATGATAACCTGCTGACATTTGATCCATGCAATATTCATGTAACTCGCGGCAACTAGAGCAACACTCATCAAAGTATTCGCAACAAGAAATGACTGGCCATGGACATCATTGCGTGCTTCAAGTACATCTGCTTTACTTTTAGCAAGCAACAATTCTACTTCTTCATCATCCATGGTGTCAGAAATAATATTACTCCCCGATTCGAATAAGCTGCTGTTAATTTGGTTCTGGGCGATGAGTGCTTTAAGTAAGAGGCAATCGTTCTCTTTCCTGTTCACTCTCCCGCTGCCCTTCCTCGTGGTCGTGGTTCTAGCCTTCTTGGCCACTTCCTTCTTAGTACTTGAAGCATTTCTGGCAGAACGTCTGGTTGCCTGCAAGGTAAACTGCCAAGCAGACAGTGAAGCTTGGACGGAATTTTTAGCAGATGGTTTATCTATACCAGACCGCTGAGCTGGCAGTGCTGCTGTGAAGGTCTGCTGGGCTGTAGGAGTAGAGGCATCGGACTGCTGACCATGCGTTGAAGCTATGTCAGGTTTCTGCGCAGGTGGTGCAAACTTGTTGGTGTGCTGAGGAGGCCGTGCCAACGCGTTGGTTTGCTGAGCAAGAAGTGCTGACGCATTGGTATGCTGATCATGCACTTGCGGACCGACGGACTGATGAGCAGTCGGTTCTGGACCTACAGACTGCTTAGCAGGAGGTTTCGGAGCATCAGACTGCTTAGCAGTCTGTTCCACCAGGTTGGTCTACTGAGCATGTGCTGAGCTGGGTCTCCACCCACTGCTTCAGCGACCGGCATCTAAACCGGTGGTGCCTCATCAGCAGTTGTAGGCCTTGCCACTGGCTGCTTTGGGGCGGAGGATGACATGGCCTGTACGCCACAAAGTCGGGCCGGCTGATCACATGTTGATGCATCAGCCGGCGAGAGCTCCTGTGGCAAGGAGAGCGTCACCGGTTGAGTGGCGACAGTGGTTGCTCTTGGCGGGGCTTCAGGAATCTCATCGATGAACTCTATTTCCTTTCGTGGCCACTGGATGTGATGTAACAATGTTTCTCCCAAGGTCCTTTTCTCATTCAAGTCTCCTAGGACATTCTTCAGGGAAAATTCATTGAATCCAGGCTTTACTTCAGTCACGTAGCACTTCACACAACCCGACTTCAATGGCAGATTGTCCAAGAAGAGGCCATCTTCCAAGAAGGGTGGGCAAACCCAGGCTGTTGCACATTTTAATGTACCTTCATAATGTGTAAGCACGCCCTTCAGTCTGTCTTTCATTCCAGATAGATCCGATATAGCATCATCACGAGTAGCTGCAGTATCAGTATCGCTGGGGTCAGGTGATGCACATCTACTCTTGTGCAGTGTTGTCGCGCAATAAGCAGCATCATCCATGCCCGCCTCCCCTCCCATCTACTGGCTATCTATCAGTGTTAGAGTCTTCTGCATCATCATTGACTCCTCAACATCCTTTTGAAGAGCCGGATAAATCTCCTTCTTCAACTTTTCAAACAATGCATTTTGCTTCATTTCACTCCTCACTTTTTTCGTGCTGAGCCTTTCTTCTTTGCTGAGTGTGAAAGCCCTCTTGTATGGGACATTAACACCTATACCCCTTGCACGGCCAGGGGGTTCTTTTGTCTCCAAAGCAATGGACAAAATGTCACATGGCCCTGAGTTCCTGTAGAACCTTCCAGGGATCTTGGAAGCCTCTACCATCACTTCATACAGTTTGGCGTGAAGTGCGTTTTCAAAGTAATAAGTTCCGTCATCATGCCTCTTTGCACGTGCCCGCAAGTAGTCTCTGGCGCATTCGCCCCTGATTTCACTAAAGGCCAGATTCCCGCCTGCCGCTACTGCTTCTTTGTCCTCCTGTTCCCATATCAGTTTCATGCCGTAGTATCCTGCCACACCCATACGGTGGGGGTGTATGTTCTTCTGAAGTTCTGATTGCTTGAAACTCTTCTCAGCAAACTCTGGAGTTGCCCTGACCCTTTTGAATTTTGCCTAGTCTGCCTTTGTAATTTGGGAGTATGGGGGGATTGGGTCCTTGCCTTCACTCAAGTACTTCTTGTACATCACGTGCTTCCAATTTCTCCAAGCATCCCTAGCCTTCTTCAGTGCAGCGTGTTCCACCTGCATTCTCCACTGCTCTGGAACATTGAAGTGATCCATGATCTCCCGGATTATCCTTCGTCGTGTTTCTATGCCAGCCTTCCTAAACCCCGGTAGATTAATGTTGAGCCTTGCCATGTCAACAAATCCACACACACTCCTGAACCTCATGCGTGCTTTATCTGGTTTAGTTGGAGCCCATGACTTTAAACCAATCACGGTAACTTCATATACACCTTTAGGATGGTGTGTGGGCTTCCTTGGAGCGTTCCTCCGTGTCCTGACCGGTAGGGTAATTGCTGCAGCTATATCCCGTTCAAGACTACTTGATCCCTCACAATCAGCTGAAGACCTGGGGTTGTCCAAATCAGATGAAGATACATGGCCTGAATGAGTGTTGTCGCTGCTACTCGACATCTACAAAGAACACATGCGAAACTCAGGAAAGGAGGATGAGCATAAAACTGACAACTTGTTATCAAGCTTTCTAAACATGCCATGCAATAATTTAGAAAATGTACGACTAATTTGTTAAGTTTGTGTGACTCGGGCGCCCGCGATTTGTAAATAGGCAGTAACTTATTGGAACAAATACAACTTATATGTAGTAAGGAAGGTAGATAATGAACATATATACGCTCTCCGTTATTTTATAGCCAATTTGAGGACATACGGAACAAAATTGGAAGAGGGATTGCGAGGAAATATGCCTCACCGCGATGGAGAGCAGTAACTAACATGCTCCTTAATGCAAACCCGGTCGGACCACAGGAGAGGCGAGGGTTACTGCATCGATATGATTGAGGGTGGCTGGCGAGCAAACTAAGACGGCGAGGCGCGGGCCGCCGCATGTTGGGAACGGTAGTGGAGGTAGGCTTGACGCCGGAGAGCAGGCACACAGCCGAGGTGAGCATGGCGGCACCGGAGAGGGTTCTGCTGTGGATCTGGTGGGAGGGGGGAGCTGGGACTAGTTGAGTGAAATGCGGGCGAACGGTGGGGGGTGTTGGGGACTCCGGGTGTTGGCGGCCTAGGTGAAAAGGGTGAAAAATATCCCCGGTCGCCGCGCGCGTGGAAATGCCTATGCAAACAGTTTCCTCTAAGCACTCGTGTGCACAAACAGAATAATTTCGTTTGAAATGAAGATGTGAGTTCATCGTTTCGCCTCTAAATTTTTCCCACATAAACCAATCACAATTTTACCACGGGTTTGATTTGCTGGTGCATTTCAGGTCTCGTGTGCTATATGTAAGACATTTTTTGGCATTTACCGTGCATGTTGGCATATAAATCAATTCCTAGCCGGATTGCATTTCCTGTCGAAAGGGATGAGGATTGCCGTTCAATCTAGGAGCATCCAATAGTGTAGACGCACGATCCGTTGGGTTTGGGTTCTGGCCAATCAGAATGCACGACTCAGATCGCGCGCGCAACGAGGGGGGGCATCGGCCATAGTTTGGTAGGCACACGGCTATCGTGTGTGAACTATGTGCTATTTGAAAACATTTTTTGGGGAGGGGCTATTTGAAAACATGTACATGTGTTGTCGAAAGGGATGAGGATCGCCGTTCGATCAAGGAGAATCCAATGGTGCAAAC